>NC_000086.7:15039163-15378806 GCF_000001635.26 Mus musculus | reverse complement strand
AGTATTAGTGAATGCTGCCAATATATCAACCTTTCTAGGTCCTGAGCACATTTCAGAAATGATGAAGATAGATAGGTACTGTCCTCATCGAAATTCCATTCTAGAACAAAGAACTTGTGATAAGCAAGTCAGGAAGTAAATAAGCAAAGGAAATTCCAACAGAAATAAAGTACGGGAAATGTGATGTTAACTAAGGCAAGTTAGGAGTAAGGGCTGGTGGCTTCAAATTGCATTTCACGGCAAAGCTTAGCTGAGATGGTGACATTTGGGTTGAGGCTTAAATGATGAGAAGCAGAGATTCCTTTGACAGGCTGTGACTGAAAGTTCTTAGTAGAGGAAATAACAAGTAGAAAGGTCCAAAGTTGAGAATAAACTGAGGATGATCAAAAGTCAGGAAGGCTGGTGTGGCTGCAGTGTGGTGAGCTGGAAATGAATCATTCTGAGCCTTAGAAACCATGACAATGAATTGAGGTTGCATTTTAAATACAGTAGAAATTCATGGAAGAGTTTACACTGACCATAGGCATAATACAGACTAAACTTTTAAAGAACATTATAGGAACAGAAGAAGTACATTTGTTGTTACACTCAATCAGGGAAGAGAGGTGGTTGTTTGTAGGGCAGTGGGCATAGGGAAATAAAGGAAGTGGGATGAAACCCACATCCCACCAGAGTTCTGGCACTCTGGGTGGGCAGACAAAGCAAGACTGCTACATGCTTTCCATGTGGCCCAGGGTGGGTGTGGGAAGCCATGAAACCCCAGACCAGGGGGAGTAGACAAGGGGCAGTCTAAGGTCCCTGAGCCGGACGGAGGTCTGAGATAACAGGTTCTCAGTCTCAGGCATCCCAGACACAGATGGACACTGTGGAAGAGCCGAGAACAAAGTGCAGACCCTGGTGGGCAGCTTGGTCATCGCTGGGGCCAAAGTGAGGTGAGGGCAGGGAGAGAGGGGGCACCTGGGTGGTTCCCACATGGGCAAGAGTCTTTGGTCTGGTCTGGAGCTCAGGAAGGCCATCCAGCTGGAGGTTAGATGTGACTCTTTAGGGGAAAGCCTATCCCATTGTTCAAGTATGGCAGGCTTTGATGAGCAGAGACAGTCTATTGTTTTAGAGCTTTATTGTAGAAAGACAGAGAGAAAGAGAGAAGGTAAAAGAGAGGTGCGGGCCATGTGGAGAGAAGGGGGGAAGAGGGGGGAAAGGAGAGCTAGAGATGAGAGTAAGAAAGGTGAGAGCTCACAAGAGACAGCTATATCAAGGTCCTTTCATCAAAATCTTGCTGGCGTATGCAATAGTGTCTGCGTTTGGAGGCTGATTATGGAATGGAGGCTGATTATGGGATGGATCCCCGGGTGTGGCAGTCTCTAGAGGAGCTAGAGAAAGTACCCAAGGAGCTAAAGGGGTCTGGAGCCCTATAGGTGGAACAACAATATGAACTAACCAGTATGCCCAGAGCTCCTGTCTCTAGCTGCATATGTAGCAGAAGGTGGCCTAGTTGACCATCATTGGAAAGAGAGGCCCCTTGGTCTTGCAAACTTTATATGCCCCAGTACAGGGGAACACCAGGGCCAAGAAGTGGGAGTGGGTGGGAAGGGGAGCGGGAGTGGGGGCATGGGGGACTTTTGGAAAGCATTTGAAATGTAAATGAAGAAAATACCTAATAAAATTTGGAAAAAAAATCAAAGAAAAAAAAAAAAGAAAGAAAGATGAGAGCTTAAAAGAGCAAGAAGGGGCCAAGCAGCTGCCCCTTTTTTTAGTGGGTTGGGCTGCCTTGTTGTTGCCAGAAAACTATGAGGAGGAACATACTTAGCTATTGTCAGGGAACTGTGGGATGGAGTCTAGCCAGAATGCCAGGAGCTTGGGACATTGTATGTGTAACTTGGAGTCACAGGATAATGGAATGAGAGGCTCTGTGCTATCAGGCACCCGTCTCTGGGAACGTGGCTCACTGTTCTGTCCCTTTTAGAGTTTTCTACTGGGTCTCCAGAGCAAGCCTCGCTCAACCAAAACAGGCTGCCTTTCAGGATCCCACAATTGTTTTAGGTCCAAGAGTCAAAGGCATTATCTGTGAATTATGTTTGTGCTTTCGGGGAAAATAGGTTTGAAGTATGCCATGAGAATAGATTTTATGAGGGTTAAAGACAAGGAGGGGTGAAAGATGACATTGGACTTCTCAGTTATACCATTCAATAAAAAAGAAGCAGGCTGGGGTGCCAAATTGGGGGTGCTAGTGTTTGAAAGTAAGGAGGGTGGTCCAGAATTTGTTGAATGGCAGACAATTCAAAATTTTGGAAATGAATAAGTTGACTGTACAGTTGAATATGGTGGCCTTGGACTCAAAGAGAAAATCTCGGCAAGTGTGATTGTCACAATCACCCTTATCCCTTAGCATTAACACAACCTGCTCATAACTGCAGGCAGGATAAGCCTAGTTTTGTTCAGCCATAACAAAGAATGAAATCAGCTTATTTTCAGGAAAATGGTAATAATTTAATATAATAATAAATAAAGCCAGTCTCAGGCAAATGTTTCACTCATTTGTGGTTTCTAAATTTTATGTTGTTACAGAAAACCACATATGCGCATATACAATAAAACTTGTTAGAGAAAAAAGGCAAAAAATACAGATATAGGTTGTCTTTGTGAAGCATACAATAGATACTAACATTAAAATAATTTCCATAAAATTAATTTGAAAAATATTAAAGGATAGGTATAAAAAACAGCTGCTTCTTGTGGCTTCCTCCTCTAGGCCTGGCAGTAGTCTCTCTGCGTTTAGAAAATAAGTTTTTAGAGACCAGAGATCCCTAGGATATATAAACATTACCTAAGACAGGTGTTGACAATGTCAAAGTCTTGAGTATTAATTAAATATTGGTGTCAACAAAACAATGTTGGCTTTCCTTCAAGAAGATTACTTTAAAATTTATTTTCTCCTCCCATCACATCACATCACATCAACCTCTCACCATTCCTGTTGTCCCTCGTTACTAGGAAACAAGATCTGCATGATAATCCCTATTTCCATCATCATGTAAACTTGATATATATGCTTTCATCTTAAATGCAATATATTCAATCCTCAGACAAAACAGCCCGGCATTATCTCATGTCTCCTTTTACCTATGATTTCATTTTCACCGTCTTTTTATAGCAATGTCTTCCCTGAAAAGTACCTATACCTTCTGTCTCAGATACTCCTACATTTCCCTCTTTTGAGCGCATTCTACACCAAGATTCTTCCCTTCCAAACATTTTGGGAAACAGCCCTTGTAATGATGAGAATGTCATATAACCAACTCAAAAGCTACATTGTATTATTTTATGTAAATATTCATGAATATTTAACAGTCATTTTTTGCCTTTTTAAAAATTAGTTTTACTTAGCATATAATTTTTTTACTTTCTTTATATTTACACATGCTCATATTCACCTCAATTACCCTTTTCCTGTTCCCTCTGTTCCCCCAAGTAATCTCAGTCAGCTTCTAAGGCTTATATTTCTACATTCTATATGTGACAGCAAGCGTGTAGTATTTGATCATTAGTTCCTTTATTGTTCTTCCTTGTTTCTCCTTCACATTTGCCTCCTTCCCCACCAGAGAGTCTGTGGTCTATAAACATTAATTTCATTTATGATGTATACAATCTTACCTTTCCTCCCACACTAGTCCTTCTTAATTTCACTTGTTGGTTGCATCTCCTCATTTCCCCATCTCTCTGTATTAGTGTTCCTAAGATTTAGCTTTTTTGAATTCTTACTATCTTTATCTTTAGTATATATTTAAACAAATTTTACATTATCATATGCTAAGTCTCAGATCTGTGCCTTTGTCTATATTGCAGCTGAAGACTCACACATCAGGATTCAGCTGCCACGTGGCATCTATACTTAGATAACTAAAGACAGGTTGGCCAAAATTGAAACATTTAGTATTTGTCCTCAACTCCACTTTTAGACTTCAACATCAATCTTCACATGTGCTATCAGCTCTGTCTTCAAAAATCCATCCTGGTGTTGAGTTCCATTCTTTACCACTCTAAGCCAAGCTACAGCAATTTGCTAGATACTTTCCTAAATTGATTTCTCTCTAGTCTTGTTTTTTTTTTTTTTCTATAGAACAAACAAAGATTTTTGTAAACTATAAACCAGATCACATTATCATATCACTCCCCTGTTGGAAACTCTCTAGAGGTTCCTATTAGATTCAGAAAAGAATCCAAATTACCGCCTTCTGGTCAGCGCCAGCACAGATGCACCTTGGGCATGGAGTCTGCGGACATCCCCAAGGTCCCCACAGGACTCTCCATGTGATCTTGGGACCTTTGGTGAGTGGAACATAACTTCTGCCAGGAGGCAGGTTCAAACACCAGATATCTGGGCACCTTCTCTGCAAGAGGAGAGTTTGCCTGCAGAGAGTACTCTGACCACTAAAACTCAAGAGAGAGCTTGTCTCCCAAGTCTGCTGATAGAGGCTAACATAATCACCTAAGGAACGAGCTTTAACAAGAGACAACTATAATAACTAACTCCAGAGATAACCAGATGGTGAAAGGCAAACATAAGAATCTTACTAAGAGAAACCAAGACCACTCACCATCATCAGAATGCAGCATTCCAACCCCACCCATTCCTGGGCACCCCAACACACCCGAAAAGATAGACCTGGATTTAAAAGCATATCTCATAATGATGGTAGAGGACATCAAGAAGGACTTTAATAACTCACTGAAAGAAATACAGGAGAACACTGCTAAACAGGTAGAAGACTTTAAAGAGGAAGCACAAAAATCCCTTAAAGAATTGCAAGAAAACATGACCAAACAGGTGATAGAATTGAATAAAACCATCCAACACCTAAAAAGGGAAGTAGGCACAATAAAGAAAACCCAAAGTGAGGCAACCCTGGAGATAGAAACCCTAGGAAAGAAATCTGGAACCATACATGCGAGCATCAGCAACAGAATACAAGGGATGGAAGAGAGAATCTCAGGTGCAGAAGATTCCATAGAGAATATCGGCACAACAATCAAAGAAAATACAAAATACAAAAAGATCCTAATTGAAAACATCCAGGAAATCCAGGACACAATGAAAAGACCAAACCGACAGATAATAGGTGTGGATGAGAATGAAGATTTTCAACTTAAAGGGCCAGCAAATATCTTCAACAAAATTATAGAAGAAAACTTCCCAAACCTAAAAAAAGACATGCCCATGAACATACAAGAAGCCTACAGAACTTCAAATAGACTGGACCAAAAAAGGAATTCCTCCGGACACATAATAATCAGAAAAAAATGCACTAAATAAAGATAGAAGAGTAAAAGCAGTGAGGGAAAAAGGTCAAGTAAAATATAAAGGCAGGCCTATCAGAATTACACCAGACTTTTCACCAGAGACTATGAAAGCGAGAAGATCCTGGACAGATGTTATACAGACACTAAGAGAACACAATTGCCAGCCCAGGCTACTATACCCACCCAAACTCTCAATTACCATAGAAGGAGAACCCAAAGTATTTCACAACAAAACAAAATTCACACATTATCTTTCTATGAATTCAGCCCTTCAAAGGATAATAACAGAAAAAAAAAAACAATACAAGAACAGAAACCATGCCCTAGAAAAAGCAAGAAAGTAATCCTAAAACAAACCCAAAAGAAGACAGCCACAAGAACAGAATGCAAACTCTAACAAAAAAATGACAGGAAGAAACAATTACTTTTTCTTAATATCACTTAATATCAATGGACTCAATTTCCCAATAAAAAGACATAGACTAACAGACAGGCTACACAAACAGGACCCAACATTCTGCTGCTTACAGGAAACCCATCTCAGGGAAAAAGACAGACACTACCTCAGAGTGAAAGGCTGGAAAACAATTTTTTTTAAGCAAATGGTCTGAAGAAACAAGCTAGAGTAGACATTCTAATATCAAATAAAATAACTTCCAACCCAAAATTATCAAAAAAAGACTCAAGGGACACTTCATACTCATCAAAGGTAAAATCCTCCAAGAGGAACTCTCAATTCTGAATATCTAAGCTCCAAATGCAAGGGAAGCCACATTTATTAAAGAAACTTTAGTAAAGCTCAAAGCACATATTGAACCTCACACAATAATAGTGGGAGAGCTCAACACACCACTTTCATCACTGGACAGATCATGGAAACAGAAACTAAACAGGGACACAGTGAAACTAACAGAAGTTATGAAACAAATGGACTTAACAGATAACTACAGAACATTTTATCCTAAAACAATAGGATATACATTCTTCTCAGCACCTCATGGTACCTTCTCCAAAATTGACGATATAATTGGTCACAAAACAGGCCTCAACAGATACAAAAATATTGAAATTGTCCCATACATCCTAATCAGACCACCATGGACTAAAGCTGATCTTCAATAACAACATAAATAATGGAAAGCCAACATTCACGTGGAAACTGAGCAACACTCTGCTCAATGATACCTTGGTCAAGGAAGGAATAAAGAAAGAAATTAAAGACTTTTTAGAGTTTAATGAAAATGAAGCCACAACATAACAAACTTATGGAAACAATGAAAGCATTTCGAAGTGGGAAACTCATATCTCTGAGTGCCTTCAAAAAGAAACTAGAGAGAACACACACTAGCAGCTTGACAACACACCTAAAAGCTCTAGAACAAAAGGAAGCAAATTCACCCAAGAGGAGTAGAGGGTAGGAAATAATCAAACTCGGGGGCGAAATCAACGAAGTGGAAACAAGAAATATTCAAAGAATCAACCAAATGAGGAGCTGGTTCTTTGAGAAAATCAACAAGATAGATGAACCCTTAGCCAGACTTACTAGAGGGCACAGGGACAGCATCCTAATGAACAAAATCAGAAATGAAAAGGGGGACATAACAACAGATCATGAAGAAATCCAAAACACCATCAGATCCTTCTACAAAAGGCTATACTCAACAAAACTGGAAAACCTGGACGAAATGGACAAATTTCTAGACAGATACCAGGTACTAAAGTTAAATCTGGATCAAGTTAACGATCTAAACAGTCCCATCTCCCCTAAAGAAATAGAAGCAGTCATTAATACTCTCAAAACCAAAAAAAGCCCAGGACCAGATGTGTTTAGTGCAGAGTTCTATCAGAACTTCAAAGAAGATCGAATTCCAGTTCTTCACAAATTATTCCACAAAATAGAAGTAGAAGGTACTCTATCCAATTCATTCTATGAAGCCACAATTACTCTGATGCCTACACCACAGAAAGATCCAACAAAGACAGAGAGCTTCAGACCAATTTCCCTTATGAATATCGATGAAAAAAATACTCAATAAAATTCTCACTAATAAAATCCAAGAAACATTAAAACAATCATCCAACCTGACCAATTAGGTTTTATTCCAGGGATGCAGGGATGGTTTAATATATGGAAATCCATCAACATAATCAATTATATAAAAAAACTCAAAGAAAAAAAAAACACATGATCATCTCCTTTGATGCCGAGAAAGCATTTGACAAAATCCAACACCCATTAATGATAAAAGTCTTGGAAAGATCAGGAATTCAAGGCCCATACCTAAACATGATAAAAGTAATCTACAACAAACCAGTAGCCAACATCAAAGTAAATGGTGAGAAGCAGGAAGCAATCCCCCTAAAACCAGGGACTAGACTAGGCTGACGACTTTCTCCCTACCTATTCAACATTGTACTTGAAGTCCTAGCCAGAGCAATTGGACAACAAAAGGAGACGAAAGGGATAAAAATTGGAAAGGAAGAAGTCAAAAATCACTTTTTGCAGATGATAGGATAGTATATATAAGTAACCCTAAAAATTCCACCAGAGAACTCCTAAACCTGGTAAACAGCTTCAGTGAAGTACCTGGATATAAAATTAACTCAAACCATTCAATGGTCTTTATCTACACGAAGAATAAACAGGCTGAGAAAGAAATTAGGGAAACAACACCCTTCTGAAGAGTCACAAATAATATAAAATATCTTAGCGTGACTCTAACGAAGGAAGTGAAAGATCTGTATGATAAGAACTTCAAGTCTCTGAAGAAAGAAATTAAAGGAGATCTCAGAAGATGGAAAGATCTCCCATGCTCATGCATTGGCAGGATCAACATTGTAAAAATGGCTATCTTGCCAAAAGCAAACTACAGATTCAATGCAATCCCCATTAAAATTACAACTCAATTCTTCAACTAATTATAAAGATCAATCTCCAAATTCATCTGGAATAACAAAACACCTAGGATAGCAAAAACTCTTCTCAAGGATAAAAGAACCTCTAGTGGAATCACTATGCCTGACCTAAAGCTGTACTACAGAGCAATTGTGATAAAAACTGCATGCTACAGGTATAGTGACAGGCAAGTATACCAATAGAATAGTATTGAAGACCCAGAAATGAACCCACACACCTATGGTCACTTGATCTTCGACAAGGGAGCTAAAACCATCATGTAGAAAAAAGACAGCATTTTCAACAAATGGTGCTGGGAAAACTGTGGTTATCATAAAGAAGAATGTGAATTGACCCATTCCTATCTCCTTGTACTAAGGTCAAATCTAAGTGGATCAAGGAGCTTCACATAAAACCAAAGACACTGAAACTTATAGAGGAGAAAGTGCGGAAAAGCCTCTAAGATATTGGCATAGAGGAAAAATTCCTGAATAGAACAGCAATGGCTTGTGCTGTAAGATCGAGAATTGACAAATGGGACCTCATGAAAATGGGACCTCATAGTATTATCGAAGGATCCTGCAATACCTCTCCTGGGCATATATCCAGAAGATGTCCCAACCTCTAAGAAGGACACATGCTCCACTATGTTCATAGCAGCCTTATTTATAATAGCCAGAAGCTGGAAAGAACCCAGATGCCCCTCAACAGAGGAATGGATACAAAAAATGTGGTACATTTACACAATGGAGTAGTATTCAGCTATTGAAAAGAGTGAATTTATGAAATTCCTACGCAAGTGGTTGGACCTGGAGGTCATCATCCTGAGTGAGATAACCCTATCTCAAAAGAACTCAAATGATATGTTCTCACTGATAAGTGGATAGAAGCCCAGAAACATAGAATACCCAAGATATAAGTTACAATTTGCCAAACACATGAAACTCAAGAAGAACAAATACCAAAGTTTGGACACTTTGCCCCTTCTTAGAATTGAAAACAAAACACCCATGGAAGGAGTTACAGAGACAAAGTTTGGAGCTGAGAGAAAAGGATAGACCATCTAGAGATTGCCATATCCAGGGATCCATCCCATAATCAGCCTCCAAATGCTGACACCATTGCATACACTAGCAAGATTTTGCTGAAAGGACCCAGATATAGCTGTCTCTTGTGAGACTATGCGGGGGGCCTAGCAATCACAGAAGTGGATGCTCACAGTTAGCTATTGGAAGGATCACAGGCCCCCCAGTGGAGTAGCTAGAGAAAGTACCCAAGGAGCTAAAGGGAACTGCAACCCTATAGGTTGAACAACAATATGAACTAACCAGTACCCGGGAGCTCTTGTCTCTAGCTGCATATGTATCAAAAATGGCCTAGTTGGCCATCACTGGAAAGAGAGTCCCATTGGTCATGCAAACTTTATATGCCCCAGAACAGGGGAATGCCAGGGCCAAAATGTGGGAGTGGGTGGGTATGGGAGTGGGGAGGGGGGTATGGGGGACTTTTGGGATAGCATTGGAAATGTAAATGAGGAAAATACCTAATAAAAGAATTAACAAAAAAGAATCCAAATTACCATCTGATTTCAGATGCTTCTGCCTATCTTTGTGGTTTTAACTCCTTACTATTTTCCACTTTGTTCATACTACTCTTTTCTTATAAGTATTTGAACATGAAGAATTCAAATTCATTGTTGCCTCAGGCTCTTTTTATCTGATGCACCTTCTTTCTGGAATGGTCTTCCTCTGTGTATTCTTACTCTATTATTCTTGTCTGCTAGTCAGGAGTGACTTTGTCTGGGGTTTTCTTTGACTGTAAGGTACTATCTGCAATTGCCACCACTCAGTGCCCTTCCCCCAGTGTTCTAATATTATAATTTGCTGGCAAAATATCATCTGATTAATCTGTTTGTGTATGTGTCATCCCTAGAATTGGTCTTCATCAGAGCACAGACTTGTGTTCATGACTGCATTCTAATAGCCAGGCAATAATTATACTGTACAAAAAAATAGGTAACTTTGTGAACAAGTAGTATTCAGTAAATGAATTAATAAGGGAAATTTTATAAATCCATGCGAGGCATGAATTTATGGAGATAGTATACCCTGAGTCAGATTTTCACTATGTATCCCAAGTTGGCTTTGAGTTCAAGAACGCTGTCTCTGCTCACTGAGGGGTAAGATTATCATGTATATGTACCAGGAACACAGTGATTGTAATGTTACTTTTACACAAGGTGCTAGTGAGTCTTCTAAGTAGAAATCTCTACAAGATTTAGCTCTATAACTTCTCGTGAGAATTGCAGGTTTAGAATTCTATTTTTTAATGAAAAAGACATTTGTGGTAATTTTCTGCTGATCATTTAACCTATCATCACAAACATGGTACATTAAAATAGCAGTAACTAATCACCGTGGTATTAAAGTTAGAAATCTTAAAGGTAACAAATAGGCAGGGGTGTAATTCTCTGAAGGTTTTAAGATACACTCCGTTTCCTGGATTTCTCTAGATTTTAGAGACTATTTACTTCCCTTGGACAAGATGCCTTATTACCATCTTCAATGCCAATGACATGCCACCTGCATCTTATTATTTTGATCCCTCCTGGATAATTTAGAAATGATCTCCTCATCTCAATTTTTTCAGCATAATGTGATCTTTGAATTGCTATAACCAACCCAAACAGGCAACAGATTAGGGTAAGGAAATCTTTAGTAGGCTAATATTCTGATCCCAGAAGTTAATGAAATAAGCTCAAGAAGCATCTATAGGAAACTCTTGGTATGTCCTAGTCTTCAGCTGAGTGAGTAAAGGATTAAAATATTGGAATTTTATGGAAGAGAAGAAAACAGATTTTCATGAAAGGACAATCAGTTCAAATCCAATGTTGGAAAATCAGTACTAACTATCAGAAGCAAAAACTTATGAGATTTATTAGTTTTCCAAAACAATTATGTCTATAAAATTTGGTGGGGGTCACCCAATTTATAAGTAACTGTTAAATGAGTACACAGTTAAAATTAGATATCAAACTTTTTCCTTTTGAAACAAGTCACTGTCAGCTGTTCTGGTTATGTGAAGTTGAAGAGGTCATCCAGAGTATGAAAGTGTCATTTTTTTTCTGCTAATATCTACATTTCTGAGTAAACATGCCTGCCATTTTTTCCATAAAAACTAACAATAGAGACATAACTGGCTCAGCAGCACTAGAAGGAGATAGAGCTGAGCAAGAACATTGGTTTATGTCAGGTTAAATGGTCACTGCCCTATAAGGGTACCCTGTTGGCATATTAGCTGTCAACTCTATTCCTGATTCAATGTAATGGATTTTCAAGCCAATGCCTTGCCAAATTGATTCATGAGATGAATTTCTGTTATAGCTGAGTTGAGCATTTGGGTTCTGAGTCTAAACCTAAATTGACAAATATTATGGATAACAATTTTCCAGCCTGGTTCTGCCTACTGCTCTCTTGCTATCTTTACTCATCACTCACACTCTACACACTCTAATTGTTGTGGTGAGGACATGGCAAACACACAGTACCAAAGAAGCCCAGAGGCAGGGACCTTTTTTTAAATCCAATGTGACTGCATAAGTAAATATACTAAAAGGTCTTTTCTCAATATAGGTAAAAGAGTAAGTTTTCCCCTAGCCTTGTACTCATGATATCCAAATGAGGTTATACTTGGTAACATGGTTGTTCAGATAGGTGTTCAGATTTTACATTGAGAGTTGGTGATCTTCTCTGTGCTTCATTTCTTTCACCTATAAAATTATGGTAATAAAAGTTAATTTAAGCTGCACACATAAACAAAGGTGAAAGAAGCAATGACAATAATTACAATAACACAAGTAATGGCTGCCACTAAAACAGGAAGTCCCAGAAACATACATTTAGTGTTACAGCTTCACAGGGTACATATTAATTTATTACTCCTTTAAAAAAGATCTGAAGCATAGAGAAAGAAGTGCTAGGCTAGTACATAGAAGAGCCAGATATTCATGACAGCATGACAAGTGACAAATCATAATGAAAATGAGGCTCAGTTTAAAATAAGAGGCAAACAAGTGCACACACATAGAAAGATAAGTACTTTGAGCATTTTGAGGAAATAATTTTTTTAAAAAAATGCCAAGATAAGAAACAATTTATTATAGAGAGAAGAAAAATTTCTCATCCAAAATATAGAAATCTGTACAACTTTGCCACAATCAATATACATGAACTGTACAAATTTACACCAGTTCATAATTTACCAAATAAAAGATGACTAACAAAGTTCACAAAATAGATGGTGGTTTGTGGGAAAGACTCTTACCCAATTGAGTACAAGGAAAGTTACAAACCAGACCTCCACTTTCTAAAAATAAGAAGTTTACTCCACTCAGTCTTAGAAAACTACAAGCTAGCAAATGTACAGAGAGCTGGCTGGTGCTAACAACCACAGTTGAGATAGTGTCTTTTTGAAGGGTCTTTTCAAAGCCTGCTGCCATGGCAGAGCCTGGTCACTTCCTACTCTCAATGCCAAAAACACAAGGTCTGACCATTTCCCCCAGGTCATGCGTACTAAGTTTGTCTTTATGTACATTTATACATTTTAAGTGCTAGGTAAAAGTCTACGTGTAAAAATTTTTCCAGTACTACCATGCTTAAAACATTGAGCTTTCCTATTGAGCTGCCAAAAAAGTTACTGAGAACTTTCAAGTGTAATAGTGCAAATTCCCCTGCAAGGTTGACTGCGAAAGAGGGTTCTTTGAAAGAGAATTTCCTTAAAGGGACTGCTGTGACAAATTGGGTATAAGGTCTGGGAGAAACTGAAACCACCCTTCGACTTCACTCCCTAGCAAATAAAGTGATCCTTTCCTTGGACTCACAGGCTATTTCAATCACTGAAAGGTACTGTCCAAACTATGGCACTGTCACTAAATTAAAAAAAAAAAAAAAAAGAAAGAAAGAAAAAAGTTATTACCACTCTATCTTGTGCCAGATCTTCACAGCTGTGACATGGTTTAAATTCCATAATCCATCCCCAAGAGGAGCCCACCCAAAGCAAAAAAAAAAAAAAAAAATCAAATTCATCCATCCATTATAAGATGATCCATCCAATAGACTATATCTTAACCTGATACAGTCATCATATTGTAGTTTCTGGAAGGGCTTGTTCTGCCCAAGAGAAGTTCCTCCTTACAGCTGATTCTGCTGTCTACCATTTGCACGTTGGTGCTGTTTTGAGTGCTACCTCCTGCTGGCAAGGCTTCGTACAGCACGCAGATGGAGCCATCCTCTCCAATCCGGTAGGACACTTCGTAGGGGTCAACCCAGAGTGTGAGTTCACTTGGGAGAAGCCTGAACAACTCCTGACTGCTCAGTCCAATCCACTGGGCTGCCTGTCCAATCAGAGGATCCATCTTATGGTTGATGCGAATACAATTTTAAGTTTAATAATATCCTTTGATTCAATGGCTACTCAATACTTTTTAGTACCACGGTGCATGAGTGTTTATTTTCTATATATTTTTTGTAAGCTATGCTATTTCCGTTTGACATTTTTGCCAAGTTGGTAAAAATAGCAGCAGCAACAACAGCAGCAGTAGCAACAACAACAACATCAACAACAACAATAACAAGCCTGCTTTTGCTCACCTGCAAACAAAATACTCCACAGCTAAAACGGTATTTGTGATGGTAACAGACTTTACAATCTACAAAACCGTATATTAATGCATCTTTACCATGACTTTCTCTTGCATTAAACTAAAATTTAATTATATACTTCTACAGATGAAAATGAATAGTGGCTCAATGAAGGCACCTTGTTTCTAGACATATTATACTACAAGAGAGTATAAAAAGAAAACCAGATAGAAAAGTAAACAAAAATGAAGTTCATAGTTTCATTTCTTAACAATTAATTCTGTTAACAGACAGAATTACAACTGAATTTACAGATCTCAATATTTTCAACACTAGAACTGACTAATACTACATTCCATAAAACATAATATATTACAAGCAGTGAAGCAGAGAGGAATGTTCTAATAAATAAGAAAGGGCTATGTAAATCATAAATAAAAGTTAAAACAACGCATTAGTCATTTAAAAGAACAGAAAGATATCTCTCTCACACACAAATAAACTTTTTAACATTAAGTGACTTTAAGTCATCTCCTTTCTCTTTATTTCTGTCTCTCTCTCTCCCTCTCCCCATCACTGGTGTGTATGTGTGTGTGTGTGTGTGTGCATGTGTGTGTGTGTGCGCGTGTGTGTGTGTATGTGTGTGTGTGTGTGTGTATGTGTGTGTGTGTGTGTGTGTGTGTGTGTGTGTGTGCTCTGTGTATACATACATCTACACTCTTGCATGAGCATGCATATAGGAATTAGGAATAGAGAACTTCTCTATCATGTAAGATGAAACTGTGTCTTCTGAGAAATGAGGCTATCAACTCTTTAACCCTAACTTTTTAAATGATCAAATAAACAGTCTAGTTTCAGCGTGGTAGTATGGAACCTCATCATAGGCTACTTCATTTTTAGGTTTAGTCTGGTCTGTTGGAGCCTAGTGCAGGAGATTACTCAGTAAATACAGTGTAGTTTTTGTACTCTTGAATTCACTGCAGCTGTGGATATCTTCACATGACTAGGCTCACCAACATTCATCATGGTTTAAGGAGGGACTTATGAGGGCCCAGCCCTTTCTGAGGGACTATATTGGAAGTTAACCTTGGTTGTTGAGACAGGTAGAATGTGTGTGTGTGTGTGTGTGTGTGTGTGTGTGATTAGATATTTTCTTCATTTATAATTCAAATGCTATCCCAAAAGTCCCTTATAACCTCTTCCCACCCTTCTTGCTTATCTTCTTAAAATGTAGATTTTGTTGGTTTTCCTTATAGTTTTCATGTAGTGTTGGGGTTTTGTCTGGTGTTGCTGTGTATTCAAATGCTAAATACTGCACTCCAAGATCTGGTTGTCCCTGATGAGATCCTCACATAAACCAAGTGATGCTATGTAAACCCTGCTCCCCAATTTAAAGTTAATTGATTAATAAAGGCTAGACCCTATGATTGGGCAGTAACGAGGAAAAGGAAGAACTTAAGGATTCAGTGTCGGGACTGAGGAAAAATTAGAGGAAAGAAAGAGGGAACATGAAAGAGAGGGATGCTACCATTAGAGGTGTTGGATCAGGAGCACATGGCCAGAAGAAACAGCACGTGACAAGGGTCATATAGCTGGGATGTAAGTTAGAATAGTCCAAAAGTTGCTCAATTTAGGCTTCAGCTTGTAAATAAAATATCAGGATTGTGTGTCTTTTTTATGGGCTAGCTAGAATAAATGATTCTTTTAACAGTGTACTGTTTTTTCCTAAACCTCTTGGATTTTTGGTTGCACTTAGTACTTAATTTTATCATCAGTGCACAGTGTCCACACCCATCAAACCTACCACTAAAGTATTTTTGGGAGGGTTTGTTGGTCAGGTAAGATATCTCTTTTAAGATATGACACATCAAACAGTATAGTTATAAGAAACTCACTTTTCAGCACTAGAAATGAAGCACATAATGAAAATAGTGACAATTCTCATAGCAATAAATAAGGGTATTTACCAAAATAACATTTGTCAACAGCATGATAATTGGAAAGAAATCACTTCACAAAGACCATGTATGAACTGAATGAATACAATTAAAAAATGAAATATATATATAAACAGAAAATAAAACAAGACAAAAAACATGGAGTGTGTTTTGGGTTGGTAAGTTTACCTGAAATGGGGCCTGCTCTGCAGTATGGTAGATACAATCAGTGCCACAACATTGGAAGAAATAGATTTTCTCTTTCCCAGCAGGTATCAATTGCAAATATCAATTGCAAGTAACTCTTTGTTTTTGTGTGTGGCTTTGTGTCCATTTGTTCTTCCCAGTGCTGAAATTTTGTTTGGTTTGAGCCTTGGCAGGCCTTTTGCATGATGCCACAGTCTCTGTAAGTTCATATATTTACTAGTTCTATTGGGTCTAGAAGACTGTTTACTTTAGTCATCTGCCACCTCTGCTTTTACTTACTTTCTATCTCCTCTTCTCCATAGATTGCATGGCCATGAACAGAGAGGAGTGATGAAGACATCCCATTTAGGGTTGAGGACTGTAAAGTCTCTCACTTGCTGCATATGATCCAATTGTGGTTCTCTGTGTTAACTTCCATTTACATCCAGAAAAAACTTCGCTGATAAAATTGTTTTCCGTTTTTCCACCCTTTTGTATTACTGGATTTGTTTGTCTATTGTAATTTTCATTTGGGTTTTATTATGGTTGATTGATTGATTGATTGTTTAAATTATTCAAGAGACAGAGAGAGCATAAATTGGGGAGGGTAGGGAGGTAGAGAAAATCTAAGAAGAGCTGGGCATGGGAAAGAATATGATCAAAATATACTTATGAAATTTTTATATTAAAACATTAGTAAAAAAGAACTGAGTGAATAAATGCGGAGATTTACTAGTTAGGCAACATGATGAAGATCTGAGCTGGAGCCAAAGGACAAAGTACCAAATTTTATGGACAGGAAAGAGAGGAGTCATTTCTGGTAAGCAGGGGAGTGGGCAGGTCAGTAGATGGGAGACTCTAGACTATAATACAACAAGAATATAAACTAAGAAATGAAGCCTAGGTAAGAAGACATTTTGACCACTATCATGACTGTCATAACTGCATATTCAGTGGACACTGTTTAAATGAATATTGACATAGAAATATAGGAAGAAGATGGGTAGAGCAATGGTTATTTGCAGAATTTAGTAAAGAAATGCTTGGCAGACAATGATCTTTAAAAAAGGAGAGAAACTATGCACTAAGAAAGCAAAAGTTGCATTCTTATCTAGTCTTACACACACACACACACACACACACACACACACACACATACACACATACGACAACACCTGAGGGCAGCTTGTCCCATGGGTTTCTGACACCCTTCTCCAGTGTCAACACTTTTGTATGGGAGTGTGGGATACAGCCAGGCAAACATTTTTGATCAGCTTCTGCTTTGTCCCTATGGGAAAAAAATCATGGTGGGAAGTAGGTAGGGGGTGAGTAGAGATTGTGTAGAACTGAATGCAAAATAGGAAATGACGCTGTACACCATTAGTGCTTGTCATCATAACTAGGCCAGAATGAGAGCAACAAATGGCATTTGTTTCTTGGATATGTTTCTCAAGAGGGTTCTCTTTAAAAACAAATATTGTTGAGTCTGTGGTTTTATGAGTGCATTGAGCTGTAGTGTGGGAGTAGAAGTCAGAAGACAACCTGTGGTAGAGAGTTCTCTCCCTTTACCATTTGGGCCTTGGGGATCAAACTCGGGTGTTCAGGTACCTTTATGTGCTGAGGCATATCACCATCCCCTAAGTGGCTTATCTCTTGCATCTTAGCCACTGACGAGGAGATTGAGTCAGAGTGTAAGAAAGAATATAGAGAGCAGACACAATACTATGAAAAATATAAAGCACCAAAACATAGTTCCTAAATGAAACTTGAGCTCAGTGTCAAAAATTGATGGGTAGGCATTTAACAAGAACAAATGGAGGGAACAAATTTTCCATGGACAAACCAGATGTTTGATTACAAACAACTCTGAAAACAGATGCTCCTAAATAGGCCCATCAGTTTTTGACTTTGAGACTACACCATGGTGGTAGTTTGGGGGGGGGGGGGGTAAAGTTGGCCACT
The DNA here is from genome assembly GCF_000001635.26 of Mus musculus. Lineage (NCBI taxonomy): Eukaryota > Metazoa > Chordata > Mammalia > Rodentia > Muridae > Mus > Mus musculus. Next base: position 15,360,888 of record NC_000086.7, on the reverse strand, counting down.
TTTAAGATTTCTATTGCTATGATAAAATGCCACAAACAAAATGAACTTGAGGAGGGATACATTTAGTTCATTTTATATCATATACTCCACAATGAAGGGATATCATGAGCAGGAACTCAAGTCAGGAGCCTGAAGGCAGAAACTGTGAAACACAGGCCATGATGCTCACTAGTTTGTTTTTCACAGATTTCTCATCCTGGTTTCTTAGAAAACCCAGAACTACTGCCCAGCAGTAGTACCACCCATAGTGTGCTGGGTCCTACCACACCAATCATCAAATATTAATCAAGAAAATGGATTACAGGTTTGTTTCCAGTTCAGTCTCATGGAGATATTTTCTCAATTGAGGCTTCCTCTCCCAAAATGTCTATCTTGTGTCAAGTTGACATAAAACTGCTGGCACACTGAGGAATAACCCAATATTTTTAAGTTTTATTCTTTTGCTTTCCCACAGATTTCACTGAAGAGTTCTTTTCTAACAAAAAGAGTAATTACTCTTTCATCCCACCCTAAACAATTCCTGCTGTGTGTAGAAGATAGGGAAACAAAGGGACCCAATGCTTACACTGTAGAATATTCCCTTGCCAGTTCTGTGCCCCAGGAGATGGACCTTTGAGAGTCTCTTTTGCCTCCTGGATACATATTGGGTTATATTTTTGTTGAGATGAAAGAAGGAGGGAGTGAGAGGAGGAAGCCTGAGAGTTTATTTTTCTGGTCCTTTTGGGAAGGGCTTGTCAGTAGTGATGAAATGCTAGCTGCTAGGTCTTTAACTCTCAGTGGCTAGTAATTCTTTGATACTCTAGGGCTAATAGTAGGTAATGGTTACTACCTGGTATCATATATTGTTTCCTTATACCCTCCCCACCCTTTGTCAAATAGTTCTTTCAGTGTCCCAGAAGGACATAAGAAAGACAGGCAAGCAAGATGTTCTGCTAGTACTTGGGGAAAGTGAGATATGGAGCTTTCTAATTTAATACATTTTATGGATATGTTTTATTTTAAAACATCTCTATATGTATGCTTGTCTCTGTGTGGGTATGTGCACAGGAGTGTGGGTGCACACAGAGATGAGAGGTGTCAGATTTCCTGAAGCTAGAGTTACACACAGTTGTAAAGCACTATATGCAGGTCCTGAAAATTGGACTCTGGTCATCTGGAAGAGCAATATGTGCTCTTAACCACTAAGCAAATTTTCATTGTAAGTTTAGTAAAAGAAATAATCAATGCTTAAATACCAAATGAAATAAAAGAATAATATAATGTTCTCAGCCCTACAGACATACATTACCACTGCTTTTTAGTGAAAAATAGAATACACTTTAATTGATCCATTAGAAGTTATTGACATAGAAAGTTATGAATTAGAATTGTTATGAGTAAAGACATTGAAACTATGAATATTCTGAGTTATAGAACTTCATATGAATTCCCTCTATGTATGGACATATGCGGATTAATGGCATATCATGGATTGTAGAACAGTGGTTCATCTATATAGGCTTCAGTTTTAGGGAAAAGTAATACTTCATTACAATGGTCTCAAATAATTGCTGATACCAATTCATCTTGTTTAATGGAATGAACCATTTCTCTGCATTCCTTTTCCTATTATTTTTCATACTGATATTCTATTTATAATTAACAAACTTCAAAACCACAATATATGTTCTTTCAGCATAAAGACAAATTTAAGCACATTTTGTTCAATGCAATTGTGTACTCAAAGGTTTAACTGCAAGGAACATTGTCATTAGGGTATGATTTTCAACATGATTTGATGATAGTGACATTAAATATACTCTGTACATTTGGAAAGGGTTTGATTGACTAATCTATACAGTCTTATTCTGTGTAGAAAATTGGAAGTGTTCTAGGATTTGAGAACAGATGTTGACATGAGTCATTTAATTTCTGCACTCAGATCTCAGACCCTAACATCTGGACTATCTACTCTTAGAAACATGATTTATGTTTCTACATTGCAGTGTCTTTATTTAGAAAATAGATTTGCACAAAAGAGTAGCTATAAGGATAACTTAGATAAAACAACTTGAACTCTATATAGGGACTGGTCCACAATAAGTAATTCATAATGGTGAGCATTATAAAGCAGAAATTTGATAATTTGGTCATGTCTTGTGTTTCTACTTTCTATTTGCATCACAAGAAACTTTGAAGCTCCCCCTTTGTTGGGCCCAGATTGTAGCACAACTGATGTCAGGTTGTAGGCAGTATTCTGGTCTTAGATCCCAGCATGCAGGCTCTAACACCATACAAAATGGAAACAAAAACTTAATCCATCAAAGACAGCGCATAGTTTCAGGATCCAAAAAAGTCCCTAAATGTATTATCATTGCTTTTTTGACTTCTGTGATTTTGCTTCTCATTAACAGTTCTTGCTAACTAAATTATTCTAATCAGGATGTAACACGCAAGTGTGTGTGTGTGGGTGTGTGTGTGTGTGTGTGTGTGTGTGTGTGTGTGTATGCATAAAAGACAAATGGTGAGGCTCAGGGCTACATTATTTGGGCAACTTCCCATGCAACTTTCAGCAAATAATCCAGACTTTCTACTCAGCTTAAAGAATCTCTGTGTGTTTTCTCTAGTAGAATTACATCTTCATATCAATCTTTGGTATGTACTCTGTGGAAACCCAAGGGGTCAGAACTAGTGTTATTTTCCAGCTTCTGCACGGGAAAGCTTTGAGAATCTAGGATTGGATCATTTAACAATTGAAGCACCTCAACCTGTGGAACCTTTGTTCCATATTGATATTGTGAGGTGAGGAAGTCCTTTATGCTAATTATGAACATGCATGCTGTTTTACCATAACTCACCTACAAAGTCACTTTTAAATTTTACTTATTCAAAATTAAGATTAGAAAGGAGGAGAAAGTGGAATTAGGAGAATAAAACCATCATCTATACTATAATGGCAGAATTACTTAAGTATTTAAGTCTTACAGAGATTTTAAAAAATCCATCTAGAGTATATTATCCTTTCAAATTTAAAGGGAAAGTCTTAATAAGGGTTGATGTCTTTGGGGATTAAAAAAAGCATGAGATCCATTAGAGGTGATAGCAAATGAATTTTCAGAGCACTCAAGAAACAAATTGAGAATTCGTAAGTCTGTTTCTAGCTACTTTTAATTATCAAGGTGAATTAAAACTTCAAATAGGGAGTTCCTTCCAACTGGCACCAGAGCCAGGCAACCTTGGGCCCAGATTCGGTGGAGAGTCCCATGGTCACGAGGACTCTCCACACCACAGGTACCCTAACATGACCAGGATCCTAGGAGTGAGTGGAACACAATATCTGTTCCAACAGAACTGGGAGTGCCTGGGGCCAGCTGGAGCTCAGAAAAAGGAACCCCACCCTACCAGTGGCTCAGGTTCCTACCTACCAGCACTGGAAACCTTGGTTTCCAGCTCAGCTGACAACCCTATGGTCCCCATAGGAATTATCACTTCCAGGCATTATAACATGCCCAGGATCTTAAGATCCCAGGATCCCAGGAGCTTGGTCACATCAGGATCTCAGGGTCTCAGAGTAAGCTTGACTGCCAAAATCTCTGACACACTCAGAATCTCAGCATCACTGGATACCAGAATCACAGGATCACAAAGGAAGCTGGACTCTGAGAAGTTCTGACTCAACTGGGATTACAGGAAGGACAGGCTCCAATCAGATATATCAAGGACAGGGAGCACTTGAGATAATTAGATGGTATGAGGCAAGCATAAGAAAAGAAGCAACAGAATCCAAGGTTACTTGGCATCATCAGAACCCAACTCTCCTACCATAGCAAGTCCTAGATATACCATGACATCAGAAAAGCAAGATATGGATCTAAAGTCACTTCTCATGGTGATGATAGGGGACTATAAGAAGGACATAAACAACTCCCTTAAAAAATTACAGGAGAACACACCCAAACAGGTGAAAAAAATGAAGAAAAGTATCCAGGTCTAAAAATAGAAGAAAATACAATAACAAGAATCACAAAGGGGACAACTCTGGAAATAGAAAACATAGGAAAGAAGTCAGGAGCCATAAATGCAAACATTACCAATAGAATACAAGAGATAGAAGAGAGAATCTCAGGTGCATAAAATCCCATAGAAAATATTGACACAGCAATCAAGGAAAATGTGAAATGCAAAAAGATCCTAACCCAAAAGATCCAGGAAATCTAGGACACAATGAGAAGACCAACCCAAAATATAATAGTTAAAGAAAAGAAGGAAGATTTCCAATTTAAGGACCAGTAAATATCAACAAAATTATAGAAAAAAACTTCACCAAACTAAAGAAAGAGGTGCCCATGAACATACAAGAAGTCTATAGAACTCAAAATAGTTTGGACCAGAAAAGAAATTCCTCCTGTCACAAAATAATCAAAACACCAAATGCACAAAACAAAGAAAGATTATTAAAACAGTAAGGGAAAAAGGTCAAGTAACATATAAGGGCAGATCTTTCAGAATTACACCTGAATTCTCCCAAAAGACTATGAAAGTCAGAAAATTCTAGACAGATGGCATACAGATCGTAAGAGAGCACAAATGCCAGCTCAGGATACTATACTGAGCAAACTCTCAATAAAAAAAGTATTCCATGATACAACCAAATTTACACAATATCTTTCCACAAATCCAGCCCTTTAAAGGATAATAAATGGAACACATCAACAAAAGGAGGGAAACTACATGCTAGAAAAAGAAAGAAAGTAATCTTTCAAGAAACCTAAAAGAAGATAGCCACATGAAAAAAAAAATCCAACTCTAACAACAAAAATAACAGGAAGCAACAATGAGTTTTCCGCAGTATCTCTTAATATCAATGTACTCAATTCCTCAATCTAAAGACATAGACTAACAGACTGGTTACATAAACAGGACACAACATTTTGCTGCATACAGGAAACCCACTTCAGTCACAAAGGCAGACACTACCTCAGAGTAAAAGGCTGGAAAACAATTTTCCAAGGAAATGGCCCCAAGAAAAAAGTTGAAGTAGCCATTCTAATATTGAACAAAATTGACTCTGAACCTAAAGAGAAGCAAAAAAGAGAAGGAGGGATACTTCATACTCATTAAAGATAAAATTTACCCAGATGAACTCTCAATTCTGAACATCTATGCTCCAAATGCAAGGGCAACCACATTCATTAGTGAAGCTAAAAACACACATTCCACCTCACACAATAATAGTTGGAGGCTTCAACACCCTACTCTCATCAATAGACAGATGCTGGAAACAGAAAATAAACAGAAACACAGTGAAACTAACAGAAGTTTTGAAACAAATGAGTTTAACAGATATCCATAGAATATTCTATCCTAAAACCAAAGGATAAACTTTTTCTCAGCACCTCATTATACCTTCTTCAAAATTGACCATATAATCTGTCATAAAATAGGCCTCAACAGAAACAAAAATATTGAAATTATCCCATGCATCCTATCAGATCACCAGACTAAGGCTGATCTTCAATAACAACATAAATAATAGAAAGCCAACATAAACATGGAAGCTGAACAACAATCTACTCAATGATAACTTTGTCAAGGAAGAAATAAAGAAAGAAATTAAAGACTTTTAGAATTTAATGAAAATAAAGCCACAACATATACAAACTTATGGGGAACATTGGAAGTAGTCCTAAGAGGAAAACTCATTGCTGAGAGCCTCCAAAAAGAATCTGGAGAAAGCATATACAAGAAGCTTGACAGCATACCTAAAAGCTCTAGGACAAAAGAAGCAAATTAACTCAAGAGAAGTAGACTGCAGAAAAGAATCAAACTTAAGGCTGAAATCAAACAAATATATATATGTATATATGTATATGTATATGTATATGTATATGTATATGTATATGTATATGTATATGTATATGTATATGTATATGTATATGTATATATGTATATATATATATATATATATATATATATATATATATATACACACACACAAAGAATCAACCAAACCAGGAGATGATTCTTTGAAAAAATCAACAAGATAGATAAACCCTTAGTCACACTAACTAGAGGGCACGGGGAGAGTATCCTAATTAACAAAATCAGAAATGAAAAAGGAGATATAACAAGAAAATCTGAGAAAATCCAAAAAAAATCACCACATCTGACTACAAAAGTCTATAGCAAAGACAACTGGAAAGCCTGGATGAAATGGAAAATTTTCTAGACAGATAAGGGTTACAAAAGTTAAATCAGGATCAGATTAAGAATCTAAATATTCCCATATCCCCTAAAAAAAACAGAAACAAGCATTACTCCTCTCCCAACCAAAAAAAGCCCAGGACATGCTGGGTTTAGTGGAGAGTTCTACCTTCAAAGAGAACCTAATTCCAATACTCCTCAAACTATTCCGCAAAATAGAAACAGAAGGTATTCTAACTAATTCATTCTATGAAGCCACAATTACTCTGAAACCTAAACCACACAAAGACCCAACAAAGAAAGAACTTCAGACCAATTTCCCTTATGATTATTTATGCAAAAATACTCAATAAAATTCTCACAAACCAAATCCAAGAACACATCAAAATGATTATCCATCATTATTAAGTAGGTTTCATCCCAAGGATGCAGGGATGGTTCAATATACAGAAATGCATCAACATAATCCACTATAAAAACAAACTCAAGACAAAAACAAAATGATCATCTCATTGGGTGTTGAGGAATCATTTGAAAAATCCAACACTCGTTCATGATAAAAATTCTTGGAAAGAACGGGAATTCAAGGCCCATATCTAAAATAAAAAAAAAAACCAATATATAGCAAGCAAGTAGCAAGCATCAGACTAAATGGAGAGAAACTTGAAGCAATCCCACTAAAATAAGGGACTAGACAAGGCTGCCCACTCTCTCCCTACATATTCAACATAGTACTTGAAGTCCTAGCCAGAGGAATTAGACAACAGAAGGAGATCAAAGTAATTCACATTGGAAAGGAAGAAGTCAAAATATCAGTATTTGCAGATGATATGATACTATGTATAAGTGACACCAAAAATTCCACCAGAGAACTCCTAAACCTGATAAAAAGCTTCAGTGAAGTACCTAGATTTAAAAGTAACTCAAACAAATCATTGGCATTTCTCTACACAAAGGATAAACAGGCTGAGAAAGAAATTAGTGAAACAAAACCCTTCAAAATAGTCACAAATAACATTAAATACTTTGGTGTGACTCTACCTAAGGTAGTGAAAGATTTGTAGTATAAGAACTTCAAGAGTCTGAAGAAAGAAGTTGAAGAACATCTCAGAAGTTGGAAACATCTCCCATGGTCATGGATTGGCAGGATTAATATAGTAAAAATGGCTATCTTACCAAAAGCAATCTACAGATTCAATGCAATTCTCATCAAAATTCCAACTCAATTCTTCAAAGAGTTAGAAAGGGCAATTTGCAAGTCCTTCTGTAATAACAAAAAACCTAGGATAGCAAAAACTATTCTCAACAATAAAAGAACCTCTGGTGGAATCACCATCCCCCAGTTTAAGCTGTGCTAAAGAGCAATCGTGATAAAAAAAAAAAACAAAAAAACAAAAAAAACAAAACAAAAAAACAAAAAACTGCATGGTCCTGGTACAGGAACAGACAAGTAAATCAGTGGAATTTAATTCAAGATGCAGAAATGAACCCACACACCTATGGTCACTTAATCTTTGACAAGGTGCTAAAACCATCACTGGAAAGAAGACAGCATTTTCAACAAATGATGTTGGCTAAACTGATGGTTAACATACAGAAGAATCTAGATTGATCCGTTATAATCTCCTTGTACAAAGCTCAGGTCTAAGTAGATCAAGGAACTCCACAAAAAAACAGAGACACTGAAACTTATAGAGGATAAAGTAGGGAATAGCCTGAGAGACATGGGCACATGGAAAAAACTTCCTAAACAGAACAGCAATGGTTGTGCTGTAAGATCGAGAATTGATAAACAGGGCCTCATAAAACTGAGTACTACTCAGCAATTTTAAAAAATGAATAATGAAATTCTTAGGCAAATGAATGTATCTGGAGGATTTCCTGAGTGAGGTAAACTCATCATAAAAGAACTTACTTGATATGCACTCACTGATAAGTGGATATTAGCACAGAAACTTAAAATATCTAAGATACAGCTTGCAAAACCCAAGAAAATCAAAAATAAGGAAGACCAACGCATGGATACTTCATGCCTTCCTAGAATAGGGAACAAAATACACATGGAAGGAGTTACAGAGACAAAGTTTGTAGTTGAGACAAAAGGATGGACCATACAGAGACTGCTACACCCGAGGAACCATCCCATAATCAGCCACCAAGTGCAGACACTATTACACATGCCAGCAAGATTTTGCTGAAAGGACCCTGATATAACTCTCTCTGGTGAGGCTATGCCAGTGCCTGGCAAATATAGAAGTGGATGTTCATAGTCATCTATTGGATGGAGCACAGGGCCCACAAAGTAGGAAATAGAAAAAGTGCCCAATGAGCTGAAGGGGTCTGCAATCCTACATGTAGAACAACAATATGAACTAACCAGTACCCCCAGAACTCATGCCTCCAGCTTCATATGCAGCAGAAGATGGCATAATTGGCCATCATTCGGAAGAGATGCCCCTTGGTCTAGCAAACTCTATATACCCCAATACAGGGGAATGCCAGAGCCAAGACGTGGGAGTGGGTGGGTAGGGGAGCAGGGCAGGGGTAGGGTATACGGGACTTTTGTGAGAGCATTTGAAATGTAAATGAAAAATATCTAATAAAATGTTGAAAAAAATTTAAAATTGGGGTACAGAATTAAAGAATTCTCAGCTAAGGAATACTGATTGGCTGAGAAGCACCTAAAAAAAAAAAAAAAACTGTTCAACATCTGTAATCATCCGGGAAATGCAAACCAAAACAACCCTGAGAGTCACCTCACACCAGTCAGAATGGCTAAGATCAAAAACTCAGGTGAAAGCAGATGCTGGTGAGGATGTGGAGCAAAAGGAACACTCCTCCATTGTTGGTGGGATTGCAAGCTGGTACAACCACTCTGGAAATCTGTCTGGTGGTTCCTCAGAAAGTTGGACATTGTTTTACCAGATCAAGCAATACCACTCCTGGGCATATACCCAGAAGATGTTCCAACTTGTAAAAAAGACACATGCTCCATTATGTTCATAGAAGACTTATTTATAATAGCAGAATTTGGGAAGAACCCAGATGTCCCTCAACAGAGGAATGGATACAGAAAATGTGGTACATTTACACAGTGGAATACTACTTAGCTATTAAAAACAATGACTTTATGAAATTCCTAGGCAAATGGATGGTCCTGGAGGATATCATCCTAAATGAGGTAACCCAATCACAAAAGAACACACGTGGTATGCACTCACTGATAAGTGCATATTTTCCCAGAAGTTCAGAATACCCAAGATAAAATTTGTAAAACACATGAAACTGAAGGAGAAGGAAGACCAAAGTGTGTATACTTTGATCCTTCTTATAAGGGGGAACAAATTACCCATGGAAGGAGTTACAGAGCAAAGTTTGGAGCAGAGACTGAAGGATTAGCCATTAAGAAACTGCCCCAAATGGGGATCCATCGCATAACCAAACATCAAACCCAGATACTATGGCAGATGACATCAAGAGCTTGCTTATAGAAGAATGATATAGCTGTCTTCTGAGAGGCTCTGCCAGTGCCTGACAAATGCAGAAGTGGATGCTCACAATCATCCATTGGATGAAACACATTCTCTCCAATGAAGGAGCTAGAGAAAATACCCAAGGAGCTGAAGGGTTTTGCAGCCCCATAGGAACAGCAATATGAACTAACCAGTACCCCCAGAGCTCTTTGGGACTAAACCATCAATCAAAAAAACACATGGAGGCACTCATGGTTTTAGCTGCCTATGTAGCAGAGGATGGCCTAGCTGGTCATTAGGGGGAGGAGAGGCTCTTGGTCCTGTGAAGGTTCTATGCCCCAGTGAAGGTGAATGCCAGAGCCAGGAAGTTGGAGTGGGTGAGTTGGGGAGCAGGGGGAGGGGGGAGATGATAGGGGATTTTTCAGAGGGGAAACTAGGAAAGGGGATAACATTTGAAATGTAAATAAAGAAAATATCTAATAAAATAACTTCAACTAGTGTTTGGAACATACAAATGTAAAGTTACAGTGGGGTGGCATTTCATGCAGTAAAGTATATATATATACTGAAACTGAAATATATTCATATATATTAGATATATACTAAAATATATAGTCATATATAGTGAAATAAGTAAGAAAAACAATAGAGCTTTAATTATAAAGATTGACAAATACCATTGAAGCGCTTTTCTGATCCTCCTGATCCTTTCAGTTCCTTGTTATGTCTTGTCAGCTCCTTCTCAGTTGGGGAATGGTTTGTTTACAATGACTTGTAATTTTCATATTTCTACATACTAAAAGTTTGAAATGTCATTTATATGTCTAATGTAGATGTGCTTAGCAAATGACTGGCAGTTATGGAGTAGGTCTAATTCTCTCACCTGCCAACAAGAGAAAGTCTGAGTTGTAAATGAGAGTTTGAGCTTCTCCTTAGTGCTTGGGCTTGCCATGGTTTCTTCCCCTTTCCTGACCTGATTCTTCACTCCCTTACTAGTTTAGGAAATCATTTGTGTGCAGATCTTCACCTTTAGCTTTGATTGAGGGACATGGAACCTAAGACAGAAGAGAGCAAAAGGAAATTGACAGCAATGTCAATAACTGAGGACGGAATGGGTGAGTAAAAAAATGATACTTGAAATGGTCTTTGTGTTGTGGACTTTCAACAAAAAGAAAGAAAAGAGCTGAGCTTCAGAGAGGTGTTGCACGAAAGCACCAAGAGCACCTACTTTAATAAAGAGAGGATCCAAAGGAAGGAAGAAACCCATGCCCCACCATTTATGATACCTATGGACTACAGCAATTGCCAAAGTGGCACGCTAATGCTAAGGACATGGTGGTGGCACACATACCTTGGAAATAAGCAAAAGATCTCTAATAGGACTTAAGGCCTACCCCCCAAGAGAGAAATCAAGCCTAGTATGGAAGCCTAACCTATTACTCAGAGCTAGTGAAATCATAGATCTTGTAGAAGAACCCACAACCACAACTTTACTAAACCAGCATTAGTCCTAATTACATTCCAAATATTTGTCCTTATCTATACAGATATTTGTAATCTTCCCTCTTATCAGGAAACTTCTCTTTGCAACAGATAGAGAACATTAACAAAACCAGAATTAATCAAAATGCATGGTTGTGGAGCCCAATTCTAATGGATACATCTGCCAAATACAACTGTGTCTCAGGGAACATTGCAGAAGAGGAGGCACAAAGATTGTAAGAGCCAGAGGATCAAGGAAAATGTCAGAACCTCCACTTACAAAATACCACCAACAGATCTGCCTGCATGTGAAGTGAACAATGACTACAAAAATAGATATGCCAAAGTAGACAGGGAAAAGACTATGAGGCCTCAACTCTACACAAAATAATTATAGTCAATCATGGAATCCTGAGAGTATGAGAAATAATCTTACCCATGGAAAACACATCAATTGAGTATTTACTACCAAATAGGACATACCTGAAAACATTCATACAAGTATCATTCTATAAACTAAGTTATATTTGTGAGTACATATACACATTCTTATATGCATATAACAAGAATTAATGAAAAAAGTCATGAATTTGAAGGAGCAAGGAGGGGTCAATAGTAATATTTGGAGGGTTAAAGGGGAAAGAGAAAATGAAATTATTATAATCTCAAACAATAGTAGAAATGTAAATAAAAGAATGAGAGAAACACTTGGAATTAGTCACTCTAGATTCTATTGCTGCCCCTTTTAGATTATGGACACGTTATGTAATGTCTCTGCTCTCTAGATCTCTTACTCTGACTTGTCTCAGCTTTCTAATATGTACACTGGGAATAACAGTTGCACTTGCCTTTAATAAAATATTTTTCAAACAATAAAATATCATTTATGACTGCTTATCACAGTGCTTGTGATAATGCCACATTCCATAAAAGCTATTGTTTTTGTTATGGCTTTGATTGATAAAAACAAAAGATATTCTATATACACTAAAAGCCCTTTGAGTGTTTCAAACATATGTTATTTAATTTAGTTTTATTTTGGTTACTTTATGTTTTCCTAAGTTTGCGAGTTTTGAGAAGCAGTATATGGATGTCAAGAATTGGTTGGAGCCCAAATAAAACTTTGATAATAATGTTAAAGTTGATGATAAACTATTTAAGTACAGTGTTCTCAAGCAAGATCCAGATTAAAATAGTATTTGGATTTCAGGCTAAGGAAGAACCTTTCAGTCCTTCACTTAATTCTTGACCTTGAGATCTACATACTTTGTTGATCAATTTTACAAAGAGATGAATGGCCCTTCAGTATAGAATTTAGGACCATTACTTGGAGAAGGAGGAGGAGGAGGAGAATATAATAAAAAATAATCAAATTAAAAAATCTTTCATATAATAAAACTATAATAAAATATAAAAAATTAGGTCCATTCATAACATATTTGATGCAATTCCTGGGATTCAACTAATTATTTTTTAAATGTTAATAAGTATCAATAATTACAGGATTTTTGAATAGGATACCTTTAATGTCCTTGTTTAAAATTGGTCATTATGAGATCCTGTTTGATTATGTAAAATTGTACATAGCACATAGGAAGAGCTTCTCTCCAAATAAATGAAAAAAATGAAATAAATAACCAATGAAAATAAAGGCAATTTGAAGTGTTGTACCCAGAGGGAGAAGATTATGTTTAATGAAACTTTGAAGAAGAATCCTCTTGAGATTCTATGTAATCACCTACATGATTGAGGGCCCTATGTAGCAATTCCATATACGCAAAATGACCTCTGTCTGATTTAACTTCAAGGGTGCATTAGGCTTAATGATGCCTATGTAGCTCCTACCTCAGTCTCAGAGAATAAGAGAAAACCAATCATAACAACTCTACCATTGTTGTTTTACAGTCTCTGCATCAAATGTTAATATTCTGGAACGATTTTTTTCCTCCAAATTTTTACTAGGTATTTACTTCATTTACATTTCAAATGCTATCCTGAAAGTCCCCTATACCCTCCCACCAATCCCCACTCCCCTACACACCCACTCCCACTTCTTGGCACTGGTGTTTCCCCTGTACTGGGGCATAAAATGTTTGCAAGACCAAGGGGCCACTATTCACAATGATGGTCGACTAGGCCATCTTCTGCTAAAAATGCAGCTAGAGACATGAGCTCTGGGGTTACTGGTTAGTTCATATTATTGTTCCACCTATAGGGTTGCAGACCCCTTCAGCTCCTTGGTTAATTTTCTCTAGCTCCTACATTGGGGGCCCTGTGTTCCATCGAATAGCTGACTGTGAGCATACATTTCTGTGTTTACCAGGCACTGGCTTAGCCACACAAGACACAGCTATATCAGGGTCCCTTCAGCAAAAGCTTACTGGCTTATGCAATAGTGTCTGCATTTGGTAAATGATTATGGGAAGGACCCCCGAGTGGGTCAGTGTTTGTATTGCCCATCCTTTGGTCTCAGGTCCAAATTTTGTCTCTGTAACTCCTTCCATGGGTGTTTTGTTCACAATTGTAAGAAGGGGCGAATTTTCCACACTTTGCTTTTCCTTCTTCTTGAGTTTCATGTGTTTTGTAAGTTCTATCTTGGGTATTTTAAGTTTCTGGTATAAAATCCACTTATCAGTGAGAACACATCACGTGAGTTCTTTTGTGACTGGGTTACCTCACTCAGGATGATACCCTCCAGATCCATCCATTTGCCTAGGAATTTCATAAATTCATTCTTTTTAATAGCTTAGTACTATTCCATTGTGTAAATGTAACACATTTTCTGTATCCATTCCTCAGTTGAGGGACATCTGGGTTCTTTCCAGGTTCTGGCTATTATAAATAAGTCTGCTATGAACATAGTGGAGCATGTGTTCCTATTACCAGTTGGAACACCTTCTGGGTATATGCTCAGGAGAGGCATTGCTGGATCTTCCAGTAGAACTATGTCCAATTTTCTGAGGAAATGCCAAACTGATTGCCAGAGTGGTTGTACCAGCTTGCAATCCCACCAGCAATGGAGGAGTGTTCCTCTTTCTCCACATCTTTGCCAGCATCTGTTGTCACATGAATTTTTGATCTTAGCCATTCTGACTGGTGTGAGGTAGAATCTCAGGGTTGTTTTGGTTTGCATTTCACTGATGATTAAGGATGTTGAACTTTTTTTCAGGTGCTTCTCAGCCATTTCATATTCCTCAGTTGAGAATTCTTTGTTTAGCTCTGTGCCACATCTTTAAATGGGATTATTTGGTTTTCTGTAGTCCACCTTCTTGAGTTCTTTACATATATTGGATATCAGTCCCCTATTTGATTTAGGATTGGTAAAGATCCTTTCCCAATCTGTTGGTGGTCTTTTGTATTCTTGACACTGTCTTTTGCCTTACAGAAGCTTTGCAATTTTATGAGGTCCCATTTGTCAATTCTCGATCTTACAGCACAATCCATTGTTGTTCTATTCGGGAATTTTTTCCCTGTGCCCATATCTTCAGAGCTTTTCCTCACTTTCTCCTCAATAAGTTTCAGTGTCTCTGGTTTTATGTGGAGTTCTTTGATCCACTTAGACTTGACCTTAGTACAAGGAGATAAGAATGGATCAGCTCACATTCTTCTACATGATAACCTCCAGTTGTGCCAGCACCATTTGAAAATGCTGTCTTTTTTCCACTGGATGGTTTTACCTCCCTTGTCAAAGATCAAGTGACCATAGGTGTATGGGTTCATTTCTGGGTCTTCAATTCTATTCTATTGGTCTACTCGTCTGTGGCTATACCAGTACCATGCAGTTTTTATCACAATTGCTCTGTAGTACAGCTTTAGGTCAGGCATGGTGATTCCACCAGGGGTTCTTTTATCCTTGAGAAGAGTTTTTGCTATCCTAGGTTTTTTTGTTATTCCAGATGAATTTGCAAATTGCCCTTTCTAACTCAGTTAAGATTTGAGTTGGAATTTTGATGGGAATTGCAATTAATCTGTACATTTCTTTCTGCAAGATAGCCATTTCTAACTATATTGATCATGCCAATCCATGAGCATGGGAGATCTTTCCATCTTCTGAGATCTTCTTTGATTGCTTTCTTCAGAGACTTGACATTTTTATCATACATATCTTTCACTTCCTGAGTTAGAGTCACACCAAAGTATTTTATATTATTTGTGTCTATTGTGAAGTGTGTTTTTTCCCTAATTTTTTTCTCAGTGCGTTTATCCTTTTTGTAGAAAAATGCCATTGATTTTTTTTTTTGAGTTAATTTTATATCCAGCTACTGCACTGAAGCTGTTTATCAGGTTTAGGAGTTCTCTGGTAGAATTTTTGGAGTCACTTATATATACTATCATATCATCTTCAAATAGTGATATTTTGACTTCTTCCTTTCCAATTTGTATCCCCATGACCTCTTTGTTGTTGAATTGCTCTGGCTAGAATTTCAAGTACTATGTTGAATAGGTAGAGAGAAAGTCGGCAGCCTTGTCTAGTGCCTGATATTAGTGGGATTGCTTACAGCTTCTCTCCATTTACTTTTATGTTGGCTACTGGTTTGCTGTAGATTGCTTTTAGTATGTTTAGGTATGGGCCTTGAATTACTGATCTTTCCAAGAATCATGAATGGGTGTTGGATTTTGTCAAAAGCTTCTCCGCATCTAACGAGATGATCATGTTGGTTTTGTCTTTGACTTTGTTTATATAGTGGATTACATTGATGGATTTCCGTATATTATGCCATCTCTGCATCCCTGGGATGAAGCCTACTTGGTCATGATGGATGACTGTTTTGATGTGTTCTTGGAATCAGTTTGTGAGGATTTTATTGAGTATTTTTGCATCAATATTCATAAGGGAAATGGGTCTGACATTCTCTATCTTTGTTGGATATTTATGTGGTTTAGCTATCAGAGTAATTGTGGCTTCATAGAATAAATTTGGTAGAGTACCTTCTGTTTCTATTTTGTGGAATAGTTTAAGAAGAACTGGACCTAGGTCTTCTTTGAAGGTCTGATAAAACTCTGCACTAAACCCATCTGGTCCTGGGCTTTTATTGGTTGGGAGACTATTAATGAGTGCTTCTATTTCTGTAGGGGATATAGGACTGTTTAGGTCATTAATCTGATCCTGATTTAAATTTGGTACCTGGTATCTGTATAGAAATTTGTCTATTTCATCCAGTTTTTCTAGCTTTGTTGAGTATAGCCTTTTGTAGAAGGATCTGATGGTGTTTTGGATTTCTTCAGGATCTGTTACTTTGTCTCCCTTTTCATTTCTGATTTTGTTAATTAGGCTGCTGTTCCTATGCCCTCTAGTGAGTCTGGCTAAGTGTTTATCTTGTTGATTTTCTCAAAGAAACAGTTCCTGTTTTGGTTGATTCTTTGAATAGTTCTTTTTGTTTCCACTTGGTTGATTTCAGCCCTGAGTTTGATTATTTCATGCCATCTATTCCTCTTGGGTGAATTTGCTTCCTTTTGTTCTAGAGCTTTTAGGTGTGCTGCCAAGATGCTAGTGTATGCTCTCTCTAGTTTCTTTTTGGAGGCACTCACAGCTATGAGTTTTCCTCTCAGGAATGCTTTCATTGAATCCCATAAATGTGGGTATGTTGTGGCTTCATTTTCACTAAATCCTAAAAGGTCTTTAATTTCTTTCTTTATTTCTTCCTTGACCAAGGTATCGTTGAGGAGAGTGTTGTTCAGTTTCTATGTGAATGTTGGCTTTGTATTATTTATGTTGTTATTGATGATCAGCCTTAGTCTATGGTGATTTGTTAGGATGCATGGGAAAATTTCAATATTATTGTATCTGTTGAGGCCTGTTTTGTGACCAATTATATGGTCAAGTTTGGAGAAGGTACCATGAGGCCCTGAGAAGAAGGTATATCCTTTTGTTTTAGGATAAAATGTTCTGTAGATATCTATTAAGTCCATTTGTTTCATCACTTCTGTTAGTTTCACTGTGTCCCTGTTTAGTTTCTGTTTCCCTGATCTGTCTATTGGTGAAAGTGGTGTGTTGAAGTCTCCCACTATTTTTGTGTGAGGTGCCATGTGTTCTTTGAGCTTTATTAAAGTTTCTTTAATGAATGTGGCTGCCCTTGCATTTGGAGCATAGATATTCAGAATTGAGAATTCATTTTGGAAGTTTTTACCTTTGATGATTATGAAGTGCCCCTCCTTTTCTTTTTTGATAAGTTTGGGTTGGAAGTAGATTTTATTCGATATTAGAATGGTTACTCCAGCTTGTTTCTTCAGAAAGTTTGCTTGGAAAATTATTTTCCAGCCTTTCCCTCTGAGGTAGTGTCTGTTGTTGTCCCTGAGATGGATTTCCTGTAAGGAGAAAATGTTAGGTCCTCTTTGTGTTGCCAGTCCCTTAGTCTATGTCTTTTTATTGGGGAATTGGGTCCATTGATATTAAGACATATTAAGGAAAAGTAATTGTTGCTTCCTGTCATTTTTGTTGTTAGAGTTGGCATTCTGTTCTTGTGGCTGTCTTCTTTTAGGTTTGTTGCAGGATTACTTTCTTGCTTTTTGTAGGGCATATTTTCCATCTTTGTATTGGTGTGTTCCCATTATTATCCTTTGAAGGGCTGGATTCCTGGAAAGATATTGTGTGAATTTTGTTTTGTCATGGAATACTTTGGTTGCTCCACCTATGCTAATTGAGAGTTTTGCTGGGTATTGTGGCCTGGGCTGTCATTTGTGTTCTCTTAGGGTCTGTATAACA
This sequence comes from Mus musculus, assembly GCF_000001635.26. Taxonomy (NCBI): domain Eukaryota; kingdom Metazoa; phylum Chordata; class Mammalia; order Rodentia; family Muridae; genus Mus; species Mus musculus. Next base: position 15,343,047 of record NC_000086.7, on the reverse strand, counting down.
TCTGTCCAGGATCTTCTGGCTTTCATAATCTCTGGTGAGAAGTCTGGAGTGATTCCAATAGGCCTGCCTTTATATGTTACTTGACCGTTTTCCCTTACTGCTTTTAATATTCTGTCTTTATTTAGTGCATTTGTTTTCTGATTATTATGTGTCAGGAATTTCTTTTCTGGTCCAGTCTGTTTGGAGTTCTGTAGGCTTCTTGTATGTTCATGGGCATCTCTTTCTTTAGGTTTGGGAAGTTTTCTTTTATAATTTTGTTGAAGATATTTGCTGGCCTTTTAAGTTGAAAATCTTCATTCTCATCTACTCCTATTAGTCATAGGTTTGGTCTTCTCATTGTGTCCTGGATTTGCTGGAAGTTTTGATTTTGCATTTTGCATTTTCTTTGTTTGTTGTGTCCATGTTCTCTATGGAATTTTCTGCAACTGAGATTCTCTTTTCCATCTCTTGTATTCTGTTGCTGATGCTCACATCTATGGTCCTGAATTCTTTCCTAGGCTTTCTATCTCCAGAGTTGTCTCCTTTGGGGTTTTCTTTATTGTTTCTACTTCCATTTTTAGATCCTGGATGGTTTTGTTCAATTCCATCACCTGTTTTGTAGTGTTTCCTTGTAACTCCCTAAGGGATTTTTGTGTTTCCTCTTTAAAGGCTTCTAGTTGTTTACCTGTGTTTTCCTTTATTTCCTCTTAAAGTTCTCCATCATCATCATGATAAGTGACTTTAGATTCATATCTTGTTTTTCTGGTGTGATGCTGTATCTAGGACTTGCTAAGGTTGGAAGGTTTGGTTCTGATGATGCCAAGTAACCTTGGTTTCTGTTGCTTCTGTTCTTATGCTTGCCTCCTGCCATTTGATTATCTCAAGTGCTTGCTGCCCTCAATATATCTGATTGGAGCCTGTCCTTCCTATAATCCCAGTTGATTCAGGACTTTTCATAGTCCAGCTTTCTCTGTGATCCTTTGATTTTGGGCTCCTGTGAACCTGAGATTCTGGGTGTGTCAGAGTTTTTGGCAGTCAAGCTTCCTCTGAGACCCTGAAATACTGGTGTGACCCAGCTCTGGTTATCCTGGGATCCTGTTTTCCTAAGATCCTGGCTGTGTTACAGTGCCTGGAAGTGGTGTCTCCTTTGAGGGCAGTAAAGCTGTCTGGTCAGTGATCCTAAGATTGCATGGAGAGTCCTCTGGTCACTGTGGGGGTGTCTTCTGATTCTGTGCCCAAGGTGACCCAGTGGTGGTGCCAACTGGAAGGGACTTGTGCCCTTGGTCAAGCAGGTTTTCTGCTTCCCTTCTGTTGTCTCAGGTCCTGCGCGATTGGATTGGAACAGATGTGTTCCACTCACCAGTGATCCTAAGATTGCGTGGAGAGTCCTCTAGGGGACTTTGGGGGTGTCCATCGATTCTGCGACTTAGGTGACCGTGTGCTGGTGCTGACCGGAAGGGACTTGTGCCCCTCTCTGGAACGATCTTATCTTTATATTTTTCAATTAAATTTTCTGCTGGTTACAGTGACGTAGAATTTCTAGAACTTGGGAAGCTGAAGCAGGAGGACTGTAATAACCTCAAGGTCAGGCTAGGCTACATATGGTGTCTTATCCAAAAACGTATGCATACACAAAATTTTCAGATATGTATAATTTACTTTTTGTTGTATAGATAAAACTTTTAATCGCTTTTTAGGAATTTTCTTTTAATTTTCCTTCTTCATCCATGTTGTCTCTGTTTCTTCTAAATTTATTTATTTTTTCTGTTTGCTGGTATTCTGTTTCTTTTTCAGACTGCAGTTTTCCCTCACATATCTTGTATAAGTCAGAGTGAAGAATCAGAATAATTTCTTCTATGGGAGGAGAAATTTAGATAAAGAAGAATATATTAAATGGAGCAAAATGAGGTAAATATAGAGGAAATATAAGTTTGGTAGACAACAATAGATTTGCAAAAGTTGTTCCCTGACTGATGTATTTGTATAACAGGCAGTAAGGTTCATTGGAGGGAAAAATTTGAGTGTCAAACAAAAGAAAAGTTTGTTTTGACAGATGTGTTGTTGTCATATTGGAAGTATCTTGACATATTAGTGTACTATGATGAACAAAAGACAGTCAACAAGATGAAGTTAAGAGCATTTTCATAACTCCAATAGTGCCTAGAGAGCCTTACTTCAAGGATGCAGAGTTTAAGGTAGGAAGTTTGGTAGGTCATGGCACACTTCTCCAGAAGTCTAAGATAGCAGATGGAGACTCTTATGGGGAAACTTGAAAAGATGGAAAGGAAATGGAACAGGTGCCAGAGAGACTCATTTTAGAGCTTTCCCTACTTCTTTCAGTGTACAATCAGTAACTAAAGCAGGGCCTTAAGTCTGTAAAGAAGATAACATCTCATTCTTAAAGTCTGGTGACTTTGAGGCCCCAAGGCCTGACACTGTTACTGATGTTTGGTGTATTTATAGACAGAAACCTAGCCTGGCTATCCTCTGAGAGGCCCAACAAGCAGCAGAGACAGATACTTACACAGGGAATCCTGTGGTTGAATTAGTGAAAAGCTGGAAGAAACTGAGGAAGAGAGCAACCCCATAAGAAAACCAGCAGTCTCAACTAACCTGGACCCCTGAGATCTCTCAGACACTGAGCCACCAACCAGGCAGCATGCACCAACTAATATGAGGCCCCTGACATATATACAGCAGAGTACTGCCTCATGTAGACTTTGTGGGTAAAGATGCACCTAACCCTCAAGGAACATGAGGCCCCAGGGAGTGAGGAGGTCTAGAGGGGGAGTGAGGATTGGGGGATATCCTTTTGGAGACAAGGGGAGGAGTAATGAAATGAGGAACTAGGAAAGACAGAACAGGAGGCGATAATAACTGGACTGTAAATAAATAAATAAATAAATAAATAAATAAGTAAATGGAGAGAGAGAGAGAGAGAGAGAGAGAGAGAGAGAGAACATCTGGTGCCCCCACAAAGAGTATATCTTGATAAGAGGAATTCCTGAAAAGGTCATATTAAAAGAATTGACATTGAAGCACATCTCGACAAATAAGAACATGGCTGACTGGGGAAATCTAGAGAGCATAGTTCTGTCCTGTACCCATAGTTGATTACTTCAAGAACACCCTCCATTTAAGCACCCAAATCCACAGACATTCGAGTTCCTTATGCAAAATAATATAGCAGATGCATAAAGATTGTGCCTATCCTCCTGTATACTTTAAACCAGCTCCAATAAAATATAATAATAAAATATACCCAATAAAATAGAAATATTTTGTTTTATAAATATTTTATAAAATAATGATAAAATATTTTGTTTTTATAATTCTATCATTAGATAAAATATAAAACTAAATAAATGTTATACTTTATTATTTAGGGAATAATGACAAGAAAACTTTCATACACGTATTTGAAGTTGGAGATAGATCTGCAGATGTGGAACCTGCAGAGGGCAGGATGTACTAAACTTTGTCCTAAGTCTGAATGAGGCACATTCAGACTTAGTTTATTCCCAGCCTGAGCTTCCTCTCATAATAAACTGACTCTTTCAGCCTGCTCAGATTTCATTGAGGAAATTGGCTAGGCCTGGGCCAGGACATGAGGCCAAGAATACTTATAAGAGCTGAGGAAAACAAAAGCAGGTGAGATTATTACAATCATAATCTAGACTTGCAAGATCAGATGCACCAAGGGCACTTGAATCCCATTCTGCATCAGATTGGAATCAACAGGGGAGTTAATAAACTTGTAATTGCCTGGGATAATATCTAAGTTTATTGGTTTAGTATTTATGTATTAAATAAATCCTGTTGATTATAACTATAGAACTGGCCAGTATGTTCTGAATCCAGATATGACCTTCTGCCTTGATTTTGTGCTTTTCTAGATATAATATGTATTACATGCAAGGCAATTATGTTTAAATTTGTCTGTCCTGAGAAAGTTCTGGAAAAGGGCTGCTCTGTTAATATTTACTATGTGCCTACTTGCCTTGTGGAAATTTTCTCGCTTACATAAACAATCCTGAGAGAACATTCATGGTCATAACAGTAAGAATGTTTGTGATAGAGAGAATACTGCGACCGTTGGTTCCAGGAACTGAAGATTACCACCTGACCTTCAGAGAGCCCCCGGGCTCTTCCCTCTTCCTTTGGAGCCTCTCAGAGTAAAGTTTCTCAGATCTTGATCAGGAAATTGACTTGTTCTCATTCTTGTGTTTCTTGTGTTTCTTCTCTCTCTCTCTCTCTCTCTCTCTCTCTCTCTCTCCTGTCCTGGGTCCCTGCTGATTATCCCTGCAGATTGGTGCACTTACTGGCCTTTACTTACATGTTTTTCAGATCATGATTTCTAAACTCGAATAATTTTCCTTGGATCATTGTTTGCTTTGTTTCATTCACAATATGAAAGTGCAATGGAACTAAAATAATGTCGCCTACATCATTCGGCAATAGGCTGCCCATTCTTTCAGGTTCTGAGATCCCAGGTCTCTTAGGCACAGTTATACATAGGTCAGTGAAAGCATATGTATTCGTCTATTTTTCTTGTTGCTAAAACTCATTAGTGCAAGCTGAGTAGTTAGCAAGAAAAGTGGTTATTTGGTTCTCAGTTACTATTATATACCATGATAACCAATATGAGGTAGCTTCAATTGTTATGAGCCTCTAATTGCTTTAACCCATGAAGCAAAAAGGCAAGAGTGTGGGAACATGCAAAAGAAAAGAAGGCATACATGCAGATTTTGCACTTGCTTCAAACAGTTGTTCAGTCACTAATTAGATTCCACTAGCAAGGGTGTTCAAACCTTGGATATTGCACTGTGATATTAACTATAAATTTGTTTATTGGATTGCATTCATAACTACCTTTAGATTCATGTGGCCTGTGAGACACAAGCTAGAATATACTGAGAATAAAATTATCAGAGAAAGGCATGAGGTCTCAAAGCCCATGATGAAAACATCTCTCAGTGGGCCACACCTCCCAGCATTATCAGTTTGAGGGATAGTTTCTGAGACATGAACTTTCATTGGACACACTCAAACCTTCAGTAAATGAGGACAGGAAGAGACTTCATATTCACATCTCAGTGTGTGCCCTACATCATCAAACATGGTACATCGATACAGACTGTAAATTTATTAGCCAAGAATAACATTTGATTTATACCAAGTTGTTACTAGTTACTAACTTAGTGGCCTGACACCCAGATCCCAGAACTATGACCTGTCTTAGATAATCCCTCTTTGTGCTATTCCTGTTTTTGGACCTTATATGGCTTCCCTCCAGAAGAGGAATCTGATCACACAGCTCAATGGAGAAAAATAGGAAAGAGATTATTACTCTTTGGGAAAAAAAAAAAAAACCAGCACTATGGACACCAGACAACATGGACAAAGGAATGTATATCCAGAAGCATTTTTTTTTCACTGTGTTGTAAACGACAGGTTTTGATAGGGCTCATTTCCTGTGCCAGTTAAAGAAGTAAAAGACAGGAAAAATATCAAGCTCACAGTCAGCAGCTGGGAAAATCTCAGGCACAGCAAACAGAATTAATCAGTAAAGAAAGACTTTTATTTGACATGAATAAACACATACACAGGAGGCATGCAGAGAAAATATCCTGTGCTTTGCAGAGCAGGGGGACTCAGGAAGTGAAAATCTGGTCTCTCATAGAGGGCTTAGGGTTTTAAGGGTCTTTGAGGGATGTTTCTTCCTGATTTAGTTTGAACAAATACAACAAAGCCAATAGGCCTACAAATTTGAGTAAATGTATCCTGCACCAGGCCTTGAATTCGTTGGACTAATCCTTTGTTTCAGGCTGCTTTTGTCTTCAATGAATGAGAAAGAAGTCAGAAGTTTGTGGTCCCTCTCCTTATTAGAATACCATATGACTATCAGGGAGGGAACTGTCCAATTCCTAGACCTTCAATTATGTTCTCACAGTTGAAATACACTTGTGGTACAATGAAAGCCCCAGTGTAGCTGGCCAGTGAGGACAGTGTTACAGAGTCTGGATTAGAGTGGAATGCATTACAGCCGTATGTCAGGATTATGCACAACAGATAAAGAAGAGAGGTGATGGTCAGATATTACTCAAAGACAACTATACGGACTGACTGAGTTTTTCTAGTGGTATTGTCTTCTACTTGGACAGAAGAGCTTAAGCACTGGGACATGGTGTCAGGAAAGAAAAAAAAATGAAGGCTTTAGTCCTCACTGCTTTTAATGTCCAACTGTGAAGAGCCATGGCCTCAGAAAGCACTGCAATAGAGGGCAATGTGGGAAGCTTTGGAGGACACACTCAAACTATAGCATTGCAGTAAATAAAGAGATACACTCCATTTTCACCCTGATGTGTGCCACACAGCTACAAACATGGTGCTCAACTATAGACTACAAGATTGTAGCTGTAGTATGTGGAGGTTAACAACACTGAGTGGCTAAGTAGACAGGGCTATACAAGAAGGCGGGGAAATCACATTTCTGGGCTGAGTTGTGCAAGACGATAGCAGGGTGGTACAAATGAGAGCACAGAATACAGCCAGTGGCAAACAGAGAGAACATCTGTTGAGGAAAAGCAGCTTTACAGGGCTGCAGAGCTGAGCATGAGTTTGCAAAACAGACAAGGAACATTGGTAAACATAAATTTCCACAAATAACTGCAGCTATTTAGGAGAACATTTGTTCGTGCAAATTCTAAAGACAGGATCAGGAACATGATGCTATGTGAACTTTCAGATCGAAAGGAAGCATCCTAGAAATGGTGAAATCTTGAGGAGAGTCGGAACCTACAAAGCCATCATTTGGTTAAAAATAAGCTAAGGGTGATTCATTTTGATTGGCCTAAAGACTAGGCTTCTGAAATAATTCAAATTAATGTGTCCATGTCCCTGAAGGGGGATCCATGAAAGACACACCCTTATTTTGCAAAGCATTCTGTGTGAGCTCAAAGTCTTCAGGCAGAATGGATGGGAGAGTACAGCATCTTTTCTGCCTAGGGCAACTAGGGACTCCATTTGTTTTTCTGTTCTACTAATGAAAACAAATAAGGGCAGACAGTTCTAGGGAAACGAGATACTCTCTGGATCCTAGAAAAAATCAGAGCCTGCTCTTCTGGGGAGCTGTGATGGGCAAGCCGATTAGAAAAGAACCTTTAAATAATTGGGAGAATTGCCTAGAGAATTCACAGAAAGCAAACTGTCCCTAGGCTGCTTCAGGGATCTCTGTAGTAGCCATTCTCTCCTTCCCATTCCTCAACATGTACAGAAAAAAAAAAAAAAATAGGAGATGCCAATTTCTGTGTCCCCTTTCACAATTCATCTAGTCATTATTGGTGTTCTTTTAAAAATTAAAATCATTAAAAAGGTTTGCAGTATTTTATGATTCACTGAAATGTGATAAGAGTTTGAACACTTTTCCAAAGTTGAAATAAAAAACCTTTTGCAGTATATTATATTCATTATTCATTCTATGGGAAATCTAATTTAAAGGTACAACTTGCCTATGCATGCTAATTTGTTTATTGAATGATGGATTGAAACTGCATCTCTCTTGATAATTTATGCTGGCCTGAAACTCACTATGTAGCCCACTCTGTCCTTGAACTCAGCATGGTCCTCCTGACTCAGCCTTCTAAATTCTGGTATTATAGTCATAAGCTTTCTGCTTGGCTTCATTTTTCAAATACAGTGAACCACCACTTCAAACTTGAATTTTTATTTAATTGTATATTTTTCTCCTTATTTCTTAATAGTGTCAAACTGGATTGTTGAATAAACTAAATGAAGATTATCTGTAAGGTTATTTAAGAGAGTTGCAAACAGCAGAATATAATTTGATTTAACTGAAAATTAAATTTATAGATATTAGGCAACTCACAAAATCCTTTCCTATATGAATGCCAATATCCTATCCTATGGCCTAAAGAAAAGACTGCCCCCATGCCAAGCCAAAAACTAAACGCTAAGTATCTGGTCCTACCACATACTATACTCTTACCAACTTAAAATAAAGTTTAATTTCTACATCAAGAATTTAGGTTTGAAAATATCACAAAGCCCCACTTCTAGGTGAAGAGGTACAGGTAAGTTGCTGACAGAGGACGAATCCCTGATAGATCATCAAATTCCAAACTGTTAGTTCTAAACACTTAAATACATGTACATATGAGCAACACTAAAAGAATCCACTAGGGTGTGTGTGTGTGTGTGTGTGTGTGTGTGTGTGTGTGTGTGTGCATGTGTAAGTGTGTAAAATTCAGCTATTCTCAACAAGTGGGTGATGATCCCCAAAGACCATCAGAAAACACGGGCATTCACATTATGATTCATAACAGTAACAAATTTACAGTTTGGAAGTAGCAATGAAAATCATTTTGTGGTTGCGGGTCACCACAACGTGAAGAACTGAATTAAAGGGTTACAACATTAGGAAAGTTGATATTCATTGAATAATTAAAGAAGCACAAAATTTTAGAAAAAATAGTATACAATAGCTGATACAAGGCCCGTGACACATACACAGCAGAGGATAGTCTGGTCGGGCCTCAGTGGGAGAGGCTGCACTTAATCATTGAGAGACTTGAGGCCCTAAGGAAGGGGGAAGTATAGTGGGGGAACACCCTTTCAGAGGCAAAGAGGAGGAAGAATTGGATGAGGAACTGTGGAAGGGGGGACCAGGATAGGGGCAATGACTGAAATGTAAATAAAATAAAATTAAAATAAATTAAAAAGTTAGGATGAATTCTAGGGAGATGGCTCTGTTCATAAAGTGCATGTTACCCAAATATGACATTCTGATTTGGTTCTTAGAACACAAGTAAAACATGTAGGCATGGTGGTACATGATTGTAATTCTATCACTGAGGCATTAGAAGCTAGTGAATCCCTGAGGTTCACTGGAAAGCCAACTTAGCCTACTCAGTGAACTCCAAGTCAGTCAGAAACATTGTTAGAAACAACGTGGATGCTTCCTGAGGAACAGCAATCAAAGTTGTACTATGGTCTCCACAAGTACACACAAATACACACAAAAACACACATACAAACACACACACACACACACACACACATCGTGGTGAAAAATATCCTTTTCCACAGTTAACATATACTAAAAATCTGCTGTTTACATCACTATCTTGACAACATTGGAGATTTAACACAGGGCACTAGACTTAATAGGTAAGTGTTCTGTCACTGAATTGCAACAATAGCTTTTTCTGAAATTATTATTTTGCAATATTTCCTAGTCTGATCTTTAACTTCTTATGTTCCCTGGGCACCCCTTTATAACTTGCAATCCTCTTGCTTCAGCTTCCCTTGTAACTGGAACAATAAGCCTTGCACCGGCAGACCAGAAGAATTAAAGCTTCTTTAGAATACCAAATGCCCTTTCATTTTCTTGAATGAGAACTATTTCCTGTGTCTACATATTCTCTGGCATCATCCTCATAGATTCTAGGCCTAAGAATCTTAGCTACTACTCTATATCTCTCCCAGTCTGTATTTACTGGAAGAACTTATGCACCCAAAAGGAGCGTCTGTTTCAGTAACGGCACCATAGTAAACCAACAACACAAAAGCAAACTGAATCCCATGAAAGGGAAAATTTATTCTGTACCCACTGAGCACATTTACAATATGCTGGGCACTGAATAGCAGTCAAGGGATGGAGAGATAAATAATAGACTGTTGCTGCTCTCCAGAGTGCTAAGGATGTATCTAGTGAGGGAGACAGAAATGTGCAGCCTTTTCTAAGAGCCACTGCATGAACTTTGGGTGGATACAAGAGCAATATGTGAGATCCTATTTTGTACATCTTAGAAACATCTTGCATTTAGAAGTAGGTTTTCATTTAAAATTACTTGCATGGACAAAGCAAATATTCAGAATTGTCTAAAAACATGGTGTTAAAGAATGTGTGAGAATTGGTTATGTTGGCCTAGAGACTTTTCTAAAGGTCTATATATATATCAATGTATAGACTCCCAACCGATTGAAAAGCATCACAGGCAACTGTGATTTGATTAATGTCCTATTATCTCCTGATAATAGTTTTAAAATCTGGTTTAGAGGCAAGGTATTTAATCTATGTGAGTTTAATTCTATTCAGTATTTTAAACATTCCTGACATCACTTCTCATGCAGAGGAAATATTCAACCTCATGCTTACACTGCATTTAATTCCACCAGCAAGAACAATATTATTTTTTCTTTAAGATTGGGCTGAGGCATAGGAAATTTTTTTCCTTTTTTTTTTAATTAGATATTTTCCTCGTTTACATTTCCAATGCTATCCCAAAAGTCCCCCCTCCCCACCCACCCCCATCCCCTACCCACCCACTCTCCCTTTTTGGCCCTGGCGTTCCCCTGTACTGGGGCATATAAAGTTTGCAAGTCCAAAGGGCCTCTCTTTCCAGTGATGGCTGACTAGGCCATCTTTTGATACATATGCAGCTAGAGACAAGAGCTCCTGGGTACTGGTTAGTTCATATTGTTGTTCCACATATAGGATTGCAGTTCCCTTTAGCTCCTTAGGTACTTTCTCTAGCTTCTCCATTGGGGGCCGTGTGACCCATCCAATAGCTGACTGTGAGCATCCACTTCTGTGTTTGCTAGGCCCCGGCATAGCCTCACAAGAGACAGCAATGTCTGTGTCCTTACAGCAAAATCTTGCTAGTGTATTCAATGGTGTCAGCGTTTGGAGGTTGATTATGGGACGGATCCCTGGATATGGCAATCATTAGATGGTCCATCCTTTCATCACAGCTCCAAATTTTGTCCTTGTAACTCCTTCCATGGGTGTTTTGTTACCATTTCTAGGAAGGGGCAAAGTGTCCACACTTTGGTCTTCATTCTTCTTGAGTTTCATGTGTTTAGCAAATTGTAGCTTATATCTTGGGTATTCTAAGTTTCTGGGCTAATATCCACTTATCACTGAGTACATATTGTGCGAGTTCATTTGTGATTGGGTTACCTCACTCAGGATGATGCTCTCCAGGTCCATCCATTTGCCTAGGAATTTCATAAATTCATTCTTTTTAATAGCTGAGTAGTACTCCATTGTGTAAATGTACCACATTTTCTGTATCCATTCCTGTGTTGGGGGGCATCTGGGTTCTTTCCAGCTTCTGGCTATTATAAATAAGGCTGCTATGAAAATAGTGGAGCATGTGTCCTTCTTACCAGTTGGAGCATCTTCTGGATATATGCCCAGAAGAGGTATTGCTGGATCTTCCGGTAGTACTATGTCCAATTTTCTGAGGAACCGCCAGACTGATTTCCAGAGTGCTTGTACCAGTTTGCAATCCCACAAACAATGGAGGAGTGTTCCTCTTTCTCCACATCCTCGCCAGCATCTGCTGTCACCTGAATTTTTGATCTTAGCCATTCTAACTGGTGTGAGGTGGAATCTCAGAGTTGTTTTGATTTGCATTTCCCTGATGATTAAGGATGTTGAACATTTTTTCAGGTGCTTCTCTGCCATTTGGTATTCCTCAGGTGAGAATTCTTGTTCAGCTCTGAGCCCCATTTTTTTAATGGGGTTATTTGATTTTCTGGAGCCCACCTTCTTGAGTTCTTTATATATATTGGATATTAGTCCCCTATCCGATTTGGGATAGGTAAAGATCCTTTCCCAATCTGTTGGTAGTCTTTTTGTCTTGTTGAAAAATTGCAGAAGCTTTGCAATTTTATGAGGTCCCATTTATCGATTCTTGATGTTACAGCACAAGCCATTGCTGTTCTATTCAGGAATTTTTCCCCTGTACCCATATCTTCGAGGCTTTTCCCTACTTTCTCCTCTATAAGTTTCAGGATCTCTGGTTTTATGTGGAGTTCCTTAATCCACTTAGATTTGACCTTAGTACAAGGAGATAGGAATGGATCAATTCTTATTCTTCTACATGATAATCGCCAGTTGTGCCAGCACCATTTGTTGAAAATGCTGTCTTTTTTCCAATGGAGGGTTTTAGGTCCCTTGTCAAAGATCAAGTGACCATAGGTGTGTGGGTTCATCTCTGGGTCTTCAATTCTGTTCCATTGGTCTACTTGTCTGTCACTATACCAGTACCATGCAGTTTTTATCACAATTGCTCTGTAGTACAGCTTTAGGTCAGGCATGGTGATTCCACCAGAGTTTCTTTTATCCTTGAGAAGATTTTTTGCTCTCCTAGGTTTTTTGTTATTCCAGATGAATTTTCAGATTGCCCTTTCTAATTCGGTTAAGAATTGAGTTGGAATGTTGATGGGGATTGCATTGAATCTGTAGATTGCTTTTGGCAAGATAGCCATTTTTACTATATTGATCCTGCCAATCTATGAGCATGGGAGATCTTTCCATCTTCTGAGATCTTCTTTAATTTCTTTCTTCAGAGAGTTGAAGTTCTTATCATACAGATCTTTCACTTCCTTAGTTAGAGTCACGCCAAGGTATTTTATATTATTTGTGACTATTGAGAAGGGTGTTGTTTCCCTAATTTCTTTCTCAGCTTGTTTATCCTTTGTGTACAGAAAGGCCATTTACTTGTTTGAGTTAATTTTATATCCAGCTACTTGATTGAAGCTGTTTATCAGGCTTAGGAGTTCTCTGGTGGAATTTTTAGGGTCACTTATATACTATCATATCATCTGCAAAAAGTGATATTTTGACTTTTTCCTTTCCAATTTGTATCCCCTTGATCTTTTTTTGTTGTCGAATTGCTCTGGCTAGGACTTCAAGTACAATGTCGAATAGGTAGGGAGAGAGTGGACAGCCTTGTCTAGTTCCTGATTTTAGTGGGATTGCTTCCAGCTTCTCAACATTTACTTTGATGTTGGCTACTGGTTTGCTGTAGATTGCTTTTATCATGTTTAGGTATGGGCCTTGAATTCCTCATCTTTCAAAGACTTTTATCATGAATGGGTGTTGGATTTTGCCAAATGCTTTTTCTGCATCTAACGATGATCATGTGGAAAAAGTAAGAAAGTAATCTTCTTTCAACAAACCCAATTGAAGATAGCCACACAAACATAAAAATAATATAAAAAATAACAGGAAGCAACAGTCACTATTCCTTAATATCTCTTAACATCAATGGACTAAATTCCCCCCACAAACCACATAGACTAACAGACTGGATATGTAAACAGGAACTAGAAATTTGCTGCATACAAGAAGCAAACATCAGTGTCAAAACAAACATCACCTCAGAGAAAAGGCTGGAAAACAATTTCCAAGCAAGTGGTCCCAAGAAACAAGCTGGAGTAGCCATTATAATATCGAATAAAATCAATTTTCAACTTAAAGTTACAAAAAAAGGAAGGACACTTCATACTCATCAAATGAAAAATCTACCAAGACGAACTCTTAATTCTGAACAACTATGCTCCAAATGCAAGGGCAACCACACTCATAAAAGAAACTTTACAAAAGCTCAAAGCACAGATCGCACTGCACACAATAATAGTGGGAGATTTCAACACCTCAGACTCATCAATGGACAGATCCTGGAAACAGAAACTAAATAGAGACACACTGAAACTAACAGCAGTTCTGGACCAAGTGGGTTTAACTATCTAAAGAACATGGTTTAGATATCTAAAGAACATTTCATCCCAAATCAAAAGAATACACCTTCTTCTCAGCACCTCATGGTACCTTCTCCAAAATTAACCATATAATCAGTCACAAAACAGACCTCAACAGATAAAAATATTGAAATAATCCCATGCATCCTATCAGATCACCACAGCCTAAGACTGGTCTTCAATAACAACATAAATAATAGAAAGCCCACATACACATGGAAGCTGAACAACATTCTCCTCAATGACAACTTGGTCAAGGAAGAAATAAAGAAAGAAATTAAAGACTTTTTAGAGTTTAATGAAAATGAAGCCACAACATATCCAAACTTATTGGACACAATGAAAACAGTCCTAAGAGGAAAACTCATAGCTATGAGTGCCTCCAGAAAGAAACTAGAGAGAACACACACTAGCAGCTTGACAGAACACCTAAAAGCTCTAGAACAAAAGGAAGCAAATTCACCCAAAAGGAGTAGATTGCAGGAAATAATCAAACTCAGTGCTGAGATCAATTAAGTAAAACCAAAAAGAACTATACAAAGAATCAACAAAAGCAGGAGCTAGTTCTTTGAGAAAATCAACAAGATAGATAAAACCTTAGCCAGACTAACCAGAGGACACAGAGACAGTATCATAATTGACAAAATCAGAAATGAAAAGGGAGACAGGACAACAGAAAGTGAGGAAATAAAAAAATCATCAGATCCTATTACAAAAGGATATACTCAACAAAACTGGAAAGTCTAGATGATATGGACAACTTTCAAGACAAATTCCGGGTAACAAAGTTAAATCAGGTTCAGATAAACCATCTAAACTGTCCCATAACCCTTAAGAAATAGAAGCAGACATTAAAATTCTCCCCCCCCCAAAAAAAAGCCCAAAGACCTGATGGGTTTGGTGCAGAATTCTAAAAGACCTCCAATGAAGACCTAATACCAATTTCTTCAAAGTATTCCACAAAAAGAAACTGAAGGAATACTGCTCATTTTTTTCTGTGAAGCCACAATTATGCTTATACCTATACCACACAAAGACCCAACAAAGAAAGAGAACTTCAGACCAATTTCACTTATTAATATTGATACAAAAATGCTCAATAAAATTCTCACAAAACAAATGCAAGAATATATCAAAATGATCATACATCATGATCAAGTAGGCTTTATCCCAGAGATGCAGGGATAGTTCAATACAAGGAAATACATCAACCTAATCTACTATATAAGCAAATTCAAAAAACAAAACAAAACAAAAACGCATGATTACATTATTAGATGTTGAGAAAGCATTTGACAAAATTCAACATCCCTTCATGATAAAAGTCTTGGGAAATTCAAGAATTCAGGCCCCATACCTATACATCATAAAAGAAATATACAGCAAAACCATAGCCAACATCAAAATAAATGGAAAGAAACATGAAACAATCCCACTAAAATCAGGCACTAGACAAAGCTGCCCTCTCTCTCCCCATCTATTCAATATAGGGCTTAAAGTTCTAGCTAGAGTAATTAGACAACAAAAGGAGGTCAAAGGGATAAAAATTGAAAAAGAATATTTCAAAATATCATTATTGACAGATGATATGATAGTATACTTAAATGACCCCAAAATTCCACCAGAGAACTACATGTGATAAGTAACTGAAGCAAAGTGATAACTCAAACAAATCAGTATCCTGTCTATACTCAAAGGATAAACAGACTTAGAAAAGAATTAGGGAAAGACACTCTTTACAATAGTCACAAACAATATAAAGTATCTTGATGTGATTCAAACTAAACAAATTAAAGATCTGTATGACAGGAACTTCAAGTCTCTGAAGAAAGAAATTAAAGAAGACCTCAGAATATGGTAAGATCTCCCATGATCATGAACTGGCAGGATTAATATAGAAAAAATTGTCACTATGTCAAAAGTAATCTACAAATTCAATGCATTCCCCATCAAAATTCCAACTCAATCCTTCACATAGTTAGAAAGAACAATTCTAAAATTCATTAGGAATAATAAAAAACACAGGATAGCGAAAACTATACGTATCAATAAAAGAAATTCTAGGGGAATCAGCATCCTTGACCTCAATCTGTACTATAGAGCAATGGTGATAAAAATGCATAGTATTGGTACAGTGACAAGCAGGTAGATCAATGGAATCGAATTGAAGACCCAGAAATGAACCCACACACCTAGGGTCACTTGATCTTTGACAAAAGTGCTAAAACCATCCTGTGGGGGGGGGGGAAGGTTTTCAACAAATGGTGCTGGTTCATCTGGAAGTCAAAGTGTAAAAGACTGCAAATTTATCCATTCCATTCGTATCTCCCTGTACAAAGCTCAAGTCCAACTGGATCAAGGACCTCCGCATAAAACCAGATACACTGACACAAATAGAAGAGAAAGTGGGGAAAAATCTCAAACATAGGGCAAAGGGGGAAAGTTCCTGAACAGAACACTTATGCTCTAAGATCAAGAACTGACAAATGGGACCTCATAACATTGCAAAACATCAGTAAGGCAAAGGACACTGTCAATAGGACAAAATGGCAAGAAACAGATTGGAAAAAGATCTTTACCAATCCTAGATCTGATAGAGGGCTAATATCTAATATATACAAAAAATTCAAGAAGTTAGACTCCAGAGAAACAAATAACCCTATCAAAAAATGGGGAACAGAGCTAAACAGAGAATTCTCAACTGAGGAAATGCACATGGCTGAGAAGCACCTAAAGAAATGATCAACATCCTTACTCATCAGGGAAATACAAATCAAAACAACCCTGAGATTCTACCTCACACCAGTCAGAATGACTAAGATCAAAAACTCAGCTGACAGAAGATGCTGGAGAAAGAGGGACACTCCTCCATTGCTGGTGGGATTAAAAACTGGTACAACCACTCTGGAAATCAGTCTGGAGGTTCCTCAGAAAATTAGACATAGTACTACCTGAGGACCCAGCAATACCACTCTTGGTCATATACTGAAAAGATGCTCCAACATATAACAAGGACACATGCTCCACTATGTTCATAGCAGCCTTATTTATAATAGCCAGAATCTGAAAACAACCCAGATGTCCCTCAGTCGAGGAATGGATAAAGAAATTGTGGTGCATTTGTACAATGGAATAATACTCACCTATTAAAAACAATGACTTCATGAAATTTGCAGGCAAATGGGTACAACTTGAGAATATCATCCTTAGTGAGGTGACTCAGTCACAAAAGAACAGCCATGGTATGTACTCACTGATAAGTAGATATTAGCCCAAAAGTTCAGAATACTCAAGTTTCAGTTCACAAATCACAAGAAGCCTAAGAAATGTGGATGCTTGAGCTGTTTTTAGAAGTGTGAACAAAATACTCACCAGACTAAATGTGGAGACAAAGTGTGGAGCAGAGATGGAAGGAAAGGCCATCCAGAGACTCCCTCACCTGGGAATCCATCTTATATATAGATTCCAAACCTGGATGTTATGGTGGATGCCAGAAAGTGCTTGCTTGTAGAACCCTGATATGTCTGTCTCCTGAGAGGCTCTGCCAGAGCCTAACAAAGAGGTAGAAACTCACAATCAGCCATTTTACTGAGTTCAGTGGTCCCTGATGGAGAAGTTGGAGATGGGACTGAAGGAGCTAAGGGGGTTTGCAGCCCCATGGAGGGAACAACAGTATCAACAGGCCAGACCCCCCGCCCCCAGAGCTCCCAGGGCCTGGACCATCAACCAAAGAATACACATGGAGAAACCCATGGAGCTGGCCACAGAAGATGTGGAAGAAGATGGCCATGTTGGACATCAGTGGGAGGAGAGGCCTTTGGGCCTGAAGGTGTTCGATGCCCCAGAGTAGGGGAATGCTGATGTGGAAAAAGGGGAGGGGGTAGATGGTGGAGCACCCTCATAGAGGCAGGGATGGGAAGATGGGGTAGGGAGTTTCTGAAGGGGAGACCTGGAAAGGGGAAAATATTTGAAATGTAAATAAAGAAAATATCCAATTTTTTAAAAAGCCAAATGAAATTGCATTAGCTATATTAAATGCTATGTTGTTGGTTTCTAACTTACTAATGGTATATAAAAATTACTAATGTAAATGTTTCATAGGAAAAAAAAGATTTGAAAGGAGGTGGGCTTCAAAAGAATGCAATGTGACTACAAAGTGGGTCTCTGAAGCATCTGAAAGCTAAAAAAGACAACAGCTAGCCTTGTGCTAATTTAAGCTCCATTTTTACATTTCCTAATGCCTAACATAAAACACTGTAAGATTGAGTTGAGGCATAGGAAATTTAAAAGATACCTGCTCTGTCACTACAACGAGCAATTATGTGACTGGCAGATCATGTTCTCCACTAGAAGTAGAATACCTCCTGTGTCTTAAAATTATTCATGAGTATATAGAATTGAGAAGACATAGTTTGCTTGGCCTAAATTTTCAATCTCCTGACCTCCTCCTATTGCTTGATTTTTGAGGATGTGAATAATTCCAGGTATAGTTATTGAAAAGTACCAGTGTATCATTAAGTATTCACAGCAAGAACCAACTCAGGTCTTAGGTTTATCTGAATTGCATTTCTTAATCTATATATAAACTTATAATCTTAGGATTGTGTGTGTGTGTGTGTGTGTGTGTGTGTGTGTGTGTGTGTGTGTGTGTGTAAATGCACTTACACGTAGGAAAATCTTCTACATTTCTTTTTTTAGTCATATTCTCCTTTTTCATGTTTATTTAATATATGAGTGCTTACCTGTATATGTGTATGTGTATCACATGTGTGGCTGGTGTCTGTAGAGGACAGAAGAGGTCACTGGATCTCTTCAAACAGAAGTTTTAGATGGATGGAAGCCACCATGTGGGTACTGAGATATAAATCTAGTTCCTCTGCAAAAACAGTAAGTGTCATCTGAACCAGGGAGCCATCTCTCCAACACTTCTACTTTACGTTTGTGAGACAATATCTCTCACTGAATCTGGAGCTAGGCTGGCATAAAGAAAACCTCAATAATTCTCCTATATCTACACCTTAAGGCGCTTGTGTTACAGGTACACATGTGGTCATACCTGAAGTTTTCCATTGATAATAGGATCTAAACTTGTGTTCTCATTTGTGTGCAAGTGCCCTTATGCACTAGTCATATCCCTAGAACCAAATTTAATTTATCACAGCAAAATTTAGGACATTCAAGAGTATACACGGTTATAGGACACTTCAGGAAAACTGCAATCACTTCTTAATCATCTGAGCACAAGATTGTACTTCAAATTTTTATAATGAATTAATTATATAATTTCTTCAGTTGAACAATATTTTTAATCCTTCCTCTTTTTTAGTAAGAAACTGCCTCACATCTGTTTGCCTTTTACCTGTGGATATTATATTACATTTCTTTTTTAGTTCTAGCCTAGTCTTGGAACTTTATTTAATGCTCCAATTAACTATAGGAAATATTTCTACTTTATATGGGCACATAAACAGTCTCTATTAGAAACTAGCATCCATCAATCCTCAACAATATTGTTTATGTCTAGAGACATTTTGGTAGTCACAATTGGGTAGCAACACTGCAGCATCTAATTAATATAGACCATGAATGTTACAAAGTATGTTCTAGCCCCCTGATCAGCCCCCTGGTCAGCCCCCTGATCAGCTCCCCACTTCCCAAATTCTCCAGCCCAAATATTTGTGGTTTATAAACTCTTTTTTTTTTTTTTTTTTTTTTTTTTTGGAATTAACTTTGTTCTTTAACAGCTTCATACATGTATATGATATATTAGGATTATTCCCTGTCCTATCCTGTGGGGCATTGGACTATGCAAAGACAGTCTGGTCTCCAGTTGAGCTGAGGTATGAACCCTGGGACCCGATGGTGATAATTCACCTACATGGGACGGAAGGAGTTCTCTCATGTCTCCTGGAACTCTAGCTCCTGTCCACTTTACCACCCCTTCAGCCCCCACAAGAGAAGCATGGTTAGTAGTCATGTAGGCAATGTCCCAAACTTCTGTCCTCCAGGCTAGACTCCTCCCCAGTTACCTAGCAACAGTAAAGATAGCAGCATACTTTAAGAGGGACTGTTTGGCCCCTCCTAGATCTCTCACTCCTCTCACTCTCTTTGTCTTCTCCTCCTCTCTCCTCTCCTCTCACTCTCTTACTCTCTCTTTCTCCTAACCTTTCTTCTCTCTCTCTCTTTTACCTTCTCTCTTTCCCTCTGCCTTTCTATAATAAAGCTCTAAAACCATAGACAGTCTCTGCTCATCAAGGCTCACTGTGCAGACTCTCGCCTGTGTGGAAGCCTTTCTCCCTCAGCCCTCTCTACCATAACCCCAGGGCGATATGGTGTTGCCCTGGGCCCCTGATCGAGGGCTGCCCCTTGTCCACCCCTCCACCCCCAGTTGAGTGGGGTGCCCAGAGCATAGGGGGAACTCTGGCCGGACATTGGCTATTCTCCCTCCCCACTCTTCCCCAGCCTCTTTTTGTTCCCACAGATGGTAGCAAGAAGATGGTTATGCCATCCATGCGAGACAGAACCAGCTAAAGAAGACACACACAGAGATGTACATCAGACCTCCAAGTTTGCCAGAGACTGAGTGATCTAGTTCATGAAAACTAGGTTCTCTCTCTCTCTCTCTCTCTCTCTCTCTCTCTCTCTCTCTCTCTCTCTCTCTCTCTCCCCTGCCCCCCCCCCCCACAGTGCTCCTGGACAGCTTCCTCCCTGCTCCTTCAGTTGTTAACTCTCTCAGGTTTCAGCTGCAGCAGAAGGTTTCAGGTTTCCGCATACCCTGCTGCCCCTCTGACCTTGCTCTAGGCTTTGATCTAGTGTGTATGCAAATGACGGCCCAGCCCAGCAGCGGCCTTGGGAGCGGCACAGTAGCGCCTGTCACTGCAGTACTTGCACTGAACTCTGTTTACTCTGCTGGCTGCGTGAGGTTCCCTGAAGTCTTTGCAGGCCTGAGGACAAAATTCCTGCTCTCATATTGGCTAAAAAGTCTTTCGCTCAACCCACTATATTAAACTTTCACTTTCTGCTTTCCTAGAAAATACAAAGGGGGAAGTTAACTTCAGGGTACAGTGTACCCCAATCCCCAATCCAGCTGAGCCAGTGAAAAATGCACTGGAAGCTGTGCTCCCCCTACAGGAACACCTAAATTGTGCTTTTCAACCCCAAATTTTCTTGCTTCCTTATTTAAATGCTTATTTTCTCTCTAGTATTCATGATATATGTCCCAAAAAATTCTCTCAACTTGTTTAAGATTTCCTTTAAGGTTCAAAAAGTATCCAATCCTTAACTATTAACCAGTTTCCTTTTACAGACAAACTGTTAACTGCCTACCCCAGATACACAATTAACATGATATTTTCTTCCTCAGCCATCCACAATGGACCATGTTGTGCTCCTAAGCAAACCATTGCAGGCATAACTTTTGCTATCCACACTATGCAGACATACTCTGTTGGTGTTCTGCTCCTCTGTTACAATTACTCTACAGGTCTATCTCCACATAGTGCCTGTTGCCACAGATTCACCTGAGACAACATCATCTCCACAGGGTGACAGGGTGTTGCCCCGGGCCCCTGGTTGGGGGCTGCCCCTTGTCCACCCCCTGTCCAGTGGGGTCAGTGACTTAGATGCCCACCTGGAGCCGAATGGAAAGCATCTGACAGCCCTCCCCCAGCTTCTGCCTGCCCAGAGCATAGGAGAAACTCTGGCTGGATGTAGACTATCCTCCCTCACCCCTCTTCCCCAGCCCCTTTTAGTTCCCACACCATCCTCCCCTTTTTTTCTCTCCTCTCATCCCTATCAAACAACCCACTCTTTCTTACCAGTCCCTTAACTAGATTTGTGAATCATTCTCAATGTTTTTGTGGGAAAGACATTGACAAATGCCATTCTCAGCCTTAATTATAGAATTCTATCCTTTGAGTGAACAGTGGCATACTGGTTAATTTTTTGTCATTGTTTTCTTTTTAAAGCAACTTGACACAAGCTAGAGACATCATCAAGGAAAAGGGAACCTCAGTTGAGAAAATACCTCCATCAAATCATCATGTAGGCAAATTTGTAAGTATTTCTTGATCAATGGCAGACATGGAAAGGTAGAGTGTACTGTGAGTGGTGCTACTCCTAGAAAGGTGATCTTGGATGCTGTAAGCAAGCATCCAAGCTGAGAAAGCCATTGAAAAATCAGTAGGTAGCTTTATTATGTGATCTTTGTTTCAGTCTATGTCTCCAACTGTCTGCCTTGAGATCCTGCCCTAAGTTCCCTTTATTATTAACTATAAATTGTAAGCTGAAATAAACACATTCTCTTTTATGAGCTTTTGGTATTCGTGTTTATCACAGCTAGAGATGATTGTGACTTTCCATGTGGGTACTGTAAACTAAATCTAGGGGTTCTGTAAGACAGTGTTTCTATATGACTATAGCCCCTTTAACCTTTTTGGAACAAGTTTGGACCTTATGTTAACATCCTGCATCATCACCTTCACAGTGTCTATACTTCTCTTTATGTAGCAGAGTTACCTGCGAACCCACGACTTTATAGAACCCACGACTTTATAGAAGTTCAATTTAAACAGTAAACCAATAATGTAGTATGCAAAAGAACTCAATGATAACAGTCAGAAATGTAAAATTTCTATGAATATGGTTGAATGAAACAGAAAATTAAAACAGCATACTCACAGATTAAGGTAAGACTTTAGGGTTCCTCCAAATTCACCACAGAAACACTTTGTTGTGGTCTACATAGCCAATGTGGACAAAGGGTTTCATTGGGCATAATAAAGTTTACTTGCCATTCACATGGAGGTTCATAGGCTTCTGTGAGCCCTTTAACACATTATGATGATTTAACACATAACAACATTATGAGCTTTCTCACCACTTTCAGAACAACTATACACCATTCTTGAGTATTTTGATCAGTTTTAAATAAAGATGGAGATGCTTTTAAAATCATAAAGCACATACTAATTGAGATATCAGAATTCAGTTAAACAAGAGATGGGAGTGCTTCCATCTACCTTTGACTTCAACTTTCTCATCCTGTTAATGTAATTTCACACATACAGACACACACACATACACACACACACATACACACACACACACACACACACACACACACACACACAGACACACATGCAGGTACTCCTGGAGGCTGGAAGAAGGCATCAGATCCCCTCAAGGAAGAGTTAGAGCTAGTTGTGAGCACTGAATATGGATGCTGGCACCAAAGGTTCTCAAGAACACCTAGCTAGACCTATTAATTTCTTTGTCTTCTCTCCAGCCCCCTCATTCTAATTACTGTGGGTTATTCTTCTCAGTTTTCTCATAGATATATCTTTTTTTAATTTTTGTTTTTTTGTTTTTTGAGACAGGGTTTTTCTGTGTTACTCTGGCTGTCCTGCAACTCACTTTGTAGACCAGGCTGGCCTCGAACTCGGAAATCTGCCTGCCTCTGCCTCCCAAGTGCTGGAATTAAAGGCGTGCTCCACCACTGCCTAGCCTCATAGATATATCTTATCTCTCTTTTCTTGAATCAAATTTTCACCTATCTGTCCCAAACTGACCTCATCTTGTCTCTCTCCATGCACTATTCCTAACTGACACCATCTAGTCCCTTAGATTAAAATAGTTACTTTGGTGATAATAGTTGTATGAGCAAGCAAGGGTATTATCTAAATCACTAGCCATATATTCCACATACTCATGTTTTAAGTGGGATAATTAGTTTTTTATCCAAAATGTATCTTCTCCTGCATGTCTTTACTCTCTATTTATAAGTGTTATCAGTTCTCACCCAGAAAGTCAGTTCAGAGAAACTCAACTTATTTCTACCTTTCCCCAACCATTTATAATCAAACCACACAGCCATTCCTATTGGTATACCCTAAGTGGCCCTGTTTCTTTATTTGTATCATGGTTTGAATATGAAACTCCACAGGCCTATGTGTTCAAACACTCAGCAAGTGGCACAATTTTTGAAGGTTATGGAAAGATGTTAAACCTAGAGCTTAGGTGACAAATGAGTAACTATAAGACTAAGCTTTAACATTTTAGCCTGAGCTCACTTCTGACTATGCTTTTTGCTTCCTAGTCCTCCAAGGTATAACAAGCTCCTGACACCACAGATCTAGCTCATCCATCCAATTTCTCTCCATTGATAGACTGTATCCCCTACCAGGCATGCCTATCCTGTGCCCTATAGACCATCAAGGGCTCTAGCATAGCTATGAATATGGCCCAACAAAAAACTCTAAAGTTACTTAAATGATCAGGAGATTGCTTTTGAAAAAAAAAAAGGTAATTCAATTGGGTAACTATTGAACACAAAGTTTGTGGACAACATCTTGTCACAATGTTAAAATTTGAATATATCCACTAACATTGAATGTGCCAAATACATTATTCCTCCATTCATTATTTCTATCAGATATTCTGTCATAGAAACAAACAAACTAATGAAGATATTCCTCATCATTTCCTACTTTATTTAGGGTACCATCACCCCCTCATTATCTCTCACCCAAACTACAGCACTATAGCCCATATGGTAGTATATATTCTTGATTTAGTCATGGTGGCATGTACCTATACTACTAGCACACAGCAGAACATCAGACCACAGCAGGAAGATCATTAAGTTCAAAGCTAGCTAAGGCTCTATGGTAAGATTTAGGCTCACTTTTGTTTAAAAACAAACAAACAAACAATAAAACAATAACAACAACAAAAAGGGGTTATATTGCTTGTGCAATAGTTTCCTATATTATTTACAACTTTATACAAGGCATGTCCTATCTATCTTCCAAGATTTCAAATTTTGACTCCAGCTGGTATTATAGGCTACCTCACAGTCTGCTGTTTAAAGTTCCTATAGGATGCTAAATTCTTTTTCTGCCTTAAAGCCTTTACAAACACTGACCCATCTGCTTAGAGAGTTATTGATTGTATTTGCATAACCAATTTCATTATACCTTTTAGGTCTAAACTCAATTGTTTCTTCCTAAAGAAGTCTTCTTACCATATATAAAGTAGACCACTCTGATTACTCGAGTAAAACCTCTTATTCGTTTTATAAGACATTATTATTTGTAAAAACTGTCACACTTCAAAAATATTGTGGGTTCTCTGCCATATCACTATGATAAAACAAGTCACAAGGTTTTTTTTTGTTCTTTGTTTTTGCTTACATGTGCATATTTTTATAGCCCCCTGATTCCAATTTATGCTGCCTACAGACACATGGGTATGAGGCTATCCATTGGAATGTAATTGACCCATTAGGGGCAATAAGTTTTAAAGATTCTCCCTCCCTCAGCAGCAACTACCTGCCAATACTTCTTCAGCTAAGGACGGGCACATGAGTTCCTCTATGGTCAGCTATTAAATAGTTTGATCTTGTACAAGAAAGCAAAGCCACTGTGAGTACAGTGGCCCTCTCATTCAAAAAACCACTGTTTGTTTAAGGTTATCTATGACCTGTAGATCTTGATGTCTTTCATATTTTTTTTTCTGAGACGTTCTCTGACTCTTTGGGTGGAGTGGGTGTGATATAGATGTCCTATTTATCACTGACCATTCTACTAACACTTTTTCTCTTCACGTTCACCAGTTGTGAGTTGCCACATTAACTGCTGTTCACTGCTCAAAGAAAACTCTCTGATATGGTCTGAGAGTCACATTAACTTGTGGTATAGAGAGGTATTTAGAGGGTAGTTTGAGACTATGTCCATTTAGCAGAATTATAGTAATTTGAAGGATTATTCTGGGATATATAAGCTGTGTGAGAAAAAAATAAAGTTGTTGGAATTTTGTTCCATCAATCAAATTTGTGTGTATGTATATGTGTAAAGTTTGTATGTGTGTGTTATAGCTTGCTCCATCCAAACACTCTGTGTGTGTGTGTGTGTGTGTGTGTGTGAAATCTTTGGAACCTGCTTGTTAGAACTTCATTCCAGCCACACACCAAAATGCATGTATGTATGTGAATGTGTGTACATATGTGTATATGTCTATGTATGAAGTCCTTGGAGACTACTTGTTGGAACTTTGTTCCATCCACCCATCAGGTATGTGTGCATATATGTATATATTTGGGTCCACAATTCACCTTCAAACCAAGCAAACAACAATCTCAGTCAGACAGGGATGCTTATTGAGCACAAACCCTATGACTGATCAGGGCCCTAGCTCAAAATTTGGGACTGGGGTTACAACCATGAACATTTCTCAGTGCCAGCTTATAAAGAAAAAACACTATGAGCTCATGTTCAGATGCAAGAAGTACTGTCTAGTGAGGGGGGTGGGGGTGGGATAGGGCCTTAGCAGAGGGGAAACTGGAAAAGGAGATAACATTTGAAATGTAAATAAAGAAAATATCCAATTAAAGAAAAAAAGAAAAAAGAAAGAAAATCTGTTGTAGTTTCTTCTAGAATTTTTCACAGGTTTCAGTCTGAGGTCTTCTTTACAGGTAAGATCCGCATATCCAAACTACATAAGATTAAACATGTTACTTTTTTTTTCTTTTCTTGTTGTTTTTTATTAGACATTTTCTTTATTTACATTTCAAATGTTATCCCATTTCCCAGTACCCCCCACTTCCCAGAAAACCCTATCCCATCCTCCCTCCTCCTGCTTCTATAATGGTGTTTCCTCCACCCAAACCTACCTCCCAGCCCTCGATTTCCTTACATTGGGACATCTATTGAGCCTTCATAGGACCAAGAACCTTTCCTCTCATTGATGCATGACAAGGCCATCCTCTGCTATATATGCAGCTGGAGCCATGTGTACTTCTTTGTTAATGGCTTAATCCCTGGGAGCTCTGGGGGGGGGGGGTCTGGTTGGTTCATATTGTTGTTCTTCCTCTGGGGTTGCAAACCCTTTCAGCTCCTTCAGTCCCTTCTCTAACTCCTCTATTGGGGACCCCACACTCAGTCCAATGGTTGGCTGAGAGTATCCACCTCTGTATTTGTAAAGCTCTGGCAGGGCCTCTCAGGTGACAGCTCTATCAGGCTCCTCTCAGTATGCACTTCTTGGCATACAAAATAGTATCTTGGTTTGGTAACTGTATATGGGATGAATCTTCAGGAGAGACTGTCTCTGGATGGCCTTTCCTTCAGTCTCTGCTCCACACTTTATCTCCATATTTGCGCCTGTGAGTATTTTGTTCTCTTTCTAAGAAGGACTGAAGCACCCACACTTCGGTCTTTCTTCTTGAGCTTCATGAGATCTAGTTATTTGGATCTTTTTTGGTAACATCCACTTATCAGTGAGTATATTCCATGTGTGTCCTTTTGTGATTGGGTTACCCCACTCAGGATGATACTTTCTAGTTCTAGCCATTTGCCTAAGAATTTGAGAATTCATCATATTTAATAGCTGAGTAGTAGTCAATTACGTAAATGTACCACATTTTCTGTATCCATTCCTCTGTTGAAGGAGATCTGGGTTCTTTACAGCTCCTGGCTATTACAAATAGGGCTGCTTTGAACATAGTGGAGCATGTGTCCTTATTACATGTTGGAGCATCTTCTGGTTATATGCCCAGGAGTGGTATAGCTGGGTCCGCAGGTAGTACTCTGTCCAATTTTCTGAGGAACTGCCAAGCTGATTTCCAGAGTGGTTGTACCAGCTTACAATCCCACCAGCAATTGAGGAGTGTTCCTCTTTCTCCACATCTTCACCAGCAACTACTCTCACCCGAGTTTTTTATTTTAGCCATTCTGACTGGTGATTTTAAAAAATTATAATATTTGCATTTACATACAGCTAGACACAAAGTACACATGTTTACATGTAAAGTATATACAAAGTATACAACATTTTTTGGCATGAATACATTTTTACCATGATCTTCAGACAAGTTCAGGTGTGGAAATTTCACATTTTAGAGCATTTCCACCTTCAGATTTTTTTATTAGGTAATATTCAACTTGTATTCTGTTTGGACTCTTGAAGATATGAATCTAGTCTATTTTATTCAGTGTATTCTCTATTACTTCAAAAGCCACTGTATGACAGTTGTTTATTAGTACAGTGGAAAATTGTATACATAGAGGTTTAAACCAGTAATGGGAGTACTATTTTCTTATATAACTAATGTCTGGAAAAATGTAATTAGGTCTCATGTTCAGAAAAGTGTGGGAAAATTTGATTAGGTCTTATGGTCAGAAAATCCAAGGGAAACACAACTTTTCCCCTTTTTTTAGGATTATAAGAAAAGAATTAACTAATTATCTAATCAATTAATTAATTAAGTGTTCTGTTTGTGTGCCAGAGATGATAAAGGGTAGAATTTTAATGATTTTTGTCACCTGACAGAAATCTAGACATACCTGAGAAAAGGGACTCTCATTTGAGGAGTTATTGCTCTCAGACTAGTTTATGGCTATATCTGTGGGATGCTTCATTGATTAATGATTGATGTAGGAGGGCCCAGTTAGCTGAAGTTAGCTGGAGCAACTCCTGGGATGGTGGGCTTGAACTATATAATAAAGGAAGCCAATCAGGAAACATTAGGCAATAAGTTGGATTCCTTCATCTTCTCTGATTTGATTATATCTCCTTACTTGACTTCTTGCCATGACTTCCCTTGATGTTAGAATATATATATATATATATCCTATAAGTCAAATAAACCCTGTCCCCCTCAAATTGTTTTTATTACAGCAACAGAATTCACAGAAAGCAAACTAGGATACCTAGTATAATCACTTTTCACTAAACTGAAAGACTTCAGTGGAAACTTTCTTTTTTTCTCCCAAAGCAGTATTTATTTACTCTTTTAAGTCCAAAACATTTATTTTCCATGTCTGGCATTTTATATCCACCCATCATGATTGACACAGGTTGACACACATGATGCTGTCAGGGTACACAAGAACAATAGCCAAAGAGTTAGAAAAAATAAATCCATGATTCTTAATCACAATCAAAAATTTTTTTACACATATCAAAATCTTCCGTTGCATTGCATTGAAAATAAGGTATGCACAAATCATAATTGAAAGAGGCACAGCAGAGGGCTGCTGAAAGCCCATGAGAAACAGTTTATAGAGGGCCCTCCTGTGTCTTTATTGCTGTGTTTTCCTCTTGGTCCCCCATATTTCTCCCTTGCCTCACATGCCTATACCTCCTGCTTCCTTATTCACTTGCCCCAGAAACTTTCTTTTGTTCTCAGTAATACTTGAAAATATTATTAGTTTCATTTCACAGACAATATGACTAAATTTGAGGAAAATAAATAAATTAGTATTGTTTCCAGAAAGTAATTAAGATTCAAACTTCTTTTATTCCATTATGTCCCTGCTACATTTCCAGTTTCTGTGTGCATGTTAAATCCAGCAAATGTAGGGTTTGTCACTGTAAAACCATCTTGTTTCTTCAAATAAAGTGCTATTATAACATAAACACACTCATTCTTTTACATGTTTCCTATGTTGCTTTTGTATATATTGTAACACAAGACTTGAGTTGTTAAGAGCAGGTCATATAAACTGCTATCCCTAACATAATGAATATCTGGGTTTTTACAAAAAATAAATACTGACTTCTATGTAAGGTATATTACATTGACTTCTGAATAAAGATAAATATCATAAAATACAAGTTCAAATAGTTATATTAAATGAAAGATCAAATATTTTTGGTTCAGATTCCATCTTAGAGAACCTGACCAAAGGTTGAACTCAAGTTAACTAATGTACCAGTTTACAGGCTATCTCCCAAGAAGAGCTATGTCTAGCACCAGTTTCCAAGTTAGCCACACCCCCCTCCCCCCAGCCACAAACACATAACAAGACCTATATCTAGCACCAGTTTCTAGCTTATTACCGAACAAATCTGCATGTCCAGGTTACAGGCCTGCCCCTGGCACTTTACTTCCTTAACACCCACCAAGCAGGAGAAACATAGAAGTTAAGTTTATGATTTGGCTCTCAGCACCAGCCAATTATGTTAAAGGCGATAATTCCACCCCCCCCCCCTTCAGATGTGTGCCAGGCTACAAACCCCCTTCTAGTCCCTATAAATGCTTGCCTGGAACTAAGCTTAGGGATGCCCCTCCCCATTCTCCTACATCCTTGATGGTGATGTGGCCCAAGCTCAAGCTTGAATAGAGAGACTCTAATTCAATTCCATTGGATTAAGTTCCTTGGTAGTTTTTTGGGAATTCATGAATATTTCCTGGCACAACAAAAGAGACAGTATCAAGAGGAAAATAAAGGATTCTTGATTGAAAAATGTATAGACTTAAAACTGATGGATTTCTGAGTTCGAGGCCAGCCTGGTCTACAGAGTTAGTTCCAGGACAGCCAGGGCTATACAGAGAAACCCTGTCTCGAAAAACCAAACCAAACCAAACCAAACCAAACCAAACCAAACCAAACCAAACCAAACCAAACCAAACCAAACCAAACCAAACAAAAAAAAAAAAACCTGATAGAAGTAAATGGAAAGCTGTAATTTGAGCTTTTTTCCTCTGTTTTTGACAGGAAAGGAAACCACCCCTTGAAAAGAACTTGGGTTAAAGAAATATAATTGTTGAACCACTCCAAGTATATTTCTTACTTCACAAGGTTGTTGGAGAAATGAAACTAACTAAAAGATGACATGAAGAACAATAGCTAAACATGTAGCCAAGACTCAGTAAGGTCGCAGAACTCAGACACTGAAATGTGGCCCAGTCTTTGGCAGGTATGGTTACTTCTGAATATGGCCCTCCTATGTCTGCAGTTCTGGTGACTAATCCTTAAGTGTCAGGGGAGAAGAAATATCATTTGTTCCACTTCAAGACCAGAACTGCATGAGTTTGGAAGGTGTGTGGCTAGAGCCCCATCAATCTTACGTTCATTTCCTCCAGAGGACCAGTCCTGTATCTTGAAGGAAGTTGTACTTCCAGTGCAGAAAAATTCAATCTGTGACTATTAGTTTTCTTCCTGCCTGTCCAGCCCAAACAGTTCTACATGTCATCATCACTACCCTCACACACAAGGGCTCAAGTGCAGGGAAGACAGGATGATAATAAGAGGGTCCCATGGCAACTGCAGGGAAGTTCAGGGAAGCTAGTCATAGGCTTCTCAGAGTCTTTAGTGTCATGCTAGGAGGGAAAAGCCTACCTTAGTAGAGGCTTCCATAATCACAGTGCAGAAACTAACTGGATCCTAGCAATTGCAATGGAATGATCTCATTTGAGTCCTATGCACTTACATTTTTAATTAGCTGAAAAAAGAGGACAACTGTAATTTGAAGGAAGGTGTGCAAGTGGGAAGCAACAGCCACCTTGATCAAAGGAACAAAAATTCCATGCACATGGCCTATGAGTTTCTTATCTGAAATGACTTATTTAGAAGGGCTAGTTTGAGCTTGTGGAGAAGTGTGCCTGAGTGTATGACGTCTGTGGTGACTTGTTTTATAGTCCAGGTTGTGCTCTGAAAAGACATTTGGGAGGCAAGCTTTCTTATATATCCTTAATGATTGTAAAGTGTCAGGATTTACTGCATGAAAAATGTAGGCTATAAAAGCCAAGTGGTGCATGTTCTATCCAAACTGCTGTTTGCTCCTCTCTAATAGAATAAAGTCAAATTGTGGCAATATTCAGTCTAAAGTTGCAGTCAGAGAGCAATAATAGATAAAATACCTCTTAATGATGCAGTTACATGGGAGCTGTCCCATCAGTAACTCCTTAAGTATGCAAGCTTAATCCCCAGAGTGAATTAAGTACACAAAACCCCATCTGAGTGGGAATTCTCAGTTAGGTAGGGGCTCTCCTCTGTCCATGTGACTAATTTTGATAAGCTGGTAAATACTAATGGATAAAATACATCAAAGCAAAACAAGCAATAAAGACACAGGAGAGCCCTCCCATAATAGACTCACTTTTTTTTCCTGCTGAGTCATACAGAGATCCAAGAAATAGCTTCTATCTCTTTTCCTTATGTCTCTTGACTGAATATCCTTAATTCTACACTCTCATAAAATTAAAAAATCTTGGTAAATATCCCTATTACTGGTGACCAAAGCTATCTTTAGCAGACTTCAGAATAGATACTATAAATTTCTGCCACTTAATAGCAGCCAATAAATATCATTTCTCCTTATTGTCTAGGTTTTTACTTCTCTTTTCTTTTATTGGTTATTTTCTTTATTACACTTTAAATGTTATCCCCTTCCAGTTCTCCCTTCCAGAAAACCCTATCCCATCCCCCCTCTCCCGGCCTCTATGAGGGTGTTCCATCACCTACCCACCCACTCCTGACTTCCTGCCCAGGCATTTCCCTATGATGGGGCATCGAACACCCTCAAACACAAGGGCCGAATCTCACACTAATGTCCAACAAGGCCATCCTTTGCCACACAAGCTGCCTGAGCCATGGGTCCCTCCATGTTTAGTCTTTGGTTGGTGGTCCAGTCCTGAAGAGTTCTGGGGGATCTGGACAGGTGATACTGTTTCTTTTCCCATGGGCCTGCAAACCGCCTCAGCTACTTCAGTCCCTTCTCCAACTCCTCCAAGGGGAACCAGTGCTCATTCCAATGCTTGGCTATTAGCATCCACCACCTTATGTCAGGCTCTGGCAGTCTCTCAGGAAACAGCCATGTCAGGCTCCTGTCAGCAAGCACTTCCAGGCATCTGCAATAACATCCAGGTTTGGCAAATGTATATGGGATGGATCCCAAGGTGGGGTAGTCTCTGGATGGCCTTGCCTTCAGTCTATCCTTCACACTTTGTCTCCATATTTCTTCCTGTGAGTATTTTGTTCCCCGTTCTAAGAAGCACTGAAGCATCCACATTTTGGTCTTCCTTCTTTTTGCCCTTCATATGGTCTGTGAATTGTATCTTAGGTATTCCGAACTTTTGGTGAGTACATACCTTGTGTGTTCATTTGTGAATGTGTTACCTCATTCAGGATAATATTTTCAAGTTCCACTCATTTACCTGTGAATTTCATGAAGTCATTGGTTTTAATAGCTAAGTAGTATTCCATTGTGTAAATGTACCACATTTTCTGTATCCATTCCTCTGTTGAGGGACATCTGGGTTCTATCTAGCTTCTGGATATTATAAACAAGGCTGTTATGAAAATAGTGGAGCATGTGTCCATATTACATGTTGGAGATCTAGGTATATGCCCAGGAGTGGTATAGAAGGGTCTTCAGGTAGTACTATGTACAATTTTCTGAGGAACTGCCAAACTGATTTCCAGAGTGGTTGAATCAGCTTGCAGTCCCACCAGAAATGGAACTCTTCCTCTTTATCTACATCCTCTCCAACATCTGCTGTCACCTGAGTCTTTAATCATTGCCATTTTGACTGGTGTAAGGTGAGATCTCTGGGTTGTTGTGATTTGCATTTCCCTGATGACTAAGGAAAATTTCTTTAGCTGCTTCTCAGCACCTAACTTGAGAATTTCCTTTAGCTCTTTTCCCCATTTTTAATAGGGTTATTTGGTTCTCTGGTGTCTAACTTCTTGAGTTCTTTATATATATTGAATATTAGCCATCTATCAGATGAAGGATTGGTACAGATTTTTCCCAATCTGTTGATTGCCTTTTTGTCTTATTGACAGTGTCCTTTGCCTTACAGAATTTGCAATTTTATCAGCTCCTGTTTGTTAATTCTTGATCTTAGAGCATAAGCCATTTTTGTTCTGTTCAGGAGCTTTTCCCCTGTGCCCATGTGTTCGAGGGTTTTCTCCACTTTTGCTTCTATTAAATTCAGTGTTACTGGTTTTATGTGGAGGTCCTTGATCCATTTGGACTTGAGTTTTGGACAGTGAGATAAGAATGGATCAATTTTCATTCTTCTACATGTTGACTAACAGTTGTACTAGCAATATTTGTTGAAGATGTTGTCTTTTTTCTACGGGATGGTTTTAGCTCCTTTGTCAAAGATCAAGTGACCATATGTGTGTGGGTTCATTTCTGGGTCTTCAATTCTATTCCATTGATCTACCTGCCTGCCACTGTACTAATACCATGGAGATTTAATCACCATTTCTTTGTAGTACATCTTGAGGTCGGGCATGGTGATTCTACCAGAAGTTCTTTTATTGTTGAGAATAATTTTCGCTATTCTGTTTTTTTTCTGTTTGTTTGTTTGTTTTTGGATTTTTTGTTGTTGTTGTTATTCCAACTGAATTTGAGAATTGTTTTTTCTAAATCTATGATGAATTGAGTTGGAATTTTGGTGGGGATCTCATTTAATCTGTAGATTGCTTTTTGCAAAATGGCCTTTTTTATTATAGTAATTCTGACAATCAAGCATGGGAGGTCTTTCCATCTTCTGAGATAGTCTTCAATTTCTTTTTTCAGACACTTGAAGTTCTTATCTTACAGCTCTTTCAGTTGTTTGGTTAGAGTCACAACCAGGGTATTTTATATTATTGGGATGAGTATCATTTCCCTAATTACTTTCTCAGCTTATTTATCCTTCGAGCAGGGGAAGGCTACTGATTTGTTTTAGTTCATTTTATATCCAGTCACTTTGTTTTAGTTGTTTATCAGGTTTAGGAATTCTTTGGTGGAATTTTTGAAGTCACTTAAGTATACTATCATGTCCCCTGCAAATAGTGATACTTTGACTTCTTCCTTCCTGGTTTGTTCTTCTTTCATTGTCTAATTGCTCTAGCTAGAACTTCGAGTACTATATTGAATAGATAGAAAGAGAGAGGGCAGCCTTGTCTAATCCCTGTTTTTAGTGGTATTGCTTCAAGTTTCCCTCCATTTAATTTGATGTTGTCTACTGGTTTGCTCTCTATTGCTTTTATTATGTTTTGGTATAAGCCTTAAAATCCTGATCTTTTCAAGACTTTAAACATGGAGGGATGATAAATTCTCTCAAATGATTTTCAGCATCTAATGAAAAAATCATGTGGCTTTTTTTCTTTGACTTTGTTTATATAGAGGAATACATTGATATATTTCTGTATATTGAACCATTATTGCATCCCTGGGATGAAGCCTACAGGATCATGATGGATGATCATTTTGATGTGTTCTTGGATTTGGTTTGTGAGATTTTTATTGAGTATTTTTACATCAATATTCATAAAAGAAATTGGTCTGAAGTACTCCTTTGTTGGGTCTTTGTGTGGTTTTGGTATGAATGAAACTATTGCTTCATAGAACAAATTAGGAAGTGTGTTTCTGCTTCTATTTTGTGGAACAGTTTGAAGAATATTGGAATTAGGTGTTCTTGAAGTTCTGACAGAATTCTGCACTAAACACACTTGAGATTTTATTTTATTTTATTTTATTTATTTTATTTTTGGTTGGAAGACTTTTAATGATTGCTTCTATTACTTTAGGGGTTATGAGATTGTTTAGATGGTTTATCTGATCCTTATTTAACTGTGGTATTTGGTATCTGTCTTGAAAATTGTCCATTTCATCCAGATTTTTGAGTTTTATTGAGTATAAGCCTTTGTAGTATGATCTGATGAAATTTTTGAATTTCCTCAGTTTCTGTTGTTATATCTCTGATTTTATTAATTTGGGTACTGTCTTTGTGCCCCCTTAGTTAGTCTGGCTAGGGGTTTATCTATCTTGTTGATTTTCTCAAAGAAATAGCTCCTGGTTTGTTTGACTCTTTGTATAGTTCTTTTTGTTTCTACTTGGATAATCTCAGCTCTGAGTTTGATTATTTCCTGCTGTCTAATCCTCTTGAGTACATTTACTTTTTTTTTTTTTTCTAGAGCTTTCAGGTGGGCTGTTAAACTGCTCGTGTATACTCTCTCCAATTTATTTTTGGAGGAACTCAGAGCTATGTATTTTCTTCTTTGCACTGCTTTCATGGTGACCCATAAGTTTTGGTATTGTGTGCCTTCAATTTTCATTAAATTCTAAATACTCTCCTAATTTATTTCCTTTCTTTCTTTCTTTCTTTCTTTCTTTCTTTCTTTCTTTCTTTCTTTCTTTCTTTCTTCCTTCCTTCCTTCCTTCCTTCCTTCCTTCCTTCCTTCCTTTTTTTTTTTCTTTTGAGACAGGGTTTCTCTGTATAGTCCTGGCTATCCTGGAACTCACTTTGTAGACCAGGTTGTCCTTGAACTCAGAAATCTGCCTGCCTCTGCCTCCCAAGTACTGGGATTAAAGGCGTATTCCACCACACCTGGCTTCTTTATTTCTTTCTTGACCAAGTTATTATTGAGCAGGGCGTTGTTCAGCTTCCCTGTGTATGTGGGCTTTCTGTTGTTTTTGTTGTTATTGAAGATCAGTGTTAGTCCTTAGTGATCTGGAATGCATGGGATTATTTCAATCTTGTATCTGTTAAGACCTGCTTTGTGACTGATTATATGGACAATTTTGGAAGGTACCATGAGGTGCTGAGCAGAAGGTGTAGTTCTTTATTTTCTTTCTTTCTTTCTTTTTTTATTTTGGATGAAATGTTCTATAGATATCTATTAAATCCATTTGGTCTATAACTTCTGTTAATTTCACTGTTTAGTTTCTGTTTCCATGATCTATGCATTGATAAGAGTGTGGTGTTGAAGTCTCACACTCTTATTGTATGTGTTGCTTATTTGAGTTGAGATTTAGTTAAGTTTTTTTTTTTTTTTTTTTTTTTTTTTTTTTTTTTTTTTTTTTATGAATGAATATAGGTGCCCTTGCACTTGGAGCATAGATGTTCAGAATTAGAGTTCTTTTTGGAAGAATTTTTCTTTGATGAATAGAAAACATCCTTCTTTGTCCTTTTTGATAACTTTTGGTTGAAAGTTGATTTTATTACATATTAGAATGGTTACTCCAGCTGGTGTCTTGGGACTATTTATTTGCAAAATTGTGTTCCAAAACTTTACTCTAAGGTAGTCTCTGCCTTTTACACTGAGGGGCATTTCCTGTATGCAGCAAAATGCTGGGTCCCTCTTATGTATCCAGTCTTTGTCTTTTTATTGGAGAGTTGAGTCCATTGATGTTAAGAGATATTAAGGAGTAGTGATTTTTGCTTCCTGTTATTTTTGTTGTTAGAGGTGAAATTATGTTTGTGAGGCTATTCTTTTAGGTCTGTTGAAAGAAGATTACTTTCTTGCTTTTTCTACACTGTACATTCCCTCCTTAAATTAGAGTTTTTCATCTTATGTTGGAGTTATTTTATCCTTAGTAGGGCTGTATTTGTGGAAAGATACTATGTAAATTTGGTTTTGTCATGGAATATCTTGGCTTCTCCAGCTATGTTAATTGAGAGTTTTGCTGGGCATTATACTCTGGGCTGGCATTTGTTTTCTCTTAGAGTATGCGTGACATCTGCCCAGGTTCATTTAGCTTTCATATTCTGGTGTAATTCTCATAGGCCTGCCTTTAAATGTCATTTGACCCTTTTCCCTTACTGCTTTTAATATTCTTTCTTGTTTTGTGCATTTGGTGTTTTGACTATTATTTTGACAGTAGGAACATCTTTTCTGCTCCAATCTATTTGGAGTTATATAGGCTTCTTGTGTGTTTATGGGCATCTCTTTCTTTATGTCAGGGAAGTTTTCTTCTATAATTTTGTTGAAGATATTTACTGGCCCTTTAAGTTGGGAATCTTCACTCTCTTCTGTATCTATTATCCTTAGGTTTGGTCATCGCATTATGTCCAGGATGTTTTGGATTAGGAGCTTTTTGCACTTTGTATTTTCTTTGACTGTTGTGTCAATGTTTTCTATGGTCTCTTGTGTACCTGAGATTCTCTCTTCTATCTCTTGCATTCTGTTGGTGATGCTTGCATCCACCTGTTCACGTGGGTTCTCCTGTATTTCTTTAACGGAGTTATTTATGACCTTCTTAAAGTCCTCTATTATTATTAAGAGATGTGATTTTAAATCAGTCTTGCATTTCTGGTATGTTGGTGTACTCAGTGCTTGCTGTGGTGGGAGACCTGGGTTCTCATGGTGCCAAGTACCCTTAGTTTTTGTTGCTTATGTTCTTGCCCTTGCCTTTTGCCATCTGGTTATCTCTGGTGTTAGCTGGTCTTGCTCTCTTTGGCTGTTGCTTGTCTTTCCTGCAAGCCTGTGTGTCAGTATTTCTGGGAGACCAGTTCTCTCAAGGAGAAATTTTGTTATGGAGAGCTGTGGCACAGGATCATCTCCAGAGTGCAGACAGAAACCAGAAGGATCTTGTCCAGCTGTTCCTTGGTTCTTGTGTCCTGATAGCTCTTGGCTGGTCTCTCTTGTGACAGGAATTTGAGGAGAAGTGGTGGTCTTACCTATGCTTACAGGTGGGTCAGCACTCCTGGGAGCTCTTTCCAGGAGATATTTGTGTATGGAGAGCTATGGCACAGGATCAGCTCCAGGCACATATAGAAACCTGAAATAATATAATTTCTCTCCTTGCAGCTGCATTTTCTAAAGTATGCATTCTGTTTCTATGGAAAATTTTGGTTTAGTTAAACCTCTATTAAAATCCATTGTTTTTAGCACAATATTTACAAAAGTCTTTGACAAAAAAAAGTGGGAGAAAA
Source organism: Mus musculus (assembly GCF_000001635.26). Taxonomy (NCBI): domain Eukaryota; kingdom Metazoa; phylum Chordata; class Mammalia; order Rodentia; family Muridae; genus Mus; species Mus musculus. Next base: position 15,305,057 of record NC_000086.7, on the reverse strand, counting down.
CTGTATCCTGGAGATATCTGTGATGTCCAAATTGAATTCTATATGAAGCATATTTGGTCAGGTTGACATCTATGGTGCAATTCCAGAAATATGGATTCTTTTTAAATGTACATGTTTATGGCCCTTTAAAGAGAAATGTCACATCTCATGTACTTTTTGATAAAAATATAAACAATAACCAAGTGGACTTATTTTCAATGTATTTTCATTGAAATCAAGCCAAAGGAGAGAAACTACCCTGAGGCTTTTGTGTAGGTTGTATACTTTTTGCTATTGCATATGATTTGCTTGTTTGTTTTTGTGGCATTGCACCTAGGGCCTCTTGCCTGCCACATAAACACTCTATCCCTTCAACAGTGTCTCCAGCTCCACATTACAGTTTTCAAAATACTGACTGTAATATTAGAATGTGTGAAGCTGTTGGGATAAATAGTAGTTGCAAAAAAAGTTATATAATGAACTAAATTCTAAGCTGTAAGCAGTTCAATTGCTACTTGTGAATTATTACACAGTCTCTCCCTTTTACTTTTACAAAATATTTTCCTTTCTTTTCCTTTTCAGCAGTGAAGCTTATTGTAGTTTGATGTAAGATGGCTGGAAATGAATGTCTTTATGAACATTTTGCCTGATTTCTCCCATTGGATTTGAGTAAACAGAACAGTGCCCTTTGTTATTTGAAGTGATCTCAGAAATTAAGCTTGACTTGAGTCCTAGATCAAAACAACTATTTTTCTAATGTTCTCCCTAATATTCTCTAATAATTACAATGACAGTGGGGTGGAGTCGATGAAAACCTGGCACTTGGAACCAAACTGCCTGGGTTTGAATCCAAGTCTTATTTACTGTGTGATTTTTAGCAGTTCTTTATCTTTGTCCTGTTTTCATATTTGTAAGACAGGGGTGATAATAGCACCTACTATAGAGATACGATGAAAATTAAGTAATTTAAATAAAATGTAAGATGTTTAGACAAATGTCTTACAGGCATTAATTTTATAAATAGTATCATTGTTTTAATTCTTTTTTTTTTTTTTTTTTTTTTTTTTTGGACAGGGTCTTTCCACATAGCCCCGACAGACCTAGAACTCAACCTGTAGCTGAAGCTGGCCTCCTACTTGCAATAATCCTTTATCTTGTGCCTCCTAATTGCTAGGGTTACATATACACAGTATATCATATTTATTTTAATTTCAAAGAGTAGCTTTTCTTCAGTTTCTTAAACATGATAATCACACACCATTATTTATCCTTCTCTTGATATCTGGGTGAAAATTAATAAATATGATAGAAAAACATATTTTCTGTAAGTTTGAAACCATTGTGCATTAACATTTCTCATTATTTCTTCCACACAGAGATTCAATATGATGGGTCATAAAGAACAATAGCCATTTCATAGAACAATTTGTACCCTCCCACATGCAATTAGAGTACAATGTATATACAAAAATTCATAATTTTATTTTACAGTTCTATACATCTTGATGAGTATACCCTGTAACCACTACCCCACAGACATTAAGATTTCTATGGATCCTCAAATTTTCTTATATCCTCTTAAACTAGAACTCCATTCTCCCTTATTTTCTGTCCATTGTTTGCCCATATATTACTTGACATGATGGAGAATCTAGTAACTTGATTCATTGAAACCTATAGCACAGTCAGCTTGCTACTCCTTTGTTTATGTTTGATATAATTATAGTATTTCTCATTTCCTTTTCCTCTCTCAAACCCTTCCTGCTCTCCTTAAAAATTGAAATTCATGGCCTATATTTTCATTAATAATTATTGCAAGCATATATATATATATGTACTTACATATATATCTTATTCAGGGCTATATATATAGGCTATATATATAGCACATTCAGGGCTGACTATTTGGCACTGGTTTGCTATTCTTTATATAGTCTTCTGTCTATGGTTCTGGCAGAGAAGAAAATACTGTGAAGTAATAGAGAAAAAAATCTTGATGTAAATCCTATCTCTGAAGAGATTGTTACTTTCTAAGAAAGATGAATGCAAAATGGCACTAAAGGTTGATAACATTTTATCAAATAGAGTTAAGGGAATACAAGTTATAGTTTTCCCCTTACCATTAATGTTGCAAAGATGAAACATGAGGCATAAATGATGTGTCAAGTAACTTACTGGAATGACTTGAACTTGAGGACTCTTCTAAAGAGAAGCTTGCCTCATTACTTTTGTCTTGACCTCATTTGGTTTGTGATACACAGTAATTTTTAGTGGCCTATGCAACTTGTATTTAGTACATAAAAAATGTGTTTCTTGGCAGGAAAGCTGATATGTAAAAGTGCTGCAATTCAGCCTTTTGTTTCTTCTCACACACATGTTTTCATGAATGATCTGGGATTAAATACAGAAATTTCTGATAGTTCAACTGTAACTTTCTGCCTACCTATAACTTCCAGACTATATCATAATGTTCAAGAGAGTTATAGTAATACCCAATGACTTGATTGCTTATGTTTCAAAAAAAAGGTAGGTGAAAAAATATTTTGTGCACTGTTTTCTAGTATTTTTCCCAAGTATTTGAAAATGTCTTTTAGCCTATTTCTTAAAGAATATTTTTTAATTGCTGATTTTCAGTTATTGACAATTTTTGAAAAGGATAAAACTAATATTAGTTATTTGACCTGAAAGAAATAATCTCACTTTAGGACACTATCTAATGCTTCAAAATACTCTTGCCCAGATGATAAAAATTATTGTAGAGGAAAACTTTCTTGATAATATTTGAGTTAATGCTAATTATAGTTAGATGAGAAAGCTTGGGATTTTAAGTGTAAAATATTTGGTATTTGAATTTCTCCTTTTGATGATGAAATAGAAGCTGCCACTGTGTGAGCTGGTAAAGGTGAAGAGCCAAAATAAGGAAAGAAGACTGGATTCTAAAGTGAGGAACAGAGGAAGAAAGGAAGAGCTTCAGAAAGTCACAAGTCGTGATAGGATAAGTAACACACAAAATTGGAGTGTGCTGAATCAAACATAGTTCCAGACACATGGCTTCCTGGTAGGTGGGATGGAAGGAAAAGCCTCTTCTCAAGAGTAATCTAGGCAGCTCTGGTGAAAAGAGAATTTTACAATCATATCCTCAGGACACCCCACAGCTCTTGCAATCCTCCAAACCAGCTGCAGGGTTTGATGAGACAGTAACCTCTCCAAAATCATACCACTTTGGTATTCTATCGAACTTGGAGGGGGAAGGCACTGTTTTAAACAAAAATTTATTTGTTAAAACTGAGCTACTCTACAGGATTGAGAGCAGGGGGAATTCACAAGTAAGGAAGGCTGAATTCATTTTGCCATAACCCTATGGTGATAGCCTTGAGAGATGGTTGTTGAGAATGGAAATACTAAACAAGAATATGTAAGCCAAAAAAGTATCAGTTTTAGGCAGTTATAGATAGCTCAGGAAGCAAAGTTCATGGTGAAAATAACTCTACCATCTACATCTTGGAGGACATGTAATCAGCAAAGGATACCATTGCTGTTTGATAACCTTGAACCCAAGGCCAGGAAGCAGATCAACCTCCGAAGCTATCTATCTGCACTTTTCTGCTGTAGAACGTGAGAACATAAAAGGTCCAGCAGTCTATGTGTAATTTACAGCTATAACCCTCATGAAGAGGAATTACTCACTAGGTCAAATAGATTGTCTGCCTATAAAGTTTTCAGTACTGTGGTTGCTCCCAAAAATAACAACTTATATTGCTTAAGAGCAATATGTTGCGGTAAATCTCCAACCCAAACAAGCTCGGGCAATGAAAACACAACTCAGTTAATATGAATACATGCTGTGTGCTTAGATTGGGCAGATCAACCACTACACTACCATCTCCCCCATAAAAGAGACCCCTTATAACTTGCAGTTTCTCCAGGCCAGGTGCTTCTGCTCTACTTTCCTCCTCCTCCTCCTCCTCCTCCTCCTCCTCCTCCTCCTCCTCCTCCTCCTCCTTCCTCCTCCTCCTTCCTCTCTCTCTCTCTCTCTCTCTCTCTCTCTCTCTCTCTCTCCCAAAACCATCAACTCCACCTCCCCTTCTTTCTCTGCCCAATCACCAGCTCTAGCTTTATTTATAAATTAAGATGGAAAAGTTTACAGGCGATCACCTGAGTGCTGACTCATTCCTTCTTGGAAGCCCCTCACAGGAGAACAGAATTAACATCAAATACAATTAGCCCCAGGGCTATCCGCAACAACTATATCATTAGCCACCTTAGAAGATCTTGCAGGTTCAAGATCTAAACATTCAAATATACACTCCTAAAAAAAATTATCGAAGCAACCATAAATGGGATGTAAAATATTTATTATTTTTATTTATGTGTATGTATGTGTGCCAGACTAGGTTTATGTATACCAGTGTACCATGTGTGTGCATATAATCACAGAGGCCAGAGTATCCCGAGCTAGTATCTCGCCAGCAAGAATTCACTCAGACAACCGGATTCTTTTACGGCAAAGCTTTATTGCTTCATCTGAAGGAAGACCCCAAACAAGGAAAATGGTGCCGCCTATATACCCCTCCATGTGACGTGTCAGCTCCTGATTAGCTGCTCACTCATCACCCCACTACTACGCCCCGGGATGGGCAGTGACTTGGCACGAATTTACTCTTGCACCTGCGCACATTACTTGTTTACCAGTTAGGCACAGCAGAGGCTCATGATGGCAATTGCTCATGGCTCTCCACACCAAAGGAGGTAAGATCTCTTGCACCTGGAGTTACAGGCATTTTCAAGCCACCTGACCTAGGTATTGAACACAGAACCCGAGTTCTCTGCAAGAGCAGTAAGTGCTCTATACTGAACTATCTCTCCAGTCTAGAATGTTTTTGTTAATACTAGAATCAAATAGAATGAAAGCACAAAATATCAAAATGATTAAGATATAGTTGAGGCACTTTTACATACACTAAAATGTCAGAGAGATATCAAATAAACAACCTATAACACTTCTCAATGAGTTTGAAACATAAATGCAACCTAAAGCTAAAAACAGTATAAAGAAAAAACTAATAAAGAAAAGAAGTTAATGATATGAATACCAAAAAATGATATGTAGAATTAATGAGAATTGGCTCTTTGGGAAAACAAGCAAAATCAACAATGTTCTAGGCGAACTAAACAAAAGAGAAAACGCAGACAACTAGTTATTTAAATAAGGTATGAAAGGGGAGGCATTATAACAGATTCTAATACAACTCCGAGAGTCATTAGAGAACCACTGGAAAGTTTATAATCCCCAATACTGAAAATCTTTTAGCAATGATAAAATTCCTGGGCACCTGACACACCAAAATCAAATGAAGGAGACATAACAAATTAAAGAGATCCAAAACAACAATGAGGTTGATTTCATAAAAGAACATTACCCCAAATGATAATCCCAGAGTTGAATGAACTCACTGCTGAAATCTGAGATCTACCAAATCATTAAAGAGCTAGCACCAACATCCCCCAAACTACTCTCCCCTTCCCCTTCCCCTTCCCCTTCCCTTGTGCATTTCTCCATTTCTTGCCTTTTTCCACTTTCCTTTGGAAAGGCTGTCCCCAAATCTTACTAGCCTATTTGCATAACTTCTGTATACTTGTACCTCAGTCTTTGAAACCTGGGCTCTTAGTTTATCAGAACGCATTTCTATAACTTTTTCTTTTCATTCTGGATTTAGCCACAACTTCCCTTCTATCCTGCCCCTATTGCCCCCTTCCTTTTATTGTATTCTCTTTCTGTTTAGTTACCCACTTTTCTCCAACAACAAAACACTAATTAATAATCTTACTCTAATGTTTCTTCTTTATTCATACATTCAGTAACTTGTACTAATGATACAATTTTTACTTGATAAAAATATTTGGGTTTAAGGGGCAATTGTTAGTTTCTTAAAATAATGCTTTTGGCAACAACCTAACCAAAAACATAAAAGATTTCTACAATGAAAACTTTAAAACACTGAATAAAGAAATTAGACAATATAATTAAAGGTAGAAAGATTTCTCATAGTCATGGACTGCAAGAATTAACATTAAGAAATGGGTAAAATTACAAAATCAATCTACAGATTCAATGCATTCCCTACAAAATCCCAATGCTATTCTTCAGGGAAATAAAAAAAAATTTCATATGAAAGCCTAAAAGGAGCCAAGATAGCCAAATCAATCATAAGAGAAAAGGATTAATGCCAGAGGATTAATTAGTACCTTATGTGATTACAATCTATATTACAGAACAACAGCAACAAAACTGTAGTGGCACAAAATTTGACAGATGAACAAAAGGAAAAAAAGAGCCAGATTTACATTCACAAAGCTACAGCCAGTATACAGCCAAGTGATTCTTGAAAAAGATGCCAAAATATATCTTTGATGGAAATTTTATTTATAAATACAGAAGAATTAAACTCTGTCTATGACACTATATAAATAAATTTTAAATGGATCAAAAATTTAATGTAAGACTTCAAACTTTTAAAGTAGGGAAAACTTTTCAAGACACACACATAAGCTTTCTTTTTAAATTGTATTTAATTTTATTTATCCACTTTACATCCTGCTCACTGACCTCCTCTCATCCTCTCCCACAGTCCTTCCCCCTTAGCCCCTCCTTCTCTGAGAAGATGGAGGCCACCCTGGGTATCCCCAAGCCCTTGGACAGCAAGTCTCTGCGGGGCTAGGCTCATACTCTCCTACTGAGGCCAGAAATGGCAATCCAGCTAGAAGAACATACCTCTCAGACAGGCAACACTGCACATTTGCAACATATGTGTGGGGGCGGCAGGAGGGGCTAGGTTCAGCCCATGTATGCTCTTTTGTTGGTGGTTCAGTCTCTGAGAGCCCCAAGTGTCCAAGTTTATTGAGCTTTTTCATCTTCTTGTGTGGTTCCTATCCCCTTTGAGGACCGCAATCCTTCCCACAATTCTTCCATAAGAGTCCTCAAGTTCCATAAACTGTTTGGCTATAGGTGAGTGGATCTGTGTCAGCTGCTGGGTGGAGCGTATCAGAGGAAAGCCATGTTAGACTCCTATATGCAAGCATAACAGAATAGTATTAATATATTAATATTAATAATTTTGTTTGCTCATGGGAACTGGTGCTTGCTCATGGGGTGGACCTCAAGTTGGGCTAGTTATTGGTTGGCCATTCTCTCAGTCTCTGTTCCATCCCCCATCCCTACATTTCTTGTAGACAGGATAAATTTTTGGTTAAATTTTTGTTGGGGGTTGGTGTCCCTATTGCTCTACTGGGGTTCCTGCCTCTCTACTGGAGGTGGCCACTTCAGGTTCCATGTCCCCAATGCTGAGAGGCAAAGCTAAGAGTACCCCCATTGAATCTTGGCTGCCTCCACTATCCCAGGTCTTTCTGTCCCAACCTTGAGATGCCACTACCACCTTTCCATCCCCACTAGTTCTCATGGCTATCTGGCCAGATCTCCTGTCTTTTCCCAAAACTGGTCCCAACCCCCCTCAACCATTTCCCTACCATCCACTCTCTTACCCAGTCCCCTTCCTTCATCTGCCTCTTACAACTATTTTATTCCCCCTTCTAAGTAATATTCAAGACATTTGGGCCTTCCTCTTCATTTAGCTTCTTTGGTTCTTTGGTATATATGGGTATCCTGTATTTTATGGCTGATATTCACTTATCATTTCAAGGATGTCCTTTTGGGACTGGGTTACCTCACTCAGAATAATATTGCCAACTTCCACACATCTGTCTTCAAAATTCATGATGTCTTTGTTTTTAATAGCCAAATAGTATTTCACTATGTACATGTACAAAATTTTCTGAATATGATTCCAGTCACTTAGAAAATAATGCCAATAACAGACAAGTATGATTCTATGAAAATGAACAGCTTCTGCACAGCAAATTATACAGTAATGTGACAGCTTACAGAATGGGAGAAAATCTTTGTTAGCAATACATTTGCTTGAGGGCCAATATTCAGATTATAGAAAGAACTCAAAAAAAAATTAAACAAGAACTCATGCAAACTAATCAATAGATAGGCCCAATGTTCTTCATCACTATCACTTATAAGAAAAATTTTAAGGAGAGATGAGCAGAAATCTGCTTACCTGACACTGGGAGTGAAATGTTTCCCACCAATGTAGCCTCGTACAACTGTGAATTGATTTAATTTGTGTTATTTATAAGAGTATGAGTGAGGGCTTATTTATATGAGTGTGGGCAACCTATACACAGCTACAGCACTGAAGAAAAAAATATCTCTCTTTGTGACTGTTAAAATTATACAAATCCTTCTAGAGGTTTGGATTTTCATGACCATCTTCCCTTAGGAACAATTAACCACCTGTAAGTTTTTGGAAGCAGTACTCATGAGTCCCTAACCCTTGATAATAACTAAGTATATAAAAATCTCCGTGGGAAGGGTGGGATTTTATGAGCTACACAGTTAACTATCTTGAGAAGGAACAGAGACTCATGAGCCCCTCCTCTTTAGCAGTCATTAATTATCTATGGATCCTTGGGAAAGGACAAGTTCTCAAGAATCCCCTCCCCTTGTACAATTGTCAATAATCTATGTATTCACAAGAGGGGACAGAAACTAATGAGCCCCTCTCTTTCAGCAATTGTTAACTGTCTATGGATACTTGGGAAGGGGCAGAGACTTGTGATCCCTTCCTTCTGATCAACAGTACATTGTTTATGAATTTAGGAGGAGGGGCAGACATATATAAAACCTTCCAATTTAGCAATTGTTAACTGTCTATGAATTCTAGGAAAGGGATGTGGCCTTATGATTTTTCCACTCTACATAACAGAAAGCTGTGAAGTCAAATCTTGTAAAGGTCTCCTACAGATTATCACAGTTACTGCCACATGTCTAGAGGTCAACATTATATGCTACTAGGCAACAGAGAAATGCAAGCTGAAGGTCAGCATTATATACTATTAGTTTCAAATGCAAATTAAAGTTATAATGAGATTCCATCTCTAGTCAGAATAATAGTGTCTAAGAAAATAACAAATTATTCTGATGAAGACACAAAATATAAACTAGTCTAGTCTGTGGAGATGTCTTAAAAATTAAAATAAAGCTAGGGCCTGAAGAGATGACTCAGCAATTAAGAGCACTTACTGTTGTTCTTGAAGAAAAGTCTGGTTCACTTCCACCAAAATTACTTCTATCGTAGGACTCAGTCATATGGATCTTAGGTATTTACCCAAAGGACCCTGAATCAAAATATCACAGAGATACTTGTTCATAAATGCTTATACAGTACTATCCATAACTGGTAAGTCATAGAACTAACTTAGGTGTCCGTCAACAAAGGAATTTATAGAGAAAATGCTGAAAAATATACACAACAGAATTCTTTTCTGCTATAAAGAAGAAAGCTATGTAATTTGCAGGAAATGAAGATAATTGTATTAAGCAAATTGAGACAGTCACAGAAAGACAAATATTTTCCATCATACAGTGTTAGTATTCCTAGATGTTATATAATCATACATATATATATGTGTGTGTGATTATATATAATATAATCATATTGTATTATATTATATATAATAATCTATTGGAACAAAAGAAAATTACAGGAAGAATAGAGATGAAAGAAAATGAATAATCAGGTTAAGGGAGTGTGGGGAAACATTGTTAATCATATAATAAATACATACATAAAATTACTTTTATATAACACAGTATCATGCATGAATATATACAATGAAAATTTTAAACTAATCTTAAAAATCGTGAAGCCAATTTGTGGTTGGGAGTAGGATAGAATATCCAGGAACTTCTGAAATGGAGAGAAGTATAATATTTCTTTTTAAAATTTTTTATTAGATGTTTTCTCCATTTACATTTCAAATGCTATCCGCTTTCCTAGTTTTCGCTCTGAAAATCCACTATACCCTCCCCTCTCCCCCTGCTCCCCAACCCACCACCCCTGCTATGACCCTTTTATACTACATATTTGTATGCAGCAGATTCCTCAGCATCAATGCTTATGAAACTAAACAATCGACTCTTGAAAATATTGAAAAATGTATTCAACCCATAGTATCAAATATTCAACCAAAATTTAGTTTTCATAAAACATAAAGAAGCACATCTATTTCATTAGTATGTAAATTTGTTTTCATTTTTAATAAAAAGTAAATTTGTATGTATACCAAAGATTTGTTTTTAAGATAAATTCCTTTATGGTTTATATCAATAAGATGCCTTTCAATAAATGTATTGCAAACTGAATTCAATAATACATTAAAAATATTGTCCATCATGACCAAATTGGTTTCATTCCAGGGATACAAGATTGTTTTAGAATATATAAAAATAGAAAAGGAATATAAATAAATTTAAGAAAAAGCAAAAATCACATAGTCAACTCAATCTATGCAGAAAAGACCTTCAATAAATTTCAATGCCCTCTCATAATAAAAGCACTGAAGAAACCAGGAATAGAAACAACATACCTCGATATAAAAAAGACTATGTATGACAAAGCCCATGACCAATATCATAAACATCTTGAAAGGAGGAATGTTATTCTTAAAGAGATATAGCTATTCCCCTTCCCTTTGGCTCTAAGACTATAGTAATAATATCATGTTGGGAGAAGGGAAAGGCTGAGAGCATGCTGTCAGTTAAAGGAAGAGATTTCACACAGTTCTAACAACCATCCAATCACCTTGCATTAGAGACTATATTCCTGGCAAGAATGGAAAAGTGTTTTGCAGGACCACATCTGGATGAGTACTGCTTAGGAAAACATACCTATTTCTTTCTACTAAATTTCATGTGTAATCACCAATGATGGACCACTTTATTATTCTTTCAAATGTGGCAGTATCAAATTAAGTCATCTTTTTTTCACCACTGAAGACATGTGGTCAAACCTACCCAGTTAAGGCAGTCAAATACAGGCTTTGAGCTTAATAATTTCAGTAACAACTTTGTCCAAAGTGGATCGAAACACTGAGAGCATTTGTTCAAAAATCTGGAATGAGAAAAAGGCACATCCTTTGCTCGTATTCAATATAGTGCTTAAAGTCTTAGTCAGAGCAATAAACCTCCTTGGGGTGGAGGACAGGAGTGATAAGTAACTCAAAAGCCACCTACGTCTAATCTCTCCAGTAATTGGCTATAGCCAATTTTATTTAACCAAACATTTTAAATCAAGGAATGAGGGTTGCACAACCAAAACTTGTAAATTTTGGATGCCCCAACAGGTAAGAAGGACACATGCTCCACTATGTTCATAGTAGCCTTATTTATAATAGCCAGAAGCTGGAAAGAACCTAGATGCCCCTCAACAGAGGAATGGATACAGAAAATGTGGTACATCTACACAATGGAGTACTACTCAGCTATTAAAAAGAATGAATTTATGAAATTCCTAGCCAAATGGATGGACCTGGAGGGCATCATCCTGAGTGAGGTAACACATTCACAAAGAAACTCACACAATATGTATTCACTGATAAGTGGATATTAGCCCCAAACCTAGGATACCCAAGATATAAGATATAATTTGCAAAACACATGAAACTCAAGGAGAATGAAGACTGAAGTGTGGACACTATGCCCCTCCTTAGATTTGGGAACAAAACACCCATGGAAGGAGTTACAGAGACGGAGTTTGGAGCTGAGATGAAAGGATGGACCATGTAGAGACTGCCATAGCCAGGGATCCACCCCATAATCAGCATCCAAACGCTGACACCATTGCATACACTAGCAAGATTTTATTGAAAGGACGCAGATGTAGCTGTCTCTTGTGAGACTATGCCGGGGCCCAGCAAACACAGAAGTGGATGCTCACAGTCAGCTAATGGATGGATCATAGGGCTCCCAATGGAGGAGCTAGAGAAAGTAGCCAAGGAGCTAAAGGGATCTGCAACCCTATAGGTGGAACAACATTATGAGCTAACCAGTACCCCGGAGCTCTTGACTCTAGCTGCATATATATCAAAAGATGGCCTAGTCGGCCATCACTGGAAAGAGAGGCCCATTGGACTTGCAAACTTTATATGCCCCAGTACAGGGGAATACCAGGGCCAAAAAGGGGGAGTGGGTGGGCAGGGGAGTGGGGGTGGGTGGATATGGGGGACTTTTGGTATAGCATTGGAAATGTAAATGAGTTAAATACCTAATAAAAAATGGAAAAAAAAAAAGAAAAAAAAATAAAGAACAGCAAAAAAAAAAAAAAAAAAAAAAAAAAAGATCCATCCATGGGAGGAAAAAAAAAAAAAAAGACAAAAGGGTACAAAATATAGTATTACATTAGGGTACAAAATATAGCATTACAATACTTAGCAACAGACCAAACCTCAATAGAATGAATGTCATCGAAAAAGCAAATAAGACCAGCTGCTGGCAAGGACGAGCAGAAAAAGGATACGTTTTACCCTGCTGCTAGGAAGGTAAACTGATGCACTTACTATGGAAGTTGCTTATAGATTTCATTAAAATAAATGTAAAAATAGAATTGACATATTGTCCCAGGTATACAATACTGATTATACACCCAAATTCCTTCTAAGTAGACATCCCATACATATACACATATACATACAAATACACCTACACATATGCACATGCATATATATATATATGTATATATATGTATACACACACACACACACACACACACACACACACACACACATATATATATATATATAAAATGCTGCAGTATTTACAGTAGTAGAAATGGACCAGCCTAGGTATCCATCCACAGATGAATAAATTAAAAATGTGTTTCATACACACAATGGAATTATATTCAGCAGAAAATAAAACTATAATAAAATTTGCATGATAGTACATGTGATTAGAAATCATTGTGTAAGTAAAATAATAAAAGCTAGGATCAAGTCTAGATTTAAGTGTGTGTGTTTGTGTGTGAGTGATGACAATATCAAAGAATGCATGAGAGGGAAGGAAGAAGTGTAACTTTAATTTTTTAAAGCCTATTTTTAATGAGGGTTCTTAAATTATTTACCTCCCTTCTACCCTACCACTGACAAGAGGTATTGCAAGAGAAAGGATACTGGAGAAGTGGATCTGTTTATGGAACCTCATGAAACTGAAAAGCTTCTGTAAGGAAAAGTATATAATCAATAGGATAAATCAGCAACATACAGATTGAGGAAAAAAAAAACTTCACTAACCCAACATCCAATAGAGGGCTAATATTCAAAATGCATGGTCTCTCTGAGGCTGGTCTGCACAGGAGAGTACACCCCACAGAAGCAATGGAGCTTCTTGACCACAGTGGTACTTTGGGGGCCCCCATCCTCAGCCAGGTGGTGGAGCTGATCCTCAGTCCTCTGTGCACCTACCCTGACAAAGGAGAGCTTGCCACCAGGGAGTGCTCTGACTCAAGGACTCAGGTGAGATCACCATTTTCCCTCCAGTGTCTCTCTGAGGCAGGTACTCTCAGGAGAGCACAAGCAACAGAGCTTCTAGGACAAGGTCATATATGTCTACATCTGTAGCCAGGAGGTAGGGCTTTTCTGAATCCCTCTGTGCACTGGTCTAGCCAGGAGAAAGATGATCTCCCAGAAGTGCTGGCACAGGCTAACAGACTCACAGAAGGAACAAGCTCCAGCCAGAGACAACTAGAACATCTAACACCAGAGATAACCAGATGGCAAAAGGCAAATGTAAGAATCTCACCTACAGAAGCAAAGATTACTTGGCATCATCAGAGCCTAGTACTCCCACCACAGTGAGTCTGAATACCCCAACACACCAGAAAAGCAAGATTTAGATTACAATCATATCTTATGATGCTGGTAGAGGATTTTAAAAAGGGCATTAATAACTCCCTTAAAGAAATACAGGAGAACATTGCTAAACAGGTGGAAGTCTTAAAGAGGAAACACAAAAATTCCCTTAACGAATTACAGGAAAACACAACCAACAGGTGATGGAATTGAATAAACCATCCAGGATCTGAAATGGGAAGTAGAAACAATAAAGAAAACACAAAGGGGGACAACTCTGGAGATAGAAATTTTAGGAAAGAAATGAGGAACCATAGATGCAAGCATGAACAACAGAATACAAGAGACAATCTCAGGTGCAGAAGATTCCATAGAAAACACAGACACAACAATTAAAGAAAATGCAAAATTCAAAAAGATCCTAACTCAAAATATCCAGGAAATCCAGGACACAATGAGAAGTAAAACCTAAGGAAAATAGGTATAGATGAGAATGAAGATTATCAACTTAAAGGGCCAATATAAATCTTTAAAAAGTTATAGAAGAAAATTCCCCAACCTAAAGAAATAGATGACCATGAACATAGAATAAGCCTACTGAACTCCAAATAAATTGGACCAGAAAAAAAAATGCCCCCAACACGTAATAATCAGAACAAAATGTGCACTAAATAAAGATAGAATATTAAAAGCAGTAAGGGCAAAAAGTCAAGTATTATATAAATGCAGACCTACTAAAATTACACCACACTTCTCACCAGAGACTATGAAAGCCAGAAGATCCTGGACAGTAGTTATACAGACCTTAAAGGAACACAAATGTCAGTCCAGCAAAACACTCAATTGTTCCCAGCAAAACTAACAATTAACTTAGATGGAGAAACCAGAGTATTCCATGACAAAACCAAATTTACAAAAGAGCTTTCCATGAATCCAGACCATCAAAGGATAATAAAAAATCTCCAACACAATGAGGGGAACTATACCCTAGAAAAAGCAAGAAAGTAATCCTTCAGCAAACCTAAAAGAAGATAGCCAAAAAGCAAACAAACAAAAAAACAACCAAACAAAACCCAGAATCCCAACTCTAACAACAAAAATAACTGGAAGCAACAATTACTTTTCCTTGATATTGCTTAATATCAATGGAATCAATTCCCCAATAAAAAGACATAGACTAACAGACTGGGTACATAAATAGGACCCAACATTTTGCTACATACAGGAAACCCACCTCGGAGACAAAGACAGATACTACCTCAGAGTAAAAGGCTGGAAAACAATTTTCAAGCAAAACGCAAGCTGGAGTAGCCATTATAATATTAAATAAAATCAACTTTCAACCTAAAGTTATCAGAAAAGAGAAGGGGGGGATACTACATACACATCAAAGGTAAAATCTACCAAGATGAACTCTCAATTCTGAACATTTATACTCCTAATGAAAGGGCATCCACATGCATAAAAGAAACTTTAGTAAAACTCAAAGCACACATTGCACCTCACACAATAATAGTGGGAGACTTCAACACCCCACTCTCATCAATGGACAGACCATGGAAACAGAAACTAAACAGAGACACGGTAAAACTAACAGAAGTTATGAACCAAATGGATTTAACAGATATCTATAGAATATTTTATCTTAAAAAAAAAAAGAAGAAGAAGAAGAAGAAGAAGAAGAATATGCCTTCTTCTCAGCACCTCATGGTACGTTTTCCAAAACTGACCATATAATTAGTCATAAAACAGGCCTCAAGAGATGCAAAAGTATTGAAATTATCCCATGCATCCTATCAGATCCCCACAGACTAAGGCTGATCTTCAATAACAACATAAATAATAGAAAGCCAACATACACGTGGAAGCAGAACAATGCTCTATTCAATGAAAACTTGGTCAGGGAAGAAATTAAAGACTTTTTAGAGTTTAATGAAAATTGAAGCCACAACATACTCAAACTTATAGGACACAATGAAAGCAGTCCTATGAGGAAAACCCATAGCTCTGAGTACCTCCAAAAAGAAATTAGAGAGAAAATACACTAGCAGCTTGACAGAACACCTAAAAGCTCTAGAGCAAAAGGAAGAAGAAGAAGAAGAAGAAGAAGAAGAAGAAGAAGAAGAAGAAGAAGAAGAAGAAGAAGAAGAAGAAGAAGAAGAACAACAACAACAACAACAACAACAACAACAACAACAACAACAACAACAACAAAAACCTCACCAGAGGAGTAGAAAGCAAGAAATAATCAAATTCAGGACTAAAATCAACAATGTGGAAAAACAAAAAACAAACAAAAAAAAACAAAAAGAAAAAAACAAACAAAACAAAACAAAACAAACAAAAAAACAAAACAAAAAACTATACAGAGTCAACCAAACCAGGAGCTGGTTCTTTGAGAAAATCAACAAGATAGAAAAACCCTTAGCCAAGCTAACTAGAGGGCACAGGGACAGTATCCTAATGAACAAAATCAGAAAAGAAAAGGGAAACATAACAACAGAACAGGAGAAAATTCAAAACATCATCAAATCCTACTACATAAGCCAATACTCAACAAAACTGGGAAACCTGGAAGAAATGGAAATTTTTCGGGTCAGATGCCAGGTACCAAAGTTAAATCAGGACCAGATTAACAATCTAAACAGTCCCATATCCCCAAAGAAATAGAAACAGTCATTAATAGTCTCCAAAACAAACAAACAAAAGAGCCTATGACCAGATGGCTTTAGTGCAGAGTTCTATCAGACCTTCAAAGAAGATCTAATTCCAGTTCTGCACAAACTATTCCACAAAATAGAAGCAGAAGGTACTCTACCCAACTAATTTTATGAAGCCACAATTACTCTGATACCTAAACCACAGAAAAACCCAACAAAGATAGAGAACTTCAGACCAATTTCCCTTATGGATATCAATGCAAAAATATTCAATAAAATCCTCACAAACCAAATCCAAGAACACATCAAAATGATCATCCATCATGATCATGTAGGCTTCATCCCAGGGATGCACGGATGGTTTAATATTCAGAAATCCATCAACGTAACTCCCTATATAAACAAGTTTAAAGACAAAGACCACAAGATCATCTTGTTAGATGCTGAGAAAGCATTTGACAAAATCCAAAACCCATTCATGATAAAAGTCTTGGAAAGATCATGAGTACAAGGCCCATACCTAAACATAATGAAAGAATATACAGCAAATCAGTAGGCAACATCAAACTAAATGGAGAGAAACTTGCAGCAATCCCACTAAAATCAGGAACTAGACAAGGCTGACCACTTTCTCCCTACCTATTCAATGTAGAATTTGAAGTCCTAGCCAGAGCAATTGGACAACAAAAGGAGATCAAGGGGATACAAATTGGAAAAGAAGAAGTCAAAATATCTCTATTTGCAGATGCTATGATAGTATATATATATATATATATATATATATATATATATATATATACATATAACCCTAAAAATTCCACCAGAGAACTCCTAGACTTGATAAACAGCTTCAGTGCAGTGACTGGATATAAAATTAACTCAAGCAAATCAGTGGTCTTTCTCTACACAAAGGATAAACATGCTGAGAAATAAATTAGGAAACAACACCCTTCAAAATAGTCACAAATAATATAAAATACCTTGGTGTGACTCTAACTAAGGAAGTGAAAGATGTGTATGATAACAACTTTAAGAATCTGAAGAAAGAAATCAAAGAAGATCTCAGAAGATGGAAATATCTCCCATGATCATGGATAGGCAGGATTAATATAGTCAAAATGGCTCTCTTGCTGAAAGCTATCTACAGATTCATTGCAAGCCCCATCAAAATTCCACCTGAATTCCACCTGGAAAGATCTCAGATGTCCCTCAACAGAGGAATGGATACAGAAAACGTAATACATTTACACAATGGAGTACTACTCAGCTATTAAAATAATGAATTTATGAAATTCTTAAACAAATGGATGGCTCTAGAGGATATCATCCTGAGTGAGGTAACCCAATCACAAAAGAACACACATGATATGAACTCACTGATAAGTGCATATTAGCCCAGAAACTCAAGATACCTAAGAAACAATTTTTAAAACACTTGAAATTCAAGAAGAAGGAAGACCAAAGTGTATATACTTCGATCCTTCTTAGAAGGGGGAACAAAATCCCCACGGAAGGAGTTACAGAGAATAAGTTCAGAGCAGAGACTGAAGGAATGACGACCCAGAGACTGCCCCTCTTTGGGATCCATCCATAAACAACCACCAAACCCAGACACTATGGCAGGTGGTAACTAGATTTTGCTGACAGGAGCCTGATATAGTGGTCTCTTGAGAGTCTTTGCCAGTGCCTGGCAAATACAGAAGTGGATGCTCACAGTCATCCATTGAATGGAGCACAGGGTTCCCAATGAAGGAGCTAGAAAAAGTACCTAAGGAGCTGTAGGGGTCTGAAACCCTAAAGGGGTTCATAGTTCTAACAATATGAACTAATCAGTACCCCCAGAGCTCCCTGGGACTAAATCACCAATCAAAGAAATCACATGGTAGGACTCCTGTCCCTAGCTGCATATGTAACAGAGAATGGCCTAGTTGGTCATGAATGGGAGGAGAGGCCGTTGGTCTTGTGAAGGTTCTATGCCCCAGTGTAGGGGAATGCCAGGGCCAGGAAGCAGAGTGGGTGGGTTGGGAAGCAGGAGAAGGAGGGAGGTGATAGGGTATTTTCGTAGAGAAAACTAAGAAAGGTGATAACATTTGAAATGTAAATAAAGAGAATATCTAATTAGAATACATACATAAATAAATAATATTCAAAATACGTAAAGGACTCAAGATGCTCACCACCAAAAACCCAAACAACCCAATCAAAAAATGGGATTTAGAACCAGAGAATTCACAGCAGAGGAACCTTTAATGGCTGAGAAGCACTTAAATATTCAAAGTCCTTAGTGATGATGGAAATGCAAATCAAAACAACCCTGAGATTTCACCTCACACCAATCAGAATTGCTCAGGTTGGTGGGATTGAATACTGGTACAACCAAATGGTACAATATAAAATCAATGTGAAGATTCCACAGAAAAATTGAAAATTCAGCTATATCAGTCTTGGGCATATATGCAAAAGATGCTGCACCATACCACAGGGGTAAATGTTCCACTATGTTCACAGCAGCCTTGTTTGTGATAGCCAGAAGCTGGAAACAACCCAGATGTCCCACAACAGAATAATGGATACAGAAAATGTTGTTCATTTGCACAGTGGAATACTACTCATGAATTAAGAACGAGGACATCCTGGCTTTTGCAGGCAAATGGATGTAACAAGAAAATATCATCCTGAGTGAGTTAACTCAGATCCAAAAGGACATGCATGGTATGTACTCACTAATAAGTGGATATTAGCCAAAAAAGTACAGAATATCCATGATACAATCCACAGAACTCAAAAAGGTAAACAAAGGGAAGGGTCCAACTGATGATGCCTCAATCCCACTTGGGAGGGAGAAGAAAGCAATCAAAGGGTGCAAAAGGAGCGAGGGACCTGAGTAAGAAAGGGGACAGGGAGGAGAAGAGATATCATGATCAGGTATTGGGAGGAGGGAACAGGACTGAAGCCCTTAGATCCAGCAGAAAGAATGGAAACAAGCAAACTCAGGAGATATGAGTAGGGGGGGGGGGACCCTCAGAAAGACCCAACAAGCAGCTGAAAGAGTGAGATGCAGATATTTTCACCCAACAAATAGACAGAAGCTGCTGACTCCTGTGATTGAATTAGGGAAAAGCTGGAAGAAACTGAGGAGGAGGGTGACACGGTAGGAGGACCAGCTATCTCAACTAACCTGGACCCCTGAGACCTCTCAGACACTGGGCCACCAACCAAGCAACATACACCAGCTGATATGATGCTCCCAACAAATATACAGCAGAGGAATACCAGGTCTAGAATAAGTCAGAGAAGCTGCACCTAACCTTTAGGAGACTGGAGGCCCCAGGGAGAGGGGAGGACAGTGGGGTGGGGGTGAGGGTGGGGGTGAGGAATTCTCCTGGAGATGTGGGGAGGAGGTATGGGATATGGGACAGTCAGAAGGTAGACCAGGAGGGGGAGAAAATCTGGAATATAAGAAAAAGAATAAATAAAAATTTTTAAAAAAATAGTAGGATTGTGGGTCAAATTCTATGTATAATCTTTAACATATTGGTTATAAAATCAATAATTGTCTTTACAAAATATGAATCACCATTATTATTAATAATTAACTGTACATTCAAAAATATGACTAGTTTCTCATTCCTACAGTAAAAATAAGCCTGCCTGTTGTGTTTCCAAAAAAAGAAAGAAAGAACGAGAGAGAGAGAGAGACAGCAACAGAGACAGAGAGACAGAGAGACATAGAGACAGAGAGACAGAGAGACAGAGAGACATAGAGACAGAGAGACAGAGAGACAGAGAGACAGAGAAAGGAAGGAAGGAAGGAAGGGAGGGAGGGAGGGAGGGAGGGAGGGAGGGAGGGAGGAAGGAAGTGGGAGAGAGAGAGAGAGAGAGAGAGAGAGAGAGAGAGAGAGAGAAAGATAGAAAGAAAGAGAAAAGAAAAAAGAAATGGTTCATTGGAGCAAATTCCATATGCATTGTCAGGAAATCAGAAATCCGTGCACAGTAGTCAGCAGCAGCAGCTTGATCCACTCACAAACACTTCATGGATACACAGGCAGTCCAGTTTGGTAGAGTCAGGATAGCAAACTCTTAATTAATAGCAGTGGCACTACCTAGCAGAAACAGCCAGGCCTCAGCCTTGGCACAAGTCAGCAGTAGAGACACAGAGGGTCAACAGGAGTTCTCAGCTGTACTTCTCTCAGCAAGGCAAAGATCAGTAAAGACATGAGAGCAACAATCATTTAGCTAGACAAGCAAGTCAAGCTCCCAGCCACCATCACTGCTCAGAGTCCTTTTTATACTTCCTCCAAACACCATGTGTCCTCCACAGGTCTTCCGTCAACACATGTCTTGCCTCAGTACATGCATCTGTCTCAGCTGACATTGTGCTGTCAATTAGCCTGAGTCTGTGGAAAAAGTGGAAAACTGCAACACACCACCAGAGGTATTTTAGTGTGTTTCTCTTTCTGGAGTTCAGACATATGGAACTCAACTGTGCAATGTAAGGCAGACAAATACATGTGTGTCATTAGAGAAGAATCCTTCACCACATGTCCTTTCATGTGCTGACTTGTGTGTGCTTCAGCAAATTGTTCCTTCCTCAATCTGCCTTAGCCTGTCACCTCTGACCACTTCAGGAAAACACTCCTTTAAGTGTTTGCCCCAGCAAAACATGATCCAATACAACTGATTTTCCAAAGAAGCATTAAGTTTCCACTTCAAAGAAGTATTATAAGATGAGTAGAGGGTGAAAAGATAGTGGAATACATGTTACATGAAAGCAAATGGGGGTAGAAGGGAAGCAATAAGACAGGGCAGGTAGAACAGTGAATTAGAACAAGGTCCAAACACACAAACACATACACACACATGCACACACACAAATGCTATAATTAAAATTCATTACTTTGTAGAATAAATTAAATAATTAAAATAGCTATTCAATATTTCTGATGTCTATTTTCCTGAGTACTAAATAACTATATACCAAAGTACACAATTGTGCAGTTTTTAATTCAATTTACTTTACACTGGTCTGTCACTTTGTCTGATTATTCTGTTCATTTGAGCTGCTTTTATCATGCAGGCCCACCGAGATGAAATGTTTTCTTTTTTGTTTTTGATTTTCGTTTTCTTTTTGGTTTTTTTGTTTTCTTTTGTTTTGGTTTTTGGTTTTCTTTGTTTGTTTGTTTTGGTTTTTTGGGGTTTATTTGTTTTTTTTTTTTTTTTGGTCTTGTTTTTGTTTTTGTTTTGTTTTGTTTTTTTCAAGACAGGGTTTCTCTGTATAGCCCTGGCTGTCCTGGAACTCACTTTGTAGACCAGGCTGGCCTCAAACTAAGAAATCCACCTGCCATTGCCTCCCAAGTGCTGGGATTAAAGGCGTGTACCACCACTGCCTGGCTTGATGAAATGTTTCTATATGAGAAGATCTGGATATTGAAATAAAACGAATGTATTTCATTAGAAGACAACTATAGATAATTAACTTTAGCATATTGATACATAGTAAACAATAACTGCAAATATAATTATGGTATTTAAGAATGGTAAGAATTTTTCCCACTATAATTCTAGCTAGACTTGCCATAGCAGTCATACAGGATAAAGAGCTCTAGGCTAAAATTCTTAATCTCCAAACCCAAGTTAACCGCTAATATCACAAAAGGTAAATTTGATAAAAGGACCTATTTGCCAATGTGGGAGCTCTGATCTCCTTTGATATGTGTTGATGTGTTGAAACAAAAGGTACCTTTGTGCTTCAGTGAAGACTATAAAGTTTAGAGAAAACTGGTCAGCCCCCAAAGATCCCTTGCTCCCAACTACAAGAGCTTATTTTGAGCTTCTTCATGATTTCATGTGATAGAACTTAAAGAGTTAAGGAATAAATTAATCAAATGCAAAGAATAGCAAGCCAAATACCTATTATCTTCAGAGATGAGTTTATCTATCCTTTTATGTCAGCCCACACACTTGAAGGCAATTTTTTTTAACAAGGTCTCACCACTATACCTCAGGCTGTCCTTGAAATCATAAAGTTCTTTCCTGCACTTCCTGAGTGCTGTGATTATAGGTGTAGGTCATCACTGTCAACAGGAATGAACAATTCAGAGAGTCAGTTATAAACAAATAAAAGTTGACTTGAAACTTCTATTATTGCCCGAGCTTTTGTTCCCACCGGAAAGAACACGCTCAGGACAACCAACCGGAATCTTCTGCGGCAAAAGCTTTATTGCTTACTTCTTCAGGAGCAAGAGAGAAAATGGCAAAACCCCGTCCCTTTTAAGGAGAATTATCCTCTGCCTAGGACGTGTCACTCCCTGATTGGCTGCAGCCCATTGGCCGGGTTGTCGTCACGGGGAAGGCAGAGCACATGGAGTGGAGAACTACCCCTGGCACATGCACAGATTATTTGTTTACTACTTAGAACACAGGATGTCAGCGCCATCTTGTAACGGCGAATGTGAGGGCGGCTCCCCACATTCTATCAAAGATGGAGTGGCAGGAACTGCATTTACAGTCTCATCTGAAACAAAAGAAAATGCTAGAAAAAATCTGTGAAACAAAGCTTGAGTGATTGGACAAAAGCATATGAGTATTGCAATATCAAAGAGTGGAAAACTAACAAGATTAGGCATAACATTGTGCAATGTGCTAATTTGAAAATGTTTCCAGGACACTATATAGTATTGGAGAACCCAAATGGAGTGCATCAAACTTTGAGATGAGGAATTTGAATTTGTCAAAAGGTTTAGAAACTCAAAATGTTTGAATGAACAAAACAGTAATGGCAATAAAAAGCTGCTGAAGGAAATATTCTGGAAATATAAATTGGGTTTATGTCAAATATTTGAAAGAATACTGCCTGTCATCTAAATATAAGAAAATTATTGGCTCTCGTTCCTTTACCTGTTTGCCGTGTGGGACTGAGTAACTGCTAGATCTTTGGACTTCCATTCACAGCTACTACTGAACCATTGTTGGTAATTGGACTGCAGACTATGAATTTGCAAATTGCCCTTTCTAATTCGTTAAAGAATTGAGTTGGGACTTTCCCAGCCAAAGGATAGAGGTCCACCCGGCCCGGGAGCACATTGCCTGAGCATCCGCAGCAGACATATTGGTTCTGGGACCTTGCCGAGAGTATTCAGCACAGGTGAGAGTGCGGAATACAGAAGCTAACAGCTTCTGGGACAGGCCAGAGCAACACAGCCGCAGGACAGTTCCTGTTTTGGGCCTTTGTCTTCGGCAAGGAGGGAGGTCCTAACGCCAGATATCTGCGCACCTTCCCTGTAAGAGGAGAGCTTGCCTGCAGAGAGTGCTCTGACCACTGAAACTCAGAGGAGAGATCTAGTCTCCCAGGTCTGCTGATAGAGGCTAACAGAATCACCTGAGGAACAAGCTCCAACCAGAGACAACTAAATCAACTAACTCCGGAGATTACCAGATGGCGAAAGGTAAACGTAAGAATCTTGATAACAGAAACCAAGACCACTCACCATCACCAGAACCCAGCACTCCCACCTCACCCAGTCCAGGGCACCCCAACAAACCCGAAAAGCTAGACCGGGATCTAAAAGATATCTCATGATGATGGTAGAGGACATCAAGAAGGACCTTAATAACTCACTCAAAGAAATACAGGAGAACACTGCTAAACTGGTAGAAGATCTTAAAGAGGAAGCACAAAAATCCCTTAAAGAATTAGAGGAAAACATGACCAATCAGGTGATGGAATTGAATAAAACCATCCAAGACCTAAAAAGGGAAGTAGACACAATAAAGAAAACCCAAAGGAGATAGAAACCCTAGGAAAGAAATCTGGAACCATAGATGCGAACATCAGCAACAGAATATAAGAGATGGAAGAGAGAATCTCAGGTGAGGAAGATTCCATAGAGAATATCGGCACAACAATCAAAGAAAATACAAAAGGCAGAAAGATCCTAACTAAAAACATCCAGGAAATCCAGGACACAATGAGAAGACCAGACCTACGGATAATAGGAGTGGAAGAGAATGAAGATTTTCAACTCAAAGGACCAGCAAATATCTTCAACAAAATTATAGGAGGAAACTTCCCAAATCTAAAGAAAGAGATGCCCATGAACATACAAGAAGCCTACAGAACTCCAGATAAACTGGACCAGAAAAGAAATTCCTCCTGACACATAATAATCAGAACAACAAATGCACTAAATAAAGATAGAATACTAAAAGCAGTAAGGGAAAAAGGTCAAGTAACATATAAAGGCAAGCCTATCAGAATTACACCAGATTTTTCACCAGAGACTATGAAAGCCAGAAGAGCCTGAACAGATGTTATACAGACACTAAGAGAACACAAATTCCAGCCCAGGGTACTATACCCAGCCAAACTCTCAATTACCATAGATGGAGAAACCAAAGTATTCCACGACAAAACCAAATTCACACATTATCTTTCCATGAATCCAGCCCTTCAAAGGATAATAACAGAAAAAAAAAACCAATACAAGGATGGAAACAACGCCCTAGAAAAAGCAAGAAGGTAATCCCTCAACAAACCTAAAACAAGACAGCCACAAGAACAGAATGTCAACTTTAACAACAAAAATAATAGGAAGCAACAATTACTTTTCCTTAATATCTCTTACTATTAATGGACTCAACTCCCTAATAAAAAGACATAGAGTAATAGACTGGCTACACAAACAAGACCCAACATTTTGCTGCTTACAGGAAAACCATCTCAGGGAAAAAGATAGACACTACCTCAGAATGAAAGACTGGAAAACAATTTTCCAGGCAAATGGTCTGAAGAAACAAGCTGGAATAGCCATTCTAATAAATAATAAAATCTACTTCCACCCCAAGGTCATCAAAAAAGACAAGGAGGGGCACTTCATACTCATCAAAGGTAAAATTTTCCAAAAGGAACTCTCAATTCTGAATATCTATGCTCCAAATACAAAGGCAGCCACATTCATTAAAGAAACTTTAGTAAAGCTTAAAGCACACATTACAACTCACACAATAATAGTGGGGGATTTCAGTACACCACTTTCACCAATGGACAGATCATGGAAACAGAAACTAAGCAGGCAAACAGTGAAACTAAGAGAAGTTATGAAACAAATTGATCTAACAGATATCTACAGAACATTTTATCCTAAAACAAAAGGATATACCTTCTTCCCAGCATCTCATGGTACCTTCTCCAAATTTGACCACATAATTGGACACAAAACAAGTCTCAACAGATACAAAAATATTGAAATCGTCCCATGCATCCTATCTGATCACCATGGACTAAGGCTGATCTTCAATAACAAAATAAATAATAGAAAGCCAACATTCATGTGGAATCTGAACAACACTCTCAAAAATGATACCTTGGTCAAGGAAGGAATAAAGAAAGAAATTAAGGACTTTTTGGAGTTCAATGAAAGTGAAGCCACAACATACCCAAACTTATAGGACACAATGAAAGCATTTCTAAGAGGAAAACTTATAGCTCTGAGTGCCTCCTAAAGGAAACTAGAGAAAGCACACATTAGCAGCTTGACAACACACCTAAAAGCTCTAGAACAAAAGGAAGCAAGGTCACCCAAGAGGAGTAGACAGCAGGAAATAATCAAACTCAGGTTCAAGTTTCTCACCTGAGGAAGACCGAATGGCTGAGAAGCACCTGAAAAAATGTTCAGCATCCTTATTCATCAGGGAAATGCAAATCAAAACAACCCTGAGATTCCACCTCACACCAGTCAGAATGGCTACGACCAAAATTTCAGGTGACTGCAGATGCTGGCGAAGATCTGGAGAAAGAGTAACACTCCTCCATTGTTGGTGGGATTGCAAGCTTGTACAACCACTCTGGAAATCAGTCTGGTGGTTCCTCAGAAAACTGGATATAGTACTATAGGAGGATCCTGCAATACCTCTCCTGGGCATATATCCAGAAGATGTTCCAACCGGTAAGAAGGACACATGCTCCACTATGTTCATATCAGCCTTATTTATAATAGCCAGAAGCTGGAAAGAACCCAGATGTCCCTCAACAGAGGAATGGATACAGAAAATGTGGTACATTTACACAATGGAGTACTACTCAGCTATTAAAAAGAATGAATTTATAAAATTCCTAGGCAAATGGATGGACCTGCAGGGTATCGTCCTGAGTGAGGTAACACAATCACAAAGTAACTCACACAATATGTACTCACTGATAAATTGATATTAGCCCAGAAACTTAGAAAACCCAAGATATAAGATTCAATTTGCTAAACGCATGAAACTCAAGAAGAACGAAGATCAAAGTGTGGACACTTTGCCCCTTCTTAGAATTGGGAACAAAACACCCATGGAAGGTGTTACAGAGACAAAGTTTGGAGTTGTGTCAAAAGGATGGACCATCTAGATCCTGCCATATCCAGGGTTCCATCCCATAATCAGCTTCCAAACGCTGACACCATTGTGTATACTAGCAAGATTTTGCTGGAAGGACCCAGATGTAGCTGTCTCTTGTGAGACCATGCCGGGGCCTAGCAAACACATAAGTGAATGCTCACAGTCAGCTATTTGATGGGTCACAGGGCCCCCAATGGAGGAGCTAGAGAAAGTACCCAAGGAGCTAAAGGGATCTGCAACCCTATAGGTGGAACAATATTATGAACTATCCAGTACCCTGGAGCTCTTGACTTTAGCTGCATATGTATCAAAAGATGACCTAATCGGCCATCACTGGAAAGAGAGGCCCATTGGACACACAAACTTTATATGCCCCAGTACAGGGGAATGCCAGGGCCAAAAAGGGGGAGTGGGTGGGTAGGGGAGTGGGTGGGAGGGTATGGGGGATGTTTGCGATAGCATTGGCAATGTAAATGAGGAAAGTACCTAATAAAAAGTATTAAAAAAAAAAAAAGAAAAATATTTGAGGTTAAGGAACTAACATCCCAAAAGAATGAAAAAGAAAGCCCCAATGTGAGAATCCCCCTCACTGGCAAAATGTCAGCATCATCCTTCATGGAGTGTAAACTGAATAATCAAAAAGTCTTGCTTTTGTGGTGCAGAATAATGACTGTTTCAGACAAACAGGTCTTAAAAGCAAGACCCAAAATGATCAAACTGTTTTGGGGGTAATTTAATTTCATTCTAGAATAAGCCAAGAATACATTCAAGAATATGTATAGAAATACAAAATTTTCCAGGATGCAACAAATAAAGTTTTATAATCTCTGCCATACTATTAATGATGCTTAGGAAAGCAAAATGGAAAAAAACAAATAAAACATAGCTTAGAATAAGAAATATAAGTCTGGTTAAACAGACCTGGAACTGACAGAGATGTGTGAACTGGAAGTGATTGTAAAACAGTTAATATACTCAATTCTATATGCACAAAAAGCTAAAGCCAAAGAAAAATATGGATATGTTAAGTAATTACATTGTATATATTCAAAAAACTCAAAATGACAGTAGGGAGATAAAAAAAATAATGGATTAGATGAAAAATACACCCATTTAGATGAATGGCGGCTTAGAGACTGAGGAAGAAATGGTTCATAAACATCAAGACATGATGATAGTAACTATCTGTAATGAATAAAAAGAATAAAAAATAGTGTACACATTACTAGTGATCTGTAGGACAGCATCGCATGCTTAATTTACAACCAATTGATATTGCTAAATAAGGGGAAGGATAAAAGGGGTGCTGGAAAATTATGGGAAGAAATGATAGCCAAAATTATTCTAATTTCATAAAATTGAAATTTACCTTCTTTTTTTGCACGTTTTTATTAGAAGTGGGAAAATACAGTTTTATGTTCTTATACTTAATTTGAAGTAATGTAATGTTAAAGATAGATTATAATAAATTAAAAATATATACCATAAACTCTAAAGTGACCACTAAAAGAACAAAACAAAGAGTTACAGACAATACTCCAACAAAGAAATTAAAATGGAATTTTAAAAATTAACTAGTATAAAAGAAGGAAAAAAGTAGAAGAAGTAAACAGTGGAAACATATGTGACAAATAGAAAACAAATATCAAGGTAGTAGATGGAAGTCTAACTACATTAATAATTATATTAAGTGTAAATTATCTAAACACCCCAATCAAAAGTCAGGGACTGCTAGATTATTTAAAAAAATAAATGTCACTCTATGGTACTGTCGTAGTTACTGTTTCTTTTTTGGTGATAAAACACTATGACAAAAAGCAACATGGGAATAAAGGGGTTTGTTTCATCTTAAGGCTTTTAAGTCCATCACTGAGAGAAATCAGGTACAGGAACTCAAGGTAGAAATTTGGAGGCAAGAATTGATGCAGAAGCCATGAAGAAGTGCTATCTACAGGCTTATCTTCATGGCTTCCTCAGCTTGTTTTCTTATACCACTCACCCAGGACCACCAAGCTAGGGGTTGTATCAACTATAATAAATTGGGCCCTCTCCTGCTAATCACTAATTAATAAAATATTCTTTAGACTTACTTACACACCAATTCTATAGAAGCATTTTCTCACTTGAATGTACCTCTTCCAAGATGACTCTAGCCTGTGCCAGGTTGATATAAATGTAGCCAACATAATACTTATAAGAAATGCACATAAGTAAAAATGCAGACACAGGTTGGAATTAAAATAAGTAAAAAGTTACGCCATTGTAAAACTACTGAAAACACAGTTGGAATGGCTATATAAATAATTACCCAAGGGAAATGAAAGTATATAGCTATACAAAGGTTTGCATGCAAATATTCAGAGAAATTTTATGTGTAACAAACTAAGACTGTAAACAGCTCAAATGTCCGTTAACAAATGAATGAATAAACAAATTGGTATGTATTCTTATAATGGAATATCACTCAGCCATATAAAGAAAGGAATTATTAACACAGCAGTATGAAAGAATATCAACCTAATTATGCAAGTCAAAGAAGCCAGACCAAAACAAGAATATACAGTTTGTTTTACATAAAAAAATCTGGATAAATGCATATATTGAAAGACAGTTTGTGCAGGCATGGAATAGAGTCTGGAAGAAACATGACAAACGATTAATAAGCAGCATGAAAAGCAACAGGCATGCTGGCACATGTATAATATTATAGTGCACAGGAAGTAAGACAGGATAATAAGGACTATGAGGCCAGCCTGGGCTATCCACCTAAGTTCCAAGCCAGCTAGAAGGCCATATGAGGTCCTCTCTCTAAAAATACCAACAACAATAACTAATAACAAAAAGGTGTGAAGGGATGTAAAGAAACTCTTGGTTGAGAGGGAATCATGGGATGTTAATTTTTATTGTAGTGATGATGTCATGGATGCATGTATAGGTCAAAATAGAGTCACTGTATGTTGTAAACTTGATCAACTTATTGGGTACCAATTTATATCAATGATGTTGTTTAACTAGAAGAAAAGAAGGCCCTGAAGATGTTTCATGACGTCTATATTCAACCCTAGAGATGAGAATCAGGTAGGATCATTCTTGAAGCTAAATTTATAGGTAAGGTAGGAAGCACAAAACAATTTTTAACTCATACTAGAAACAAATATCAGTCAGCTTAAGGCAGACAAGACATACAGAGTGGGAAGGAAAGAAAAAGAGAAAGGGAAAGGGGGTGAGAGAATAAGCATGGAGAAAGGAGGGAGGGAGAACAAATAATTGAGAGACAAACAGCAAAATAAAAGCTATATATAAATTTGGAAAATAAAATACTTAGTGTAAATATCTCATAAGAAGAAAAACCACAGATTTAACTTTTAGAAGTCAACATGAAGAGAAAGAAATCTATTCTGTTCATGATGCCAGGAAAATAAAAAAATTAAAAGTAAAGGATCCTGTATTGGTACATTGAAAGCAAGACAGGAACTTTTTCGACAAGGTCACATAAGAGAAGAGATATTTCGATAAGTGAAACTATTCAAACCTTCTCAGTAACATAGTACAATAAATACAGCTAACATTGGTTTTAAACTGTTCTTCAATGTCACTCAATATAGGTCAAAGTTCTGAAATTAAAATGTAATCAATATCAGTGAGATTTAGGGGAGTTAGGGGAGGAGAACTGGAAAAACAGGGAGTGGATATGTGGCTCTCTGATGGTCTGGGTTAATAGTTACCTGTTTGTTAGAATCTTCTATTTATGAAATGAGATTTTTGGTAAAATTAGTTAAGAGTGAATCAAGATATATCTGAGTATATCTGAAGTACATGTATGCTATATTGCTAGTGAAATGAATATTTTTGAAAATGTGATTTAAGAAAAGTAGGATAGAAAAGTAGACAATGTATGGACATAAAATACATATAGTATTGAGCCTGGACAGAGAAGGATATAGGAAATTGTCATTCAGCTTTTTGTTTCTATAACAATTACCTAAGATAATAAGCTTATAAAAGAAAAAAAAAGGTTATTTGAGGTCACAGTTTTAGACTTCTGATTCATGATGGAATGACCCCATTACAATAGACTTATAATGTGTTAATATATCATGACAGAAGCTGATGGAGGAACAAGTCATTCAACTCATGTCTGGTAAGTGAATCAAGGAGATATAAAAGTGTTCTAGTTCACTGTCTATTTTGAGAGTACATCCTCAGCAAACTAAGCTTGATCTAGGCTCCACCTCATTGAAAGATCCAACATTTCCAAAAGCACTAAACTGAGGTAACTAGGTGTGGTGGTTCGAATAAAATGGCTCCCATAGACTCATAGGGAATGATATTATTGGAGGTTTGCCCTCGTTGGAGTAGGTGTGGCCTTGTTGGAGGAAGTGTGTAACAGGGCTTGGGGTTTCAGAAGCTCATGTCAGGCATAGTTGCTCACTGTCTCTTCCGCTGAATGCTGGCCCAGATGTAGAACTCTCAGCTACCTCTCTAGCACCGTATCTGCCTGCATGGTACCATGCTTTCCACCATGATAATAATAGATTGAATATCTGAAATATAAGCCAACCCCATTTAAATGTTTTCCTTTAAAAGAGTTGCTACGATCATGGATTCTCTTCACAGAAATAGAAACCCTAAGATGCCAGCTTTTCATGCATGACATATTCAGGTACATTCCATATCCTAGCTATAGCAAGAGGTAGATAGAGTAATAGATTGAGGAATTGCTACATATGTTGATAGATACAATACCTAAAATTTATACAAGGAAAAATATGGGGCAGAGAAGAATTGCCTAAGAAAGTGATTATTTCATTTTCTTGTATTATATGTTGAGTACTCATTCACTCATGAATGTCTTAGCTATCTATATTCATGGTTCTGTTCCTCTTGGCCTTTATCCTCCGAACCTCTTATGACATTGCTCATCTCTAATAGAGCAAAGGACTGATGGCAGAAATATATGTACTTCCACTTTTTTCAATAGTAGTGATGTCCAGGTTAACCACAAATGAAGGTAGATGCCTTGATTTGTTAGAGGGTTAAGAAAGTTTAAATATGTACCACTCTGCAACCCCTGCAGAAATTTTGTTTGCTATCAGCAACTTCGACAGTTGTAAAGTTATTAACTCAAGATCTATTTAACTAAGTTATTTATCATTTATTTATTTATTCCATCCAAGTATACAATATATTTTCATCAATTTCACCTGTCATTCCCCCTCTACTCTTCTGGGATTCCTATAACCACAACACATTTCTAACTTCATATCCTCTTATAATATATACTTAAGAACCCATTGAGTCCAATCAGTACTGCCTGTATGGGTACTGGAATTGGGCCAAGCACTCTCTAGTGGACAAACTAACAAAGGCTCTCAATCCTGAAGCAAACTGATGCTTGATCTACAAGCAGACATCAATTGCTAATAACTCCTTAGATACGGGTGGAACTTTATGAGCCCCTCACCCATTCTTGCTGAACTGTTGATGGGCTTGATCTATCACAGGTCTTGTGTTGACAATCACAGCTGCTATAAGTTCATGGGTATATCTGCCCCAAAGATTTAATTTCACAGCAGTACTTCTCCATTCTCTGGCATTCATGATCTTTCCACCCACTCTTCTGTGATGTTTCCTGGGACTTGAAAAGGGGGTGTGATATGAAGACCCCATCCAGGGCCAACAACCCCATGTTCTAGTCTATGTACTATATTTTATTCATTGCAAACAGAAGTATTCCCTACTGGGAAGAGGTGGTGAGAGGTGTACTCATATATGGGTGTAAAGATAAGTATGTAGGAGTCAGTTTGATATATTATGTCCACATAATAAAATAATAGTGAGAAAATAGGCTCACCTAGAGACAATGGCTTATCTATCCATAAATTCTTGTCCAGATTTATAGTCTCAGGGTGCTGGGGATGCTTCATTTGCATGAGAAGGAGTTCCAGGTGATGTGGGACAAGGCCTTATAAAAGAGAAAGTAAGTTTAACCTGACTATTGGCTACTTGACATCCTCTGGTGAGGCAAGGTTGAGGGTACAGATCCATTCATGCCAGGACATGCAGGCCTGGCCCAGAAGGGAGTGATACTACCCCTGCCAATCTACAAATGCCAATATCCATTATTACAGCATGGACATGCTAGGAGTCATTAATCAGCCTCACCCAGTGCTTGTTAATTGTCGGTTAGTTAGTGATCAGTCTCTCTCTTTATCAGATTTTCTGCTTCCAGATAGGAAGATTTATGTTTATTTGTGTTCATTGTTGTACTTAGCAGACTCTTTGCCCTATAGTAGACATTTATAAGGCATTTTCAAATGACTGAATATGTTTTATTATATCATTTTGAAAGATTGTCACTTTTGTGTGGCTTACTTTTGAAAAATATATTTATTAAGTTAGAATCAAAATAAAACACTTTGACTTCTCATTTGCTGATTATTAATTACTCAGTATTAGCACCAATATTACATAATCCTATATTATCTGTGAGGGATATGTCCGAAGACTCCCACAAAATTCCTGAAAGTAGGAATAGTATCTTATGTAAACTGATTTAGTTTTTTCCTATGCATACTTATGTGCAACAGAGTTTAAATGTTCAAAGAAATTGGAGCCCAGAAAATGATGATGGGCAAAGATTAATTACAATATCATAAAACTAAACAATTTTGATACTAACAACTATAATAAGCACAAAAATTATAATAATATCCTGAAATAAAATTTATTTGAATATGCATTCTCTGTCTTCCTTTCCTTCCCTCCCCCATTTTTCAAAACATCTCATTTAAAACAGGAAAATTATAACCATAGACTAAAATTATCTATCTCATTCCATTTCTTTCATTCTTCTTTTCTCTCACTCTCTTCTCTTTCTTCCTCCCCCACCCCTCTTTCTCAAAGTAACCCATTCTTTTTGTTTTGTTTTGGCTTGTTTTAGTTAAGGAAGGTGTTGTGGTAGTTTGAATGTGCTTGGCCCAGGGAGTGGCACTATTTGGAGGTGTGGCCCTGTTGGAGTAGGTATGTCTCAGTGGGCGTGGGCTTAAAGACCCCCATCCTAGCTGCTTGGAAGTCAGTCTTCTCTAAGCAGCCTTAAGATGAAGATCTCTGAGTTCCTCCAGCACCATGCCTACCTGGACACTGCTATGCTCCTGCTTTGATGATAATGGACTGAATCTCTGAACCTGTAAGCCAGCCCCAATTAAATGTTGTCCTTATAAGCATTGAATTGGTGATGGTGTCTCTTCACAGCAGTAAAACCCCATCTAAGACAGGTGTCTTTTTGGTTTATGCAAATTGTCAATAAAACAATTCATTCATTTTGAGATCATTATTAAATGGTATATGATTACAAAAAAAATGCCAACAGTCACCCTGATAATAAAATAGTTGCTCAGTCATGGAAGAGTAGCATATGCAGCACGTGAATCATCAGGCAAGAAGAAGTAGATGCCTCAAGATGTTGTTGCCTTGTGTAGAGGAAGTCTCAGTGTATGAGCTGTTTATTTTATATTCATTTACTTACTATTTTCAGATATTTTCTACTTATTATTACACTCTATACTTACTTGGCTTCTTGAGGATGTATGGAAAGCCTGTAATTTTAGAGATGCTATAGCCTGTCTGTCCCTAATAACTCTGGTTAATGCCATATCAAAATACCATAGACCAAATTTAAAAAAATCATTTATTTTCTGTCATCTATAGTGGCACACACATAAAAATCCAACACCTAGTAAATGGAGGCAGATTTATAATTTCTTGCTTAGCCTGTGTCTCAAAAACACAACAGAAAAATGGTTCATTTTTTCATAGTTCAGAGGGCAGATATCTAGTACCAGATTTGGTTTTGTAGTGAAGTCATTCTTCTTGGTTTGCAAATGGATGATTTTCCCAAGCATCTTTATAAGGTGTTTTGTAAAAGCACTCAGTGAGAATTCTGAAGTTTATCTTACTCTGATAAGCATATCAGTCCTTGTGGATTAGGCTCCCACCTTACAGCTTCATTTAACTTTACTTTTTTAAAGGCCCTATTTCCAAAAACAGGCCAATTGGTGCTTTAACAGATGTCATTTGAAATAAAATAGTATAGTCTAACCATAGTCTAAGCAAGCTGAAAAAACACAACCAGATTATACAAAATATTTGATGTCATTCTTGTTGCTTATAAATTATTGAGACAGAAAGTTGCCTTTTCTTACTGTTATTGATGTTTATTTACTTTTACATGGTATTGTTTCATATCACATTTTCATTAAAATATACAATGAACTTTGAATGTGTTTCCTCTTTTTTGCCTCTCATTCCACCAGTTAGGTCCATCATTCCTTTAGAGAGTTCGACTTCATTCACATTGCACATGTAAGACTGATACCTCTTGATATTCACCATAATGACTATAAACTAATATTTACAGAAAGACTCATGTGTCGATGTTACTGTAGCACTATTCACAGAGACCAAGTTCAGGAATTGGCCTAAGTCTCTCAACAGATGATTGGGTAAAGAAAATGTGGCATATATAAACAATAGACTTTTATTCAGCCATAAGGAATGATTATGTTATTTACAGAAAATAAAATATGTCATTTGCAAAAGAAAGAGTACTTCATGTTAATGAAATCAATTCAGACTCCAAAGGACAAATACGTTTTCTCTCATTATGAAGCCTGGATTTTTTACATAAACTTACTTTTACTTCCATTGTTTAGTCATAATCTTTTAAAATGCAGAACATATTCCCCATTAATATTTGTTCTTAAGGATTGAATAGCACAATGAATGTAGTCACATAACAACATCTAAGAAACAAATAAATGTCAGTGAATTGTCAGTTCCTTAAAAAATGATAGAATAGCTAAGCATCTTTCTTTTGGTGGGGGGAGGGACACTCAAGAGTAATCACCAGATATAAGAAAAAGTATGTATACAAAATGCTACAGAAGACTGATACAACACAAGAAGGATTGTTGATATTTGGGACTTCTAATTTTTGAGATAGTCACTCATAGTCCAGACAGACATTGAATTCCTTATTCTCCTGCTTCTACTTCTTTTTTTTTAAAATTTTTTATTGGGTATTTAGCTCATTTATATTTCCAATGCTATACCAAAAGTCACCCATACCCACCCACCCCCACTCCCCTACCCACCCACTCCCCCTTTTTGGCCCTGGTGTTCCCCTGTACTGGGACATATAAAGTTTGCGTGTCCAATGGGCCTCTCTTTCCAGTGATGGCCGACTAGGCCATCTTTTGATACATATGCAGCTAGAGTCAAGAGCTCCGGGGTACTGGTTAGTTCATAATGTTGTTCCACCTATAGGGTTGCAGATCCCTTTAGCTCCTTGGGTACTTTCTCTAGCTCCTCCATTGGGAGCCCTGTGATCCATCCATTAGCTGACTGTGAGCATCCACTTCTGTGTTTGCTAGGCCCCGGCATAGTCTCACAAGAGACAGCTACATCTGGGTCCTTTCAATAAATTCTTGCTAGTGTATGCAATGGTGTCAGCGTTTGGGTGCTGATTATGGGGTGGATCCCCGGATATGGCAGTCTCTACATGGTCCATCCTTTCATCTCAGCTCCAAACTTTGTCTCTGTAACTCCTTCCAAGGGTGTTTTGTTCCCACTTCTAAGGAGGGGCATAGTGTCCACACTTCAGTCTTCATTTTTCTTGAGTTTCATGTGTTTAGCAAATTGTATCTTATATCTTGGGTATCATAGGTTTTGGGCTAATATCCACTTATCAGTGAGTACATATTGTGTGAGTTCCTTTGTGAATGTGTTACCTCACTCAGGATGTTGCCCTCCAGGTCCATTCATTTGGCTAGGAATTTCATAAATTCATTCTTTTTAATAGCTGAGTAGTACTCCATTGTGTAGATGTACCACATTTTCTGTATCCATTCCTCTGTTGAGGGGCATCTGGGTTCTTTCCAGCTTCTGGCTATTATAAATAAGGCTGCTATGAACATAGTGGAGCATGTGTCCTTCTTACCAGTTGGGGCATC
This sequence comes from Mus musculus, assembly GCF_000001635.26. Classification (NCBI taxonomy): domain Eukaryota; kingdom Metazoa; phylum Chordata; class Mammalia; order Rodentia; family Muridae; genus Mus; species Mus musculus. The sequence continues at coordinate 15,268,276 of NC_000086.7, read as the reverse complement.
TTCTGGATATATGCCCAGGAGAGGTATTGCTGGATCCTCCGGTAGTACTATGTCCAATTTTCTGAGGAACTGCCAGACTGATTTCCAGAGTGGTTGTACAAGCCTGCAATCCCACCAACAATGGAGGAGTGTTCCTCTTCCTCCACATCCACGCCAGCATCTGCTGTCACCTGAATTTTTGATCTTAGCCATTCTGACTGGTGTGAGGTGGAATCTCAGGGTTGTTTTGATTTGCATTTCCCTGATGATTAAGGATGTTGAACATTTGTTCAGGTGCTTCTCTGCCATTCGGTATTCCTCAGGTGAGAATTCTTTGTTCAGTTCTGAGCCCCATTTTTTAATGGGGTTATTTGATTTTCTGAAGTCCACCTTCTTGAGTTCTTTATATATGTTGGATATTACTCCCCTATCTGATTTAGGATAGGTAAAGATTCTTTCCCAATCTGTTGGTGGTCTTTTTGTCTTATTGACAGCGTCTTTTGCCTTGCAGAAACTTTGGAGTTTCATTAGGTCCCATTTGTCAATTCTCGATCTTACAGCACAAGCCATTGCTGTTCTGTTCAGGAATTTTTCCCCTGTGCCCATATCTTCAAGGCTTTTCCCCACTTTCTCCTCTATAAGTTTCAGTGTCTCTGGTTTTATGTGAAGTTCCTTGATCCACTTAGATTTGACCTTAGTACAAGGAGATAAGTATGGATCGATTCACATTCTTCTACATGATAACAACCAGTCGTGCCAGCACCAATTGTTGAAAAAGCTGTCTTTCTTCCACTGGATGGTTTTAGCTCCCTTGTCGAAGATCAAGTGACCATAGGTGTGTGGGTTCATTTCTGGGTCTTCAATTCTATTCCATTGGTCTACTTGTCTGTCTCTATACCAGTACCATGCAGTTTTTTATCACAATTGCTCTGTAGTAAAGCTTTAGGTCAGGCATGGTGATTCCACCAGAGGTTCTTTTATCCTTGAGAAGAGTTTTTGCTATCCTAGGTTTTTTGTTATTCCAGATGAATTTGCAAATGCTCCTTCTAATTCGTTGAAGAATTGAGTTGGAATTTTGATGGGGATTCCATTGAATCTATAGATTGCTTTTGGCAAGATAGCCATTTTTACAATGTTGATCCTGCCAATCCATGAGCATGGGAGATCCTTCCATCTTCTGAGAACTTCTTTAATTTCTTTCTTCAGAGACTTGAAGTTTTTATCATACAGATCTTTCACTTCCTTAGTTAGAGTCACGCCAAGATATTTTATATTATTTTTGACCTTTGAGAAGGGTGTTATTTCCCTAATTTCTATCTCAGCCTGTTTATTCTTTGTATAGAGAAAGGCCATTGACTTGTTTGAGTTAATTTTATATCCAGCTACTTCACCGAAGCTGTTTATCAGGTTTAGGAGTTCTCTGGTGGAATTTTTGGGGTCACTTATATATACTATCATATCATCTGCAAAAAGTGATATTTTGACGTCCTCTTTTCCAATTTGTATCCCCTTGATCTCCTTTTGTTGTCGAATTGCTCTGGCTGATACTTCAAGTACTATGTTGAAAATGTAGGGAGAAAGTGGGCAGCCTTGTCTAATCCCTGATTTTAGTGGGATTGCTTCAAGCTTCTCTCCATTTACTTTGATGTTGGCTACTGGTTTGCTGTAGATTGCTTTTATCATTTTTAGGTATTGGCCTTGAATTCCTGATCTTTCCAGAACTTTTATCATGAATGGGTGTTGGATCTTGTCAAATGCTTTTTCTGCATCTAACGAGATGATCATGTGGTTTTTGTCTTTGAGTTTGTTTATATAATGGATTACATTGATGGATTTTCGTATATTAAACCATCCCTGCATCCCTGGAATAAAACCTACTTGGTCAGGGTGGATGATTGCTTTAATGTGTTCTTGGATTCGGTTAGCGAGAATTTTATTGAGGATTTTTGCATCGATATTCATAAGAGAAATTGGTCTGAAGTTCTCTATCTTTGTTGGGTCTTTCTGTGGTTTAGGTATCAGAGTAATAGTGGCTTCATAAAATGAGTTGGGTAGAGTACCTTCTACTTCTATCTTGTGAAAAAGTTTGTGCAGAACTGGAATTAGATCTTCTTTGAAGGTCTGATAGAACTCTGCACTAAACCCGTCTGGTCCTGGGCTTTTTTTGGCTGGGAGACTATTTATAACTGCTTCTATTTCTTTAGGGGATATGGGGCTGTTTAGAAGGTCAACTTGATCCTGATTCAACTTTGGTACCTGGTATCCGTCCAGAAATTTGTCCATTTCGTCCAGGTTTTCCAGTTTTGTTGAGTATAGCCTTTTGTAGAAGGATCTTATGGTTTTTTGGATTTCTTCAGGATCTGTTGTTATGTCTCCCTTTTCAGTTCTGATTTTGTTAATTAGGATTTTGTCCCTGTGCCCTCTAGTGAGTCTAGCTAATGGTTTATCTATCTTGTTGATTTTCTCAAAGAACCAACTCCTCATTTGGTTAATTCTTTGAATAGTTCTTCTTGTTTCCACTTGGTTGATTTCACCCCTGAGTTTGATAATTTCCTGCCTTCTACTCCTCTTGGGTGAATTTGCTTCCTTTTTTTCTAGAGCTTTTAGATGTTTTGTCAAGATGCTAGTATGTGCTCTCTCCTGTTTCTTCTTGGGGGCACTCAGAGCTATGAGTTTCCCTCTTAGAAATGCTTTCATTGTGTCCCAAAGGTTTGGGTACATTGTGGCTTCATTTTCATTAAACTCTAAAAGTCTTTAATTTCTTTCTTTATTCTTTCCTTGACCAAGGCATCATTGAGAAGAGTGTTGTTCAGTTTCCACGTGAGTGTTGGCTTTCTATTATTTTTTTTTTTGTTATTGAAGATCAGTCTTAGACCATGGTCGTCTGATAGGATGCATGGGACAATTTCAATATTTTTGAATCTGTTGAGGCCTGTTTTGTGACCTATTAAGTGGTCAATTTTGGAGAAGGTACCATGAGGTGCTGAGAAGAAGGTATATCCTTTTGTTTTAGGATAAAATGTTCTGTAGATATCTGTCAGATCCATTTGTTTCATCACTTCTGTTAGTTTCAGTGTGTCCCTGTTTATTTTCTGTTTCCACGATCTGTCCATTGGTGAAAGTGGTGTGTTGAAGTCTCCCACTATTATTGTGTGAGGTGCAATGTGTGCTTTGAGCTTTACTAAAGTTTCTTTAATGAATGTGGCTGCCCTTGTATTTGGAACATAGATATTCAGAATTGAGAGTTCCTCTTGGAGGATTTTACCTTTGATGAGAACGAAGTGCCCCTCCTTGTCTTTTTTGATGACTTTGGGTTGGAAGTCAATCTTATCAGATATTAGGATGGCTACTCCAGCTTGTTTCTTCATACCATTTAGTTGGAAAATTGTTTTCCAGCCTTTCATTCTGAGGTAGTGTCTATCTTTTTCTCTGAGATGTGTTTCCTGTAAGCAGCAAAATGTTGGGTCTTGTTTGTGTAGCCAGTTTGTTAGTCTATGTCTTTTTATTGGGGAGTTGAGACCATTGATGTTAAGAGATATTAAGGAAAAATAATTGTTGCTTCCTTTTATTTTTGTTGTTAAAGTTGGCATTCTGTTCTTGTGGCTGTCTTCTTTTAGGTTTGTTGAGGGATTACCTTCCTGTTTTTTCTAGAGCGTTGTTCCCGTTCTTGTATTGGTTTTTTTCTGTTATTAACCTTTGAAGGGCTGGATTCGTGGAGAGATAATGTGTGAATTTGGTTTTGTCGTGGAATACTTTGGTTTCTCCGTCTATGGTAATTGAGAGTTTGGCTGGGTATAGTAGCCTGGGCTGGAATTTGTGTTCTCATAGTGTCTGTATAATATCTGTCCAGGCTCTTCTGGCTTTCATGGTCTCTGGTGAAAAATCTGGTGTAATTCTGATATGCTTGCCTTTATATGTTACTTGACCTTTTTCCCTTACTGCTTTTAGTATTCTATATTTAGTGCATTTGTTGTTCTGATTATTATGTGTCGGGAGGAATTTCTTTTCTGGTCCAGTCTATTTGGAGTTCTGTAGGCTTCTTGTATGTTCATAGGCATCTCTTTCTTTAGATTTGGAAAGTTTTCTTCAATAATTTTGTTGAAGGTGTTTGCTGGTCCTTTGAGTTGAAAATCTTCATTCTCATCTACTCCTATTATCCGTAGGTTTGGTCTTCTCATTGTGTCCTGGATTTCCTGGATATTTTGAGTTAGTATCTTTTTGCATTTTCCATTTTCTTTGATTGTTGTGCCGATGTTCTCTCTGGAATCTTCTGCACCTGAGATTCTCTCTTCCATCTCTTGTATTCTGTTGCTGATGTTCAAATCTATGATTCCAGATTTCTTTCCCAGGGTTTCTATCTCCAGTGTTGCCTCACTTTGAGTTTTCTTTATTGTGTCTACTTCCCTTTTTAGGTCTAGTATGGTTTTGTTCATTTCCATCACCTGTTTGTATGTTTTTTCCTCTTTTTCTGTAAGGACTTCTACCTGTTTGATTGTGTTTTCCTGTTTTTCTTTAAGGACTTGTAACTCTTTAGCAGTGTTCTCCTGTATTTCTTTAAGTGATTTATTAAAGTCCTTCTTGATGTCCTCTACCATCATCATGAGATATGCTTTTAAATCTAGGTCTAGGTTTTCGGGTGTGTTGGGGTGTCCTGGACTGGACGAAGTGGGAGTGCTGGGTTCTGATGATGGTGAGTGGTCTTGGTTCCTGTTAGTAAGATCCCTACGTTTACCTTTCACCATCTGGTAATCTCTGGAGTTACTAGTTATAGTTGACTCTGTTTGGAGATTGTTCTTCTGGTGATTCTGTTACTGTCTATCAGCAGACCTGGGAGACAGATTCTCTCCTCTGAGTTTCAGTGCTCAGAGCACTCTCTGCTGGCAAGCTCTCTTACAGGGAAGGTGTGCCGAAGAAGAAGGCCCAAAACAGGGCCTTTCTCAGAGGCTGTGTTGCTTTGGCAGTTCCCAGAAGCTGTCAGCTTCTGTGGTGCATACTCTCACCTGTGCAGACTAAATTCCTAAGTTCTGCTGAGTCCCGGAACCAAGATGGCGACCGCTGCTTCTGAGGCTGAGGCCGCCTCCCAAGCCAGGTGGACACCTGTCCTCTGGTCCGGACGGTGGCCGGCTGTCTGCGGCCCGCCAAGGGTGCTGCCTCAGGGGCTCTGTGCTTCTGCCTGTCCCAGAAGCTGTCCGGTTCCCTGGCGCACCCTCTCACCTGTTCAGACTAATTTCCTAAGTTCTGCTGAGTCCCGGAACCAAGATGGCGACCGCTGCTGCTGAGGCTGAGCCTGCTTCTACTTCTTAAGTGCTGGGGTTAGAAGCATGAGATATTGTGTCCCAGATTAAATTCCAAAGAATAGATTTTTTAGTACCTACATGCTGTCCACTACTTCCTTGTATTAGCTAGAACAGCTGATTTGACCCAGAAACCATATTGCTAGATAACTCAAATCTAATAGACATTTTAAGATTATTTTTCAGTTTCATCTTTTCCTCTAAGTATTTGCCAAGAAAAGCATCAGAGGGAACTTGGTTCTGTCTGAGATAGAAAGCCATAATTCTATAATATGAAGTAAATGTCTCTGTACAGAAACGAATCATTAAAAAAAAAAAAAGATAATTTGAAGAGTCCTGTCTAAAGACCCCTTAATCTTACTACACACAACATGGAAAGGAAGAAAAGATCAGAACTCTGGGTGACACAAAAAAATTGTTACATTTACAGGGAACTGAAATAGGAATAAAAAGAAGGCTTGGAAACATTTGTTGTGGTAAAGAAGACTAGAAAGCAAACTATGTTTTGCAAACTATGTTTTGCAGAAAATTTTAAACCTTGGGCATTTGGATGTTTCTACAATGGGGATGTACTGTAGCATGCTTGTAAAAAAAGAAAGAAAGAAAGAAAGAAAGAAAGAAAGAAAGAAAGAAAGAAAGAAGAAAAAGAAAAAAGAAAAAGAAAAAGAAAAAAAAGCTGGAAGCAGTTAGTTCATCTACCTAGCAATAGCTGAGTCATTAAGTAAGTCATAGGTCAGTTACATCCTGGAACATGACAAAACAGAAACACACACACACATTATATCCATCCCTATAAATCCCCGTGTTCCTGTATATTATGTAGAAAGAATACAGATACGTTTTCTTCAAAAGGTAACTCTATTCAGTAAAAAACAAAGTTGTGAAAGTTGTGTTATTTATGTTTCCCTGATATATATATATGTGTGTGTGTGTGTGTGTGTGTGTGTGTGAGTGTGTGTGTATGCATGCATGTGTGTATATATATATATATATATATATATAAGCTGTGGTTACCAGCACAAGCCATGTTTATACAAACTCATGCCAATTACTTCCAGTATTAGTGGAGGAGGGGCAACCAAAGCTCAGGGGGAGCTATTGGCAGTTGATGCCTGCTGAGGAATGGAGAATCACTTTTCTTTAGGAATGTGGCCACTAGTACATTGCCTGTGCCCCAGTGAAGGACCCCTTTACCAATACACATTTGAGTTAAAAGTAAAATAAATGGGACTTAAAGGTGCAGGAGCAACTGAGGGAGTTTGTGGGAAAGTAAGAAGTGGATATAATAAACTATATATATTTTTTTCAAAGAATATACTATCAAAATAAAAATATACACATTATGACAAAAGTGATTGCTAACCTGTGCTTTTGTTTTGTGAGAGGCTGTTCTATGGTTTCATATTATAGTTCCACATTTATTACATATATTTTTACTGTAACAGTGTTTTGTTAGCCATGGACTAGTTACTATTTATGATGACTTAGCTGGGATAAAACTCTTGGTGAAGAAATTCATTCTGGTTGGTGTGTTAAAAACAAAAAATCACTCCACCTGGGAGTCTATTAACACCAGTCAGAGAAACAGGTAGGTCAGCTGCAGATATTCACCCATTCCTCTTCTCCAAATCAAATCTCCCAGCATCATCGCCAGTTCTATAGCAGACCACCTGCTGCAGCCTCCACCCCACCTATCCCCATCTCTAGTGGATCACATAGATCTTCCCCTCCAACCTTTTTTTTTTCTCCACTCATCCCCTTTCCACAATCCCCAACACCAGCAGGCATTCACTGGGAACCCACTAAAAAGGCCTCTCCTCCTCTTTTCCAAATCCAATCCCTTAGTCTCAGCCCCCCAACCCCCACTATGTAGCAGACCACCTGCAGTGGTATCTCCTCCTCAATGGCCCCCATCTCTAGGGGATTGCTCCTGCCACATTCCTCCCCACTCATCCAGTTATCCTAGCCTCCAACTCAGCAGGCATTCCCTGGGAACCTGTGAGTCAAGCCTGCCAGAGAAGCAAGTTGGCCAGATAAGCAGGTAAGTGATAAGTCAGATCTTTACATTCCCTACTCCCTTCCATATCTAATAACCCTTCCCATTCCAAGTTCTGCAGCAGATTTAACTGCTGTGTCTTCTCCTTACTCTCTGCTGTAATTTTCAAAGTTAAGCAATCCTAGTCTGCTTTCCTCTTTCTTGTGGACCGCCTTAGTCACTCTCTCCTAGCCTATCCACATTCCTAAGCATCTCTTCTTAATACTTAGAAACATATTTAAAAAAAAAAGTGTGTGTATACACACACACACACACACACACACATATATAAGATATTTTCTTTACTTAAATGTTATCCCCTTTCCTAGTTTCTCCTCTGAAAATCCCCTATATCACCCTGCTTCCCAACCCACTCACTCTCATTCCTGGTCGTGGCATTCCCCTGTACTGGGGCATAGAGCCTTCACAGGACCAAGGGCTTCTCTTCCCATTGATGACCAACTAGGCCATCCTCTGCTACAGATATAGCTAGAGTCACAAGTTCTACCATGTGTTTTCTTTGATTGGTGGTTTAGTTCCAAGGAGCTCTGGGGGTACTGTTTAGCTCATATTGATGTTCCTCTTATGGGGCTTCAGACCCCTTTAGCTCCCTGGGTTCTTTCTCTGGCTCCTTCATTGGGGACCTTGTGCTCCTCCCAATGAATGACTGTGAGCATCCACTTCTGTATTTGCCAGGCATTGGCAGAGCCTCTCAGGAGGCAGCTATATCAGGCTCCTGTCAGCAGGCTCTTTTTGACATCTGCCTAGTGTCTGGGTTGGGTGGTCATTTATGGGATGGATCCCCAAGTGGAGCAGTCTCTGGATGGTCGTTCCTTCAGGCTCTGCTCCGAATTTTGTCTCAACTCCTCCCATGGGTATTTTGTTCCCCATTCTAAGAAGGAACGAAGTATCCACACTTCTTCCTTTTTCTTGCATTTCATGTGTTTTGCAAATTACATCTTGGGTATTCTAAGTTTCTGAGCTAATATCCACTTACCAGTGAGTGCATATCATGTGTGTTCTTTTGTGATTGGGTTACCTCACTCAGGATGATATCCTCCAGATCCATCCATTTTCCTAAGAATTTCATAAATTCATTGTTTTTAATAGCTGATTTCTGTATCCATTCTTCTGTTGAGGGACATCTGGGTTCTTTCCAGCTTCTGACTATTATAAATAAGGCTGCTATGAATATAGTAGAGCATGTGTCCTTATTACAAGTTGGAACATCTTATAGAAACATATTTTATCTGGAACCATCAGTGACCACACCTAGCAGGATCTCAGAATTTCCCTTTAGGCAATGAACAACAATAGTCTCCTAAGAACCAGACACAGCAACAGAAACCAGGCCAGATATTAGCACCAAGAATTACAATCTTCCCAAAGTCAGATGCCAGAAGCCGTCTGTAATTGATAACCACTTTTCAATAAAAATTTAGTTTTTTTTTCCTAGGGAACATCACTGGAGAAACAAACTAATCTTAAGGATAAGCTGCATGCCCAGCAGTAGATGTCTAGGAAAAAAAATGAACTCATTGACATCTTTGAACGTTCCTAATCTCATAATGTGTCAAGGCTTTTTCATATGTGTATATATTCTAAAGTGCTTTGCATATATACTATGGCTTCCAGTTTAGTGTTTTTATGGGATATTGAGCATGTGAATGAGTGGATGTCTATTTCTATATCTGTTTGTTTTGTGGTTTCTTGGGATCTTTCCCTTCCATTTGCTTTGTCCTAGCTTAATGTGTTAAGTTTTGTTTTATCTTGCTTTATGTTATTGTTGTCCCTTAGAAGTCTGCTTGTTTTTTAATGAGAGACAGAAAGGGGGTGGATCCAGATAGGATGAGAGATGGAGAAGAACTGGAAGGAGATGAGAAAGGAGAAAACCATAACCAGGATATATTATATGCAGGGGAAAATGCCATTCTTAATATTAGGGGGAATGAGATACTTTAAAAGGGAGAGAGAAAAAAGGTTACTTCAGTCTCCTGACATCCCATTATACTAAGGCCAAAGTAATTGTCATTCACGTTGAATTTACCTGTTGTCCATTCCTCTACATGGCTTTAGAATTTCTTCTTCCAGAACTCGTGTCTCTAGCTGCATATGTAGCAGAAGATGGTCTAGTCGGCCATCATTGGGAAGAGAGGCCCCTTGGTCATGCAAACTTTATGTGCCCCAGTACAGGGGAACGCCAGGGCCAAAAAGTGGGAGTGGGTGGGGAGGGGAGTAGGGCTGGGGGAGGGTATAGGGAACTTTCAGGATAGCATTTGAAATGTAAATAAAGAAAATATCTCATAAAACAAAACAAAACAAAACAAAACAAAACAAAACAAAACAAAAAGAAAAGAATTCCTTCTCTAATTTCGGTGTTTTGAGCTTCCACTCTGTTATTAAAGTTTACCTGGTGTATTGGCTTAGACTGTCCAAGTAAAGAAGCACTTTTCTGATTTTTGGAGATGTGTTATTTACTTGCTCATTTCCACCTCTGCATTCCTCTTTATTTCTTGAGTTTATTTTTCTGAAATGTATGGATTGTTTTCTCTCAATCTAGCTAGGATACATTATTTTTTAACTTATTCACTTTCTGAATGTTTCAGCAAAAATTTTATGAACTGTGAAATTCTACTTCTAGTGTTTTTCATTTCAGAGGGATCTAAAATGATCAGGACTGTCCTTTAACCATGGCATCTCCTCTTTGTTTTCTGCACATAGTAACACCACAATTTTTTTTATGTGTGTGTGTGTGTATGTGTGTAATGAGTCTCCTGTTTTTATCTAGTCCTAAACTTCTCTCTAAATCTAAAAGCTAGTTGTCTGCCTATTTATCTTTTCCATTCATGGGTAATTTTTCACTCAAATGTGTAGTAAAATTACTAGAAATATAGACAGACTGACTATAATTAGCCGCATTTACGTATAACTTCACAGGAATATGTTGAGCCTACATATGTGTTCAAACCTTATCATGAATGTGATTATGAGAGTGTTTTCTAGTGAATAACAGTCGAATGAGTAGAAGAAGTGAAGCAGTTTGGATGTGTGGATGGGCTCCTCTCAGTTAAAGATCTGAATAAAACAAAATATGCTGTCTGATTCATCTGACACTTATTTTTTCTTTTTGGCCCACAGGCTCAGAATGAAGCATCATTTCCTTTCAGACTTTGACCATACCTTCTTTCTGGCTGTTGGTCTAAGATTTTAAGACCCAGTCTGGTGCTAAAACACCAACTCTTTCAAGTCCCCAGCATGACATGTCACCCTGAAGATCTTGTGACTTGTCAACCTCATAATCTATAACCATGGAAACCTCATAGTAAATATCATTCTTGTCCCCCATCCCTGCGTTACTGTGTGTGTGTGTTTGTGTGTGTGTTTGTGTGTGTGTTTGTTTGTGTGTGTGTGTGGTGTTATGTTTCTAAGAATTCCAACTAATAATTTGATAATTATATGAAAATTCTTAGTGGTAGTTTGTTTTATATGAAAAAGATCTGTTGGTTTATGACTCTCATGGTAGAAATTCCCAATTTCATGGTGATAAGGCTGTATTCTGAGTGCTTAGTTCAACTGGATGTTTTAATTTACTCTTGGAAATTTCAATTTGTTTCATATCAGATAGTCTTTCTCTTTATATATTAAGAGACAGGTATATAGGATGCTGTTTTTCCTGCCTACATTAGAGGACTGAGGAAAATTTATCTTTTATTCCCAATCATCACTTTCATTTTCTCTTCTTTGTTTTGTCTATTATCAGCTTTCTACTTGTCAATATTCCAGAAGTTGTTGGAACGCTTTTTCTGATTCTCTCGCATCTCTAAGTAACATTCTTATGGCTTCATCCATCTTTAGGTAATTTTGTTATTATTTTAATAGCATCCTGGAGGAGAAGAGAAGTGTGTAGTCATTTGCTTTCTTTATCAAAATAAAGGCTTGGAGGTATACAAGAAAAATTGGGAAAGGAGAGAGTAGTTTAGATTATTTCTGTTCTGTAGTCATGATTCTTTTCATTCATTGTTGGCCCAAACAAGCACACATTCAACATGACTAATAATAGCCATATAATTGGGTAAATGTAAGCTTTTAAAGATCTTCTCATGTGTGTACTTATACTTACAAATGTATGATGTTTTATTTGTGTAATAAATACTTATAAATAATAGCAAGAAAAATAATAGTCTGAACATGTTTAGTACAGATATATCTACCTTTATACTACCCAAATAGTATAAGTTAGGAATGACATAACATTTTTAAAAATTTTTGTAGTATTAAGACAGTGTAGAACAACAACAAAAAAATAGAGTGTCAATTTCATTTACCATCTTCATTTTCAAATGTCTTTCTGAAAATCTACCTAAAGCATATACCTACATGGTTTCTTCTTGACTGCATAGTAATTATTCCTTAACTTTCACCATTTCTTATTCCTAGATGAAAAAAAAAATCCCCTTTACAACTGAAATCAATTTCCAAACAAAACAAAGCCTTCATTTATATATATTTTTAAAAAGTCTACATCTAGAGAGTTGGTTCAGTGGTTAAAAGCACATTTTGCTCCTGCAGGGGCCCCGAGTATACAGTTCCCAGCATCTACACCCTACCTTACAATTATCTTTAAGTTCCAAGGAATTGAACTAGGTACAAAGTGGTATACATACATACTTGCAGGCAAATGCTCATATACACAAAATAAGTAACCCTAAAAGAGTAATAAATGAATACGTAATTTTCAGTAGCCCCTGCCTTTTGTTCATGATTTCTGGCCCACTCTGCAAGAGGAGAGAGATGTTTTCTCTCACTAGTGAAAATTAACCCTTTTTTGAGCAGCTCACAGATAGGTTGAATTTTACACCTGAAAAGATTCTTACATTACTCATGTCACAAATAAGAAAACCGGAGCCTTGATACATGGTAATAGGCCAAAGCGATTATTTTGAAAAAATGTTTCATTTTTTTTCCAGAATAAGAAATATAATGCTAGTAACCAAACTTCTGTAGCTGATACATGACCAGTTCACATCTTCTTTTATAATAGTACCAAAGGAGGTAATATTATTACTAAATCTATTTGTCAAACAAGAAAAATGACCCAAGAAGAGGCTAAGCAACTTCCATAAGGTTACACTGTAATTTGCAGACCCAGGAGTGAAAACCAAGTAATGTGACTATAGAAACTCTAGGATTTATTCTTGTATACTGTTCTGCCTTTTTACCTGGTTAAGTCTTTATTTCACTAGTTTTGTTTGTAAAATGATACTTAGGCTGACCATATGGTTCAGTAGTAGACTACTTGCCTATTATGTATAAGACATTGTATTCTACCCTCAGATAAAACAATAATACCTCATCATTTTTCTAGGATGATAAATGGTATAAATAACACTATAACAACCAAGGTGCTTTACCTCAGGTCTTGTCAGTGATAAATTATGCAGGGAAATCAACACAAATAGATAATAAAGTGATAGAGGGAAGAAATGAAGAAGACTTTGCATTGTAGCCTTGATATAGCTGGAGAGCCACTGGTGCATGGCTGGGGCACTGACATTACAAAATGAAATAATAAAACATGGACAGAGTTACTTAGAGTTGCAGAACCTTTTTGTATTTGCTGTTCCTCACTAAGCATTTTGCTGGTAGCACTCAAGAAAGCAGGTCATGTATCCTGTGCCTTCAGACTCTGCATGCACTAATATATACTAGAACTGAAAAACCAAACTTGCCTTGCAGGCTCAGATGAAAATCCTGGATCCAGCTCTCCCTCTCCCTCCCTCTCCCTCCCTCTCCCTCTCCCTCCCTCTCCCTCTCCCTCTCCCTCCCTCTCCCTCTCCCTCTCCCTCTCCCTCTCCCTCTCCCTCTCCCTCTCCCTCTCTCCCTCTCTCCCCCTCTCCCCCTCTCCCCCTCTCCCCCGCTCCCCCTCTTCCTCTCTCTCTCCCTCCCCTTCCCCCTCCTTCTCCCACTCTACCTCTTTCCCCTCCCCCTCTCCCCTCCCCCTCTCCCCTCCCCCTCCCCCTCTCCCCCTTCCTCCCCCTCTTCCACTCCTTCTCCCCCTCCCTCTCCCTCCCTCCCTGACAGAATTCTGTGACTGTCAGCCCATGGCAGTTCTGCTTAGAACTGGTTGGTTTTTATGGCTTGAAACTTTTATAAATGGTAAGTAGATTAGGTATCTATATTACATAACAAAGAAGTCTCAATAGTTAATATTTTATAGCATTTTTTATTTTCCAAGTTCTCTGGATTGGTTGGTTCTACTGTAATGTTGCCTGGAATGTGGCCATCTGGCTCTAAGCTGCAGAAGAGGCAGGCAAAATCTGATTGCTTCTTAAATATCTTCATAGAGTAGATCATTATCTCCATTTATTATTTTCTTCCTAGCTGTTTGGCAGTATAGATGTCTCCGTTGCTTAAGAGAGTAAGAACGTAAGCAGTAAGACCTTATAGAATAACTTCTGTTGTATTCTATTGGACCAAGCAAATTCCTTAGTTGACCTTCATTCATTGGCAAAAGGGAATGCAGTAGTTCACAGATAACAATGCTAATAACTCATTGAGACCTAATGCTTAACAATGTATCACTAAGGCCTGTGAAAGCCAATAACAAGAAAGTGGTACATACAGATTCAGGAGAAAAGGGCTGATTCCCTATATCTAAGCAAATCTTAATCACCAGGAACATGGCACAAACATGACCAATACCTGGTTAATATTCTGTTTCTGCTATATTTCTTATTGATATATATATCTAAAATAAATTTGGAAATTCAATATGTTCTACAGGCTCGTTTGAAATGTATGTTTAATGAATCTTGGAGGTCAGAGAGTGATGAAAGACTTTTTTCCTGAAGTATAGCTAGATTTTATGTCATTTGTAATACCCATCAGTTGTGCCAATCCTGGTAAGATCACTGAAATTGAAGGGATTGAAATATAATCATACACATTTTGTACTTTTTTACCAATGTATAGATCCAAAACAAACAAACAAATAAACAAACATTTGATAGCATACAACTCTCACACAATTATGGAAGAAGAGTATGGGGAATTATAGTATATATTATATTGGTATTTTTGATAAAATATCACATTATGTTTAAGATTGTTACAAGTTGACTCTGGTATCCAGGATGCTCTCCTTTGTCTCCTCTGAAAACCTTTGTGTAACAGGGACACAGATCTTAGCACAACTGACACCATGTTACAGGCACCAACACACTATTCTGACCTAAGAGTCCAGTGCATAGGCCCCCCTAACACATGCCAAAAGAAGAACAAAGACCTAATCCATCATAGTCCATAGTTCTGGGAAAGTCCCTAAATATAATAACCTTGCCTTTTGGCTTCTGTAGTTCTGCTTATTGCTAACTGTTTTTCACTAATTGAAGTGTCTCAACCAGGATAGGGTTTTAGTGCGCAAAATGCCAAGAACAGTAAGGTTGTGCCTACACAACTTGGGTAAGTTCCACATAAGGCATGCCAGCTGGCAAATAATGAATTTGTGTTGACTTTAGGAGTCCATGTGTACTCTGAAAGTTATCTTCCAACCCTTGTTCTGGGCCAAGCTGGCTCCCTGTCTCAGAAATGGGGATAGCGAAACAATAACTACCTAAGAGTACTAAAAACATTGAGTCCCTGTAATAGCTAGAAGATAAATTATTTATAACAGGTTACTACTGTTTATTCCACAATACAAAAAAAATTGTTAATGGTGAAAAACAAGAAGGGAGAAGCTGATCCACAGAAAAAGTACTCTGCTGTTTTTCAAATTTTCTAACAAAACCTCTATTATCACTGTGTCAGCTGGGCTTCTCTAGTTATTTCTGCTGGATGTTGTATATCTGCTGGTATTTAATTTTTAGCTTGTAAGCTTCACCCAGTGGGACCTTCCACTCCATTTGGGACACTGGATTGAGCGCTCCATCTGGATGCTTCCATAAGGCTTCCCTGTTCAATTTCTGCTGGATGTTTAAGCTCTACTTTGATCATATTATCTTTGCTTGCTCACTCAGTTTTATTATTCCAGTTGTCTCTACTGGATTTTGTGAGTGCCCAATTTGACAGTGTCCTGCTATCTTTGCACAATGTCTCTGTCCACTTGTTGATATTATTTTGCTTTTGCTTGCTGCATATTGAGGAAACTCACTGAAAACTTTATTAAAAGTTCATATGAAATCATAACTTTCATAAGTCATCCTCAAGACCTAACAAAACATAACTGCTGTTGTCAGCAGGCAATCTACAAGGTGATGTTTCTGTTTTGAAAGAGTGACTTATAAATAATCTTGAAAATGTATAATATAACAAGACAGTGGTTTGTGCATCCTATTACAGCCACTGTAAGTTCATATGTAGAGCTGCTCTGCTATATAATATAATATAATATAATATAATATAATATAATATAATATAATATAATATTTTCTTGTAGTCATCTACTACTTCTGGCTCTTGTACCCTTTCTGTTTCTTTTCAGCAATGATTCCTGAACCTTAGAAGCAGAAGTTGTAGTATTTTTACTTAAGGCCAAACATTCTACAGTCTCTCACTCTCTGCACTGTGGCCCATTATGGGTCTCTGTGTTAATCACCATCTCAGAAGAGGGTTAAGAGAAGCACTGTTCCTCTATTACCTTTGTGGTAGATTTGGAATGTTTCTTTCTGCAAGTTCTAGGCCAGCCAGGGGTACACAGTGAAACCATATCTGAAAAGGAGAGCTGTAAATTAAATATATTAAAAAGCTAATGTTAAACAAAAACAATTTATAAATCTACTAAACAAGGAACTAAAATATTTTACATCTGACTATAAGATAGCCAAACAACCAAAAGACTCCAAGAAACAGCAAAAAGTTCAATGCACATTTTATATTCATACTAGTTATAGTCCTACAAACACTACAAAATAACTTAATTAAAACACAATTCTCCTATATCACATAAACAATTAAAAGTCAAATACACTAAACATCATGTTGGTAAATTAAGATGTACCGGTTAAACTTGTTAAAAGTGGACCCTGGAGACTGGCAAGGAGACTTAGCACACCCAGTAGAGAATACTGCATGGCTACCTTAATGCAGCTTCCCCAGTGGATTTCTCCTGGATATTTGTAAGCCTTCAATTTGATAATATTACATTTCATTTGCTAACACATTTAAACTACTTTACTCATTTTTGATGGATATTTTGATAATGATTTTCTATCTGCTGCTTCTCTTTATGTACTATGTGCTCTTTAATTTGTTTTTAATCATCATTAAATTTGTTTTTTAACAATAGACAATTATATATATGAATATATATAATTATATAATATAATTATAAAATTATATAATATAATCAGAGGAGTCTATGGTATTATAGAAGAGACCAGTGCCATCATGTTATGGTCAATAGGAGGACCTTTGGTCAATAGGAGGACCTTTGGTTTTAGTTGAGTGGAATGTAGGAAAGGGTTTCATTTGGCTTACTTCCTCCTAAGTAGTAATTATAGATTTATACTACAGCAGAGCAACAGACACTACAAAATGGGTGCTTCCTAAGGTATAATCCGAAGTCTCTGTAAGGTGTAATCTTTGCTTTGACACATTATTGCATTACTTCTGCCCTGTCTCTGTAATTTCTGTTTTGCTTTCATTGTATCTGAAAAGTATTTCTCTATGTATGTTTTAAAGTATGTTTTATATATTTATGCATTTCATTAACAATTTTTGGTTTTTTAATTCTTGGACTTTTAGTATTTCTACTCATCTAGTTACATTACATTAGCATTGCTAAGATATAAATCACTGTTTACAAATTTTATTCTCTTTCTAGTGTATAACACAGTATTTTTAGTGTGTTCATAAAACTATGAAGCCAATAGGATGATCGAATTTTAGAACATTTTGTTCACTAGCAAAATAAAATGCCTACTCGTTAAAACTCACTTCCATTCCCCTAAACCCCGAAAATGCTATATTAAGCAAACCCTAGTGTAGGCTTAGATTTTTCAAAATCTACTTAAATACGGGTTCTTAAACGCCTCAGCCTCTCTTCTAGCCCACCAGAGGGAGTGGAATGGAAAAGGTAATGGTGCAAAATCAGATATGGATCTGTTTAGAAATAGTGTTTTTCTGGGTAGTCCCAATTTTCATTGTCAGAATATCAGACAGAAGTTCAGGTCATAGGAGTCAGAAGCAGTAGCTCAATTTACTCACAAACACTATTTTTTTTTCTTTTTTTTATTATGTATTTTCTTCAATTACATTTCCAATGCTATCCCAAAAGTCCCCCCAACCCCCACTCCCCTACCCACCCATTCCCATTTTTGGGCCCTGGCATTCCCCTGTACTGGGGCATATAACGTTTGCCTGACCAATGGGCCTCTCTTTCCAGTGATGGCCGACTAGGTCATCTTTTGATACATATGCAGCTAGAGTCAAAAGCTCCGGGGTACTGGTTAGTTCATAATGTTGTTCCTCCGATAGGGTTGCAGATCTCTTTAGCTCCTTGGATACTTTCTCTAGCTCCTCCATTGGGGGCACTGTGATCCATCCAATAGTTGACTGTGAGCATCTACTTCTGTATTTGCTTGGCCCCGGCCTAGTCTCACAAGGGACAGCTATATCACCGTCCTTGCAACAAAGGCTTGCTAGTGTATGCAATGGTGTCATCGCTTGGAGGCTAATTATGGGATGGATCCCTGGATATGGCAGTCTCTAGATGGACCATCCTTTTGTCTCAGCTCCAAATGTTGTCTCTGTAACTCCTTCCATGGGTGATTGTTTCCAACTCTAAGAATGAGCAAAGTGTCCACACTTTGGTCTTCGTTCTTCTTCAGTTTCATATGTTTTACATATTGTACCTTATATCTCGCTATACTAAGTTTCTGGGTTAATATCCACTTATCAGTGAGTACATTTCATTTGAGTTCTTTTGTGATTGGGTTACCTCACTAACACTATTAACGAATCAACAATAACAGTTAGATCTAGAAGAAACCATGAGGTTCTGACAATCTTCTGGAAGCAGCAAGAAGCCTCCAGAGTATCATGAGAAGTTCTTTGCTGTGTTTTTCCTTATGAAGTCACAATAAACAGTGAACAGTGAAGAAGGCAAGGCAAACCAATGCCACCGTGTTATGCACTGTCTGTTGAGTTATACTTATACCTTTTCCAAGCATCAAATGTCCTCTCAAGCATCCACTTCAGCAAAACACCACATGCCCCTTTTCCAGGCAGCTTCCAGAAAAACACCATTTGTTTGTTCTTAGCAAAACATCCTCTCAAGTTTCTGCTTCAACAAAACATCCTCTCAAGTGTCTGCTTCAGCAAGATATCCACTCATAAGACAGTTTCCACAAAAACATCACATAATACAACTGGGTCTCCAACAAAACCCAAAATTGCCACTTCACTTTACTATGTCCCTCAGCACATTTTTCCATTGCACATATTTCATATGAATTGAATAACTAGAACAAGTGAATATAATATCCACTCATTTGTATCTATTTAATACTACTACAGTATTTTCAAGGTTAATTCATGTTGTAGTATGTGTAAATATTTTATTCCTTTTTATTTCCAAACAAAATTTTTCTGTGTAGGTAGTTGATGCTTATTTATATACTCATCATTTGATATATACATTTGGGCTATTTGCACTGTTTGGCTACTTTAAGCAACACTGCTACGCATATTAACACAGGGTTTTTGTTTTGTTTTTGTTTGTTTTTTTAGCTATGCTTTCAATGTCCTTGGGTACATAACAGTGGAATGTCTGGTTCATATGATTACTCTGTTTCACATTTTAACAATTTCTTTAAAATGTTTTGATAATTCCATTCATGTATACAAGGTATATTGATTATATCCACCTCTACTTCTTGCTTCAACTTCTCCCAGACTACTCCCATAACAACATCTCCCTGCCAATTTCTTCTCCCCCCCTTTTTAATCTACTGAGTGATTAGAGATATCCATAAGTATTTAATTGTAGGAATATATATATATATATATATATATATATATATATATATACTTATTAGAGGTCACATTCCTTAATATTCCTTAATAAAAACAATGATTCTTAGTTCCCAAGAAACCATGAACTGCCAATAGCTCCTGGGATAGAAGTAGGGGCTTGTGAGGGCTTCCCCAATTCTCACATCCATTTTAGAATTTTAACTGGTTGTTGTTCCAGCAACAATACCACTTACTGTTCTGCCAGCAGTACCTTAGACTTCTGCTTTCTCCCTCTTACTGACGATGTACTATGCTGTCTGGAAATTTTTTCATAGCCCCCTTGTCACATAAAATGATATTCCATTTCAATTTTAATTTTTACTTTCTTAATGATGATGGATATTGAACATATTTTGATGTATACACTATTTATGAACATCCATTGCACAAATTCATATTTGAAATTGTTGTATATTAAGGGGGAAATTTTTCTTTTCATTATAAAGCTTGTCTTTCTTACATATTTTATATTTTACCTGTTTAATAAATACTTCTTACATTTCTTTTCTTGTCCTTTGGCTTCTTGAAGATATCATTTATAGCAGAAAGGTTTTCCCTTTCAATGAGGTCAGATTCATCATTTCCATGGTAATTTTCATGTCATATATAAGAAAATACATCCCAGTTCAAAGTCTTGGAGATTTTGACCTGTATTTTTTAAATTTAATTTAATTTTTTTACTTATTCACTTTACATCTGGTTCACTGCCACCTCCCACCATCTTTTCCCTCTCCTCTTCTATTTTTGAGTAGGTGGGGCCATCCTAGGTATCCAACACCCTGTCACTTAAAGTCTCTGCAAAGCTAGGTACTTTCTCGCCCACTGAGATAAGACAAGGGAGCCCAGCTAGAAGAACATATTCTACACATCAGCAACAGCTTTTCAAATATCTCCCCCTCTCCACTCCAGTTGTTCAGGACCCACATGAAGACCAAGCTGCACATCTACTAGATACATGAGCGGAGGCCTAGGTCCAGCCCATGTATGTTTTTTGTTTAGTGGTTCAGATTCTGAGAACCCCAAGTATCCAGGTCAGTTGACTCTGTTGGTCTTTCTGTGAAGCTCCTGTCCCTTTTGTGGCCTTCAATCCTACCCCAGCTCTTTTATAAGAGTCCCCAAGTTCCATTTAACTGTGAGTGTCTGCAACTATCTGAATCAGAAGCTGGGTAGAGCTCTCAGAGGACAACATGCTCCTGTCTGCAAGCATAACAATGTATAATCAATAGTGTCAGTGATTGGTGCTTGCCCATAGGATGTGTCTCAAGATGGGTTAGCCATCAACAAGTCCATTCTCTCAGTCTCTGATCAATTTCCCATGTCAGCATTTTCTTGTAGACAGGATAAATTTGGGGCTGAAAGGTTTATGGGTGGGTTGGTATCTCTATCACTCCACTGGGGTTCCTGCCTGGCTCAGGAGGTATGTCTTCAGATTCCTTATCCACTATGTGTGAGTCAGAGCCAAGATCACTCCCATTGATTCTTTGGTGCCTCCTTTATCCTAGGTCTTCGTCTCAACCTGATCCCCGCCCCCAGCCCCATCAGTTGCAGATTTTCATTAATTTTTGTGGCCATCTGGCCATCTCTTCTGTCCTTCCCTATACTTATTCCTGAATCTCCCCATTTCTAAGTAGAAATTTCTGGTTTCTTTGGAAATTCAGTTACATCAAATGATGTTTTGCTTGGGAACACAGGAGAAGGGATGTTTTGCTAAAGTAGAAATGTGAAAGAATACATGAGGAAGGAATAAAAATACGACCCCAGTAGCAATGGGATCTTGAACATAGGTTTGCTTTGCTCCATCTTGATATTCTTACCTAATGACTCACATGTATTCGTTCACCTTACATCTCATTTCTGAGATCCACTTATGGAGATACCATAGAGAGAAACTAGTCAAAGAATTTCTCATGAGGTTCCTAAGGCTTCTTCCTGCTTCTGCAGCATTGGGCTAGTTGGTGAGTCTTACAGTTTCTTCTGGATTAAACTGCCCTTGATGGTTCATGTGTGGTGACTGTCACATGGACTGGACTGCAGCTGATGATTCATATTTTGTGTTTGCTACTGGACTGAACAGCTGATATCCTGACAATAAAGATTGGACTTGCCCCCAAAGGACTATTTCTAAACAGGTCTACTTCCTCGTGTCCTAATAACTTTTCCTTTCCTCTAACTTTGGTGGATTGTGGGCTAGAGGGAAGGTCGAACACTTATTAAACTAGGCTGTAAAAAAATTATAACTACATATTCCCCTGCCCATCTCCTCTCCCCACCCAGTTCTCACCTTCCATCTGCCTCTTATGACTATTTTACTCCCTCTACTAAGTGAGATTCAAGCATCCTTCCCTGTGCCTTCCTTCTTGTTTAGCTTCTTTGAGTCTGTGGAGTATAGCATGGTATATGTATTTTATTTGCCCTTTATTTTTTCATTGCCCTGTCTTCTTCTTCTTTTTTTTTTTTATTAAGAACTGTATACATCTAAACCTCACTAACTTTTGGGTAGCATTTTTTTTTTAATTTGTGTGTGTGTGTGTGTGTGTGTGTGTGTGTGTGTGTGTGTGTATGTGTGTGTAGTTGTGCGTGCATATACACATGCAGATTTGAATTTGAATGTAGATGTCATTTTGCTCTATCTTTTTATTGAATAGACTCTGTCCTCCATTCCTATAAGTAGTTTTGGAGCTCCTGTTGAGAATCAATCAACCACAGATATATGGGTTTATTTTTAACTCTCAGCTATAGTCCATTGATCAATACTTGTGCTCTTATTTTGATTACTATAATTTGTAGTAAGCTTTCAGACTGAGGCATTCCAATTCTCCAATTTTCTTTTTCTTTTTCAAAATGGTTTAAGGGCATTTAGAATTTCTTGCAGTTTCATATGAATTTCAGGGTTTAGTTTTCCCTGTAGACCAAAAAGAACTTGCTTGGAGGCAGGAAGTTTGAGGCCAATCTGAACTACATACTGAGTAGTAAGTCCTCCTGGACTGCTATAGAATGAAACCCTAAGTCTAAATAAACAAAAAAGCTACATGTTATTTAATGGGAATTATACTGAATCTGTACATTGCTTTGAGTAATATTGCCATCTTAACCTAAAACTTAATAGCAAATGTTCAAATAAAACTATCATTATTATAAATAGTTCCATTTTTAAGGGTTTGCTTAACCTTTGTAAACAATGCATTACAATCATCAGCTTTAAAGTTTTTCACTTATTTTGCTAAACTTATTCCTATCTATATTGTCTTTTGAGACACACTTTCAAGATAAATACCAGACTCAGAGTCAGGCCATAGTAATCCTCCCAACTCAGCCTGCCAAATGCTGGGACTATAGATATCTGGCACTATGCCTATCTGGCAATATATATTAAATTTGTGTGTGTGTGTGTGTGTGTGTGTGTGTGTGTGTGAGAGAGAGAGAGAGAGGGAGAGAGAGAGAGAGAGAGAGAGAGAGAGAGAGAGAGAGAGAGAGAGAGAGGGGAGAGGAGAGGAGAGGAGAGGAAATTGGATAATTGCCCTTTTCTGGCGGCCTGGAGAAATGGTTTGATGTTTAAGAGCAAGTATTGGTCTTGCAGAGGCAGAGTTTGGTTCCCTAAACCCATTTGGGTGCTCCCAAGTATGATTACATCTTGTTCAACAGGTTCCAGCACTCTTTTCTATCCTCTTCAGGCACTGCACAAATGTGGTGTGTATACATACATTCAGGTAAAAGCAAAACTCTCATAGACATAAAAGAAATCTGAAAATAGTTGTCAAATTTCTGTGGGAACTAAAGGGGGCAGGGGGAAGAGTAGGGGAGGGAGGATAGCCTAAGTCCAGCCACAGTTACTCCTATGCTCTGGGCAGGCAGATGCGGGAGGGCTGTCAGACATTTTCTACTCAGCCCCGGGTGGGCATCTAAAACACTGACTCTACTCAACAGCAATGGACAAGGGGCACCCCCTGACCAGGGACCCAGGGCCATACCCTGTCATCCTAGGATTATGGGAGAGAGGGCTGAGGGAGAGAGGTTCCCACACAGGTGAGAGTATGCACAGCAGGCCTTGAGTCCAGGAGATAGTCGGAAGAGGGAGAGAGAGGAGAGGAGAGGAGAGAAGAGAAGAGGAGAGAGGAGAATAAGGGGAGTAAGAGCAAGAGAGCAAGAGAGTGAGGAGGGGCTGATGGTATGCTGCTATCTTTACTGTTGCTAGGTAACTGGGGAGGTGTTTAGCCTAAAGGTCAGAAGCTTGGGACATTGCCTACATGACTGCTAGCCATGCTTCTCTTGTTGGGGTGGAGGGGGTGGTAACTTTGACAGGAGTCAGAGAACTCCTTCCATCCCATGTAGGTGAATTGTAACCACTGGGTCCTGAGGTTCAACATCTCAGCTCGACTGGACACCAAACTGTCTGTGTATAGCCCTATGCCACACAAATTTCAAGCTTTTACTTATTTGTTTTGCATTTTAAAAATAATATTTGTAATTTATTCTTTGAGAATGTCATTCAATATATTTTATCATATTGATTCTCTTCCCCTAACTCATAAAATTTCTTCTACCTCTGTATCTAGCCAACTTTATATTCTCTTTCTTTCTCCCTCTATCCCCCTCTGAAACAAAACAAAGCAAACCAAAGAAACAAAAAAATCATAGGGTCCTGTTTGTGTTGGCCAACTACTCCTGATTATAGAAACTGCCCTGAAGTGTAATCAGTATTGAAAAAACAGTTTTCCTTCACCTAGCAGCAATCAAATGTCAAATGTGTCTTGGTTTGAGTGATTTTGAGTGTGTTATGACATTTGCTATGTGTTTACATATGTACCAAACTTGTAGTATTTAGAAAATGGTGTTTCCTTGAAGTCACACACCACCATTGGCTCTGACAATCTTTTTGTCCACCTTTCCAAATAGATTCATGATATTTTATAGAAGGTATAGATATAAACATACTATATAGGGATAAATATTGCAAACTTATTCTTTGAACACCTGTTGTAAGTTTCAGTATTAATTGCCACATACCACAAGAAATAACTTGACAAGGTACTTAATGATAGGTTTGGCAGTACAGAATTAGGAGTTATTTTATAGTTATGTTAATTTAGCAGAATAATAGTAGTAGGCTTAACACTAATCCTATGACCAATCTTGTCTCAGGTACTTGGTTACTTTGCAAGTGTCACATATTGCTTCCATCTCATAGGCCTAAAATCCAATGAAAGATGGGGATGCTTGGTTACTCCCATAACATACATACCACTATTGCAGCAGCCTGTCTTGTGAGCAGGTCCCAGTTATAGGCTGTAGAGTTTGCAGCTGGATGGTTTTTGTTTGTTTGTTTGTTTGTTGTTTTTGTTTGTTTGTTTTGTTTTTTGTTTTTTGTTTTTTCGAGGCAGGGTTTCTCTGAATAGCCCTGGCTGTCCTGGAACTCACTTCGTAGACCAGGCTGGCCTAGAACTCAGAAATCTGCCTGTCTCTACTTCCCGAGTGCTGGGATTAAAGGTGTGCACCACCATGCCTGGCAGCTGGATGTTATTGATGATTACTTTTTTCTTTCACTAGCATGCAGAGTACTTTCTAGCACAACAAATGCTAATCATTAAACGTGAAAGCTTCTACATGAATAGCATCTTGATTTTTATACATTCTATGACTCAAACATGTATAGTCTTCATCAGTAGGATTTTACTATCAAGTTCTGGAGAGTAACTAAGACTATTAGCAATGGCCTGTAATGTTTCAGAATTTGATAATTAGGATGCCATTGATCAAAAACTCAAAATGGCAACCTATTCCTGATACTGGAGGTTTTATTTGGTTATAATGTCTACTTGGAATATTTCTTAAAATTAAAGCAATTCAGTTTTTGTTTGTTTATTTTTCAAATATAGAAGTGTAATTTATTTTTACATATTGATCTTGTACCTTGCTACACTGCTGAAATATTCTATTTGTTCTAATAGTGGTTATGGACTTTTTAGGATCTGCTATACACAGGAGTATGTTATCTGTGAATGAACATAATTTTACTAGTTTCCATCCATGTTTGAAGCTTTTTCTATCATTTTTTTCTTCCTGTTCAATGTTACATAGGAATAACATAAGTTTATATCTTTATCTTGTTAGATTTATTTTCTCTTCATCATTAAATTAATGTTAATTTAGGGATTCATATAGGTAATAGTTAACACAGTGAGGAAGTCCTTTTATTTCATTTTTTAAAATTTGATATTTTCTTTATTTACATTTCAAGTTTTATCCCCTTTCCTAGTTTCCCCTCTGAAAACTCCCTCCCCCCCCCTGCCCCTGCTTACCAACCCACCCACTCCTGCTTCCTGGCCCAGGCATTCCCCTATACTGAAGTGTAAAAACTTCACAGGACCAAGGGCCTCTCCTCTTATTTATGACCAACTAGACTATCCTTTGCAACATATGCAGCTAGAGCCATGAGTCCCACCATGTGTTTGCTTTGGTTGGTGGTTTAATCCCAGAAAACTCTGGAGATACTGGTTACTTCATATTGTTGATCTTCCTATGGGGCTGCAAACCCCTTCAGGGAGGAAGTACTTTCTATTCCCATTTTAATAACAATTTTTAATCATGAAGGCATACTGCATTTTTCAAATGTTTCTTCTTTGAATATAACAAGATTATTATGGTTGGGGCACATCCTTTGTTCTATGAACATGTATTACAGTGATTAATTTGTATTTATAAAAACCACTGTCCATCCTTGGACAGTGTAGTATCAATTTTCTTTCAGCATTTGATATAGTTCACAGATATAGGTATTTGGGGTCAGGCCATATGCTAGTAGTCTCATTGTACAATTCTTCGTATATGTTACGGAATTTGTTTTTTTCACGATGTTAAGAACTTTTGCATCCACACTCCTAAAAGTCTGACTTGTAGGGTTTTTTTTTTGTTGTTGTTATTATTCACATGTTGATTTGTTTTGGTTTTATTTGGTTTTATGTTTTTATGTGAATTTAATATCAGATAATTCTAACTCATATGGGAAGTATTGTCTTCTATTTTTAAAAAATAGATTCAAAGAGTAGTATCAATTTTCTTTCAGCATTTAATATAGTTCACAGATATAGGTATTTGGGGGTCAGGCCATAAAAAAAGTTTTACCACCAAAAATAATATCATCACCACCACCATCATACTTTATCATTATTAATTGGCACATATTTGTACACACTGGAAATATTAATCCACTCATATTAGTTACTATCAGCTTATTTATGAATGAGTCCATTTCAGAAGACTACTTCCCTTATATTAAAATTATTGAATTTTTTGTCACATAGCTAGTCACAGTATTTCCTTATAAACATTTATATTTGTTTAGTTCAATTGTGATTTCATGCATAATTTCAGTAAACTGAAGCGGTTAGTTTTTCTTTTGTTTTGTTTTTGAGTCAAAGTCTTTTTTATTCAAGTTTTATTGCATTATGATGAGAAAAGATACATAATTTCAATTTATCTGAATTTGTTAACATTTACAAACACATTCTTCTTTCCCTTTTCTACTCCACCTCTTCCTGGAGACTCTCCTTCCCCCTCAAAACCTGCAATACCTTTCGTGTTTTATCATATGCTTTAAAATTCATAATATATTGTAACAATAAAAATGTATATTATAAAATGTGTTTGATATAAAAACAATCTATTGAACAGTCTTTTGTAGATGTTTGTCTACAGCAATACTAAAAATACATACATTTCCTCAATATAAATATTAAATAACTCCAAATATATTAACTGTATGTTATTTTAACATACTATATCACTATTAGGTTTTTTAGTGAACATAGATAGATAAAAGTCTCTTTGTTTGTTTTGTTTTTAGTAGAGCTTAAAATCTTGGTTCTTACTATGGTACAAACACA
This sequence comes from Mus musculus, assembly GCF_000001635.26. Taxonomy (NCBI): domain Eukaryota; kingdom Metazoa; phylum Chordata; class Mammalia; order Rodentia; family Muridae; genus Mus; species Mus musculus. The sequence continues at coordinate 15,241,076 of NC_000086.7, read as the reverse complement.
AAATACCAACAGTTTTTGGACTTTGGAGTTCATTGTAAAAAGGCTGCACTTGAGTGACCCTCACATCACCAAAGGATTTTACCTCTACAGTAGATAAGCTAAGAGTTGGCAGTTTTGCTGTGCCCAGGAATGAATTGTAGGCACAATTTTTGGATACAGATTTCCTGCTACAGTCAAAGCTATTTGACTTGAGTGATTGTCATCATTCTCACTCCACAGGGAACAGGTTACATTAATTTAAGAAATGGTGTGTGTATTAAGATGGTCTATCCATGAAATCATTCATCAACTGTTTCAAGGGGGTGACACAGATGTTAGATGAGGGTAAGATTTGGGTTCATTGGCTGTGATGATTTTGAAAAGCATTTATCTCAGAATAAGAGTAACTTATAAAGTCCTCTTCTTCAAAATTGATACAATAATTAAAAATATCAAGCAAATCCTTCAGTCTCACTCTTTGCTGTTCTCTTACAAGCCACTTCCCATATTAATTGTCTACATTTCCTTTGGCTATACAAATAATTTTGAAATATTTAAGCTTTTCTGAAAACCATAGTATAGTGTAAAGACATCAAATAAACAATCTTACTAATAGAGAGGCTGAGATAGGAGAAGCACGATTTCAAGACCATTATGTGACACACAGCAAGACCCTGTCATGTACAAACAAGCAGAAAGTGTATATGGAATGTACTGTATTGGACCTATTTTTCCCATTACCAAATTAGAGAAACCACAAAATAACATCCCACAAATTTCTAATTCCTCATATTTCTGAACTTCAATCAATTAGGATATATTGGAAATAATAATTTTTTTGTTTGTTTGTTTGTTTTTCAAGGCAGGGTTTCTCTGTATAGCCCTGGCTGTCCTGGAACTCACTCTGTAAACCAGGCTGGCCTTGAACTCAGAAATGTGCCTGCCTCTGCCTCCCGAGTGCTGGGATAAAAGGCATGTGCCACCATGCCCGGCAGTAATATTAATTTTTATATTAAGGGATATTAAGAAAAAGTGATTGTTACTTCCTGTTAATTTTCTTGTTAGAGGTGGAATTATGTTTGTGTGGGTTTGTTGAAAGACTACTTTCTTGCTTCTTTTAGGGTGTAGTTTCAGTCCTTGTATTGTTGCTTTCTATCTATTATCCTTTTAGGGTTGGATTTGTAGAAAGATATTGTGTAAATTTGGTTTTGTTATAGAACATCTTGTTTTCTCCGACTAATGAGAATTTTGCTGGGTATAGTAACCTGGGATGGCATTTGTGTTCTCTTAGGATCTGTATGACATCTTCCCAGGATCTTCTGGCTTTCATAGTCTCTGGTGAGAAGTCTGGTGTAATTCTGATAGGTCTGCCTTTATATGTTACTTGACCTTTTTCCCTTACTGCTTCCTTGTTTAGTGCATTTGGTGTTCTGATTATGTGACTGGAGGAATTTCTTTTCTGGCACAGTCTATTTGGAGTTCTGTAGGCTTCTTGTATGTTCATGGGCATCTCTTTCTTTAGGTTAGAAATGCACTCAAAAGGAGTTCAAGACAATTTTGTTAGCTGTGAGAAGGAAACAAAACAAAACAAAACAAAACAACCACACACACACACACAAAAAAAAAAAACCAAACCAAAACAAAACATAAAACCTCCCAAGACAAGCAAGCTGAAGATCTTGATAGCTGCCTGGAGGAAGAAGATGACAAAGAAGAAAGAAAGCCATGTTGCTCAAGGTAACCTGCTATAAAGGTCAGCCATATGGTGGACAAGCAGTCATGTGGCAGTGAGAAGAGCTTTAAAGAAAGTTGGAAGTACCAGGGGGAAAATACACTTTATGCTCCATCTAGGATCCTAAACATAAAGACAGACAAGAAGAAAAAGGTAAAGTTATATCTTTTGAGGTATGGAATCAGAAAGGTGGACAGACCAAAGAGCCTCATAGTGGATCAGAGTAACTAATAGGGAGCAGGAATTCTGTAGAGAAAAAGCACATTATCCATTAAAGGGCTGGCTAATAACTCTTAATATTTCTTTAGTGTGGCTTAAAAATCTATTTTGAAAGATGCTATTCCATAGCTCAACTGAATTAACTCTTTTTTTATTATGTATTTTCCTCACTTACATTTCCAATGCTATCCCAAAAGTCCCCCACACCCTCCCCCCCACTCCCCTACCCACCCATTCCCATTTTTTGGCCCTGGCGTTCCCCTGTACTGGGGCATATAAAGTAAGGGAGGTCACATTGGATATCTCCTTCTAGAGGTAGATTCCATTTTTTAGCTAGAACAGAATAGTAATCTATTAAAAGATTTTCAATGTTTCTGTAATGCACACATCAGAAAGAAATTATTTTATGGGCTATAATTTAATATCATACTTTTAAAATCCCATCTCTTAAGCTGTTGAGCATGGCTAAAGTGAACATATTCCTTCTTCTGCTTCCTTTCCTTGCCTCACTTCACCACTACTCAGTTTTAATTAATTATATAACAGTTTTGTTTACCATTTCTATTTAACAGTGCTTATGCTTCTATGACTCCATTTGCAAGCTGAAATGATTTCCATGGACTCCCAGCAATTACAGATGAAGCAATTAGATACATATAATACTTCCTACTCACTTTCTTCTCCACCCAATCAATTTTGGCTAGTTATATTGTCTTCATTTGAGTTCCCTCTGAGGCAAAGTAAGAGACAATGATTTAAACAAACTGCTTTGTTTGTGAAGGGCAAGAAACACAGGAAGTACACAGAAAGGCAAAGCAAACAATAAAAGAAGCTTTAAGCTAGCTATGTCTGTGGGTGACTGAAGCTTAATCTTGTAAAGAAATTTCAGGAAAGATTTAGTACACATGCCTTATAATTATCTCACCAAGGATAAAGGGATCTGAAGAGTATTTACTCACCAATTCCCATCAGTCACTTGCTGAAGGCTATTCCTGGGGTACTTTAATTCTTTGCACTTCATGAATGCTACCCTAAGGCCAAAAAAAGAAAGAAAGAAAGAAAGAAAGAAAGAAAGAAAGAAAGAAAGAAAGAAAGAAAGAGAGGTTGTAGTGGCAGATTTCTTCTAGAAGGAGCAGAAGTGAAAAGCTGACATGATGGGGCATGCTGACAGTGTTCTATAGGCCTGTAGATCTATCTATTGTTGATATATGAATTTTATATTCCATTTTATACTTTATTCCTCGTAATTTCTGTTTTCATCCTTTTAAATATATTTAGGATTCACTGTTTTTCTTCCTCTGTTGATTTTTTTGCTTCTCTCTCACTCTCTCTTTCTCCCTCCCCTATCTCTACCCATCCCTTACTCCATCCCCCCACTCTCTCTCCATGTATGTGTATTTGTATTAAATTTTTCCTTCAATAGTTTTCACAGTAACTGTTCACAGAAATGAGCATCTGAATTCTTGCATAATCAAAGCTACTTGTCCTTATTGGATCAAATATTCCAGGCTGATATTAGGCCAAGCTATTATTGGTGACTATGAACATCAGTGATAGGTCTGTGTCACTTGCATAACTACTGTTCTAGGTAGAACCACATCCTCTAAAACTTTGTTTACTGAGAACCTCATGTTGGGACCTTATTTGTTTATGAATTATTTGCAGATGGAATCAAAATATGTTTAATTTCTTCTGGAAGAGGGTCTTTTAAGAAAAGATGCAGACATGCACAGAAAGAAGGCAGAGTGGAGATACACAGAAGAGAACACTATGTGAAGAAAACAGAGATTGAAGTTGCATTTTTAAACCAGGGGATGTTAAGCATTGGAGACAACTTCCAAGAGTAAGAGAGGAACAGGGGATAGATTCTCCTACAGAACTTCCAGTCAGAATCAACCCTATTATTACCTTCATTTCAGAAGCCTACCTTCTAATCTGTGAGAAGACACATTTCTGTGGTTTTAAGTTACCCAGTTTATTATACTTTTCTATGGTTGATATAGAAAATAACACACTGTTGCCTTCTGTTTTTGAGACAATATCTTATTTATCTCAGTCTGGATCTTAAACTTTATGTAAGGAAGCATATACACCAGAGATACACAAACTCAATGTAAGGAAGACTAGCTTTGAACTCCTAATCATCTTATCTCCACCTCTGTTCTGGGATTACAGATACATGCCACCATTCCAAGTCAACACAATTATTACATGGAGTTTTGTGATTCTATGAAACTTGCATTATCTTTCTAAAACTGGTTACAAGTGTTGTTTTAAAGTTTAATTCCTTAATTTATACTTCATTTCTCTTGTATATTGTCTATTCAGAGTTAACATCACAGACGCAGTAGGACTGGAAACCTTTCTCTCAGATCACATTTTACGGCAGCTCTGAGGACATAGATGGCTGGATTTTGCAGCTTTACAAGGTTGAGAGGTAGAAAGCATAGAGCAAACACACATTCTGTATACACTAATTTACCACAATTTCCCTTCTGATTCCTAAGATAGGTTTTTGACGATGTTCATACTATTATGTTGCTTGAATCCACTGGAAAAGACCAAAACCTTAGACTCAATTTAAATCCTAAAATGGCCTTTGGGTGATACTACTGTAACAGAAATAAAAATGTGTGTGTGTGTGTGTGTGTGTGTGTGAGAGAGAGAGAGAGAGAGAGAGAGAGAGAGAGAGAGAGAGAGAGAGAGAGCTGTGCCCTTTCCTCAGGAACCTCATAGTGATAGAAACTGCTGAAATGTTGTAGAGGAAGAACTTGTTTCACAAAAAGCTTTTTATTAATTTAAATTAATTATTTTATTTATTTATATCTGAAATGTTTCTCCTTCCTAGTCCCCCCTCTGAGAGTGCTTCATCCCTACCCCTATCCTTTGCCTCTAAAAGGGTGCTCCTTCTCACCCCTGGGTATCCCCCTTCCCTGGGGCATCAAGTATCTACAGGATTAAGCACATCCTCTCACACTGAGACCAGACAAGGCAATGTGTCATATGTGCCAGGGGACTTGAACCAGGCTATGTATGCTCTTTGGTTGGTGGCATAATCTCTGGGAGATCTCAGGGATTGAGGTTACATCATGAATTTTGCACGCAAATGAATGTAACTAGAAAATATCATTCTGAGGTAACAAAGACACAAAACGACATACATGGTATGTACTCAAGGATAAGTGGATATTAGCCCAAAAGCTCAGAATACCCATGACACAACTCACAGACCATATGAAGCTTAATAAGAAGGAAGTCCAAAGTGTGGATGTGTCAATACTGTTTAGAAGAGAAAACAAAATAATCACAGGAGGCAGAGGGAGGGAGGGGCTTGGGTGGGAACTGGAAGGGGGGAGGAAAAGAGGGGCAGGATCAAGTATGGGAATAGACATGAGAGAAAATCCAGAGGGACAGGAGAATGAATAGAAATATGAAGCAATGGGGGTTGTGGAACAGATGGACACTAGAAAGTCCCAGCCACCAAGAATTTGAGAGGCTCCCAGAACCTAATGGGGATGACATTAGCAGAAATACTCAAGAGCTGGGAGACAACCTGACAACACCACCTCTAGTAGATAGACATGGCTACCATCAGAGGAATGGGGCCACCCACTCATCTCAAAAATTGTAACATAGAATTGTTTCTGTCTAAAGGAAATGCAGGGACAAAAAAATGGAGCAGAGTCTGAAAGAAAGGCTATCTAGAGACTGCCCACCTAGGTAAACATCCAATCTGCAGACACCAAACTTCAAGCCTATTGCTGATACCAAAAAGTGCTAGGAGACAGGAGCCTGGTATAGCTCTCCTCTGACAGGATCTACCAGCACTTGTCTAAGAAAGATGCAGATGCTCACAATCAGCCATTGGACTGAGCCCAGAGTCCCACAGGGATGAGTTAGGAGAAGAACTGAATGAGCTGAGGGAGATTACAACCTCATAGGAAGACCAACAGTGTTACAAAAAGATTTTACATCATTGTGACAACTTATACTTGGAACCAGAAGTAGAGACTATGACCTGTCAGTGATGAGAAGAACAGACCTTGAGCAAGACAGCTCAGCTGTGCATATGTCTTTCCTTCCATTTCCACCTAAGCCTCATGTTAGTACCCTGAAGATGAACTCGAGGGTTCACTCAACCTCTTCTTCTCTACCTGGCAAGACTGAATGTATCATTTTCTGCTTTTCACTAGTGTCTCTTGAATTAGTGCATTGAAGACAGGTAGGCAAGCCTAGATTGTAAGGGCTCCCTTGTCCCAGAGTTTGAACCTAAGACTTTTGTAGTGAAGTTTTCACTCACACTTATGAACACAATAATAAAATTAATAAATATGGAGAGGAAAAAATTATTTGAGATAATCCCTGTAAATAGTAAAACTACTAAAAGGAGGGAAACAGGGACAGATTAAAAATTTAAAAACCCTACGTACAAATAATCAGGTAAAATATTTAACGGAAAGAGACATTTCCAAAGATAAAAAAAAGTATAAGAGGAAAAGGCATATAAATAGAAGAGGGAAGGATGAGGATTTCTGCAAAACCATTTCTCCATAAAAGTAATAAAATACTAGCAAATATATTAAAACAATTTTTCATAACTCTGGAAATTAACTGAATCCTTGCATCACCCTGAAAAACATTAACTCAATGAAAATTCCTAACCTTTAATAAAACTGACAATCCTTGTGGCATTTTAACTTTTCTCACTCCTTTTCTCATGTGGGAACTAAAAAAAGGGGCAGGGGAAGGAGGGGGAGGGAGGATAGCCCACGTCCAGCCAGAGTTCCTCCTATGCTCTGGGCAGGCGGACACGGGAGGGCTGCCAGAGGCTTTCTGCTTGGCCCAGGTGGGCATCTAAGCCTCTGAACCCATTCAATGGGGGGTGGACAAGGGGAAGTCCCTGAAACCAAAAGGGGCCCCGGGGCTACACCCTGTAGTCCTGGGTTATGGGAGAGAGGCCTGAGGGAGAGAGGTTCCCACACAGGCGAGAGTCTGCGTAGTGGGCCTTGATGAGCAGAGACTGTCTATGGTTTTAGAGCTTTATTATAGAAAGGCAGAGGGAAAGAGAGAAAGTAGAAAAGAGAGAGAGAAGAAAGGCTAGAGAATAAGAGGGAAAGAGAGGAGAGAGAGAGAGAGGAGAGAGAGAGGAGAGAACAGAGAGGAGAGGAGAGAAGAAGACAAAAAGAGAAGAGAGAGGAGAGCAAGAGAGCAAGGTGGAAATCCCATTCTCAGGACAGTCTTACCATTTTATCCTCCTTGTAGGTTTCTAGAACAGTAGAACAGAAAAAAAGCAAAACGAAAACCCTATAAACCACATAGATCTAGCATACATATGTGATTGCTCCCACCAGCAGAACATGTATTCTTTTGAATCATTATATAGGATGTTCTCTAAAGTCAACCATATGTTAGGTAATAAATGAAGCCCCAAATGAGTGTGTAGATTATTAAAAATATATCAAACATAATTTTCAGTGTCAAATAACGAACCAAGAGAAATTAGTAAGAGAAACATTTGAAAATTAATATGTATGTGAAAATTACACACTATCCTCTTAAATAACTTACAAAAAATAGAAATCAGTAACAGAAAATACTTGAAAATTAGCAAGCATGTGGAAAATAGACATCATACACCAAAATAACCAATAATCAAAGGTTAAATCAAGAGGACAACACAGAAATATTTTAAGCTAAATAAGTAAAACCAATATCAAAACATGAAAGCAGAGCTACAAGGGAAATTTAATCTGTGGATTCCTCTATTAAAGAGAATGGGAGCAGCAAGTCAACAACATAACTCTCAACCTTCAGGCATTCTAGACTGGGGAGAAGTCCAATCCCAAAACAAGCAGCCCACAGATGATCAAGATTACAGTAGATGTAGCTACAAGAAATAACAGAAAAACAATATAAAGACCATCAAAACTAAGAGCTGGTTCTTTGAAAAAAAATCAGTCTTCACAAATCTTACAGACACTGACCATGAAAATAGGAAGCAAATGATTAAACTTGGCACATCAGCACATATCTTTTACCACAGTTTCTGTGGAGGCTGAGGTTTGGGATTTTGAAAATTCAAGGGCATCCTGGGCTACATAGTAAGATTTTGACTCAACAACACCCAGAGGCAGCTCCACTCCCAGGTGCTCCAATGCTCCCAGGATCAGAGGATCAGAGGTGAGGAGGACACAACATCTGTCCCCAAAACCTGGAGTAACTGGGATCAGCAGGACCCAGGCATGCAGGAACTCTGCCAGACCAGTGGCACAGGCTCCTTCCTGTTTGTCTGGGTCAGTGCTATGAGCAGACCTTGGGTGCAAACTCCACAGCCAGCCCAACACCCAGAGGCAGCTCCAGTCCCAGGTGCTCTAACATGCCCAGGATCATAGAATGCCAGGAATCCCAGGAGCTTGGTCACACCAGGATCTCAAGATTCCAAAGGTAGCTTGGCTCCCAGGACCTCCGACACACACAGGATCTCAGAATCCAGGATCCCAGAATCACAGGATTACAGAGACAGTTTAACTCGGAGGAGTTCTGACACAACCAGGATCACAGGAAGGACACGCTCCAGTCAGACCTAGCCAGGGCAGGTAGCACTAGAGATAACCAGATGGTGGGAGGCAAGCATAAGAACATAAGCAACAGAAACCAAGATTACTTGGCATAATCATAATCCAATTCTCCCACCATAACAAGTCCTAGTTTCTCTAGTCCTCTTGACTCAGGTTCCTGAGAGTTCAATTGTCAAACTTGAGGTCAGCATGGGATGTATAGCTAGACCATCTTGAACAATTCAAACAAGAACAATGTAGAATTTCAAGCTTCAGGTAAAAATTGTAATTTGTGTCATGTCAGCTGCTTTCTTGGAAGTCCATATTTGCAAGCTGTCTATATTTACCTGATGCAAAGATTACCATGTGTGAGAAGCCTTTTCCCTGAAGACATGTATCAAAACAAATTACAAACAATTGCTTAAGTTCTTGGCAATTTGAAGCAGTGTATATAAGTTGAACTAAATAACAGGCTAATCAAAACAATTTTTGAAGAATGAGGTTCCTCAAAAAGCAAAATATATTTCTGGGAATTTAGAAGGCACACTACATGCTGGTGAGGTACTCAGTAGAGTCTATGAAAAGTATACATAAAGCCCTAGATTCAGTCCCTAGCCCTTCATAAAAGGGTCATGGTAATGCCAGACCATAATCCCAGAACTAAGAAGTCTTGCCTTGTGTAATTCCAGACAGTGGAGAAATATAATGTTAGCTACATGCCTGAAGAGATGTGTACACACAGGGTTATATATAAGCTCAGGCAAGGCCTAGGATGGCATGGCCCTAACTGCTAACTTCTGATTCATCTGGAGGCTTAACAGTGGCAGGAAAGTTAGATTGTGGCACACCAGTAAAGAGTATGGAACTTCGCAGCAAAGACTAACACAGACTTGTTGGTTCAACACCTTCAAGAAAATGTTTGACTAAGTAACTAAACAAGACTTCAGTGGTCTCACATGACATATAGATGTGGTAAATTTTAGGTGTCAACTTAACTACTTTGAAACCGTGCTGTGCATTGATTCTGAAGGTTTTTATGTTTGTAAATTTTTTCTTTTGTAGTGCTATAGATCAAACTGAGATGTTCAAACATGCTAAGCCAAGCACTTCATCATGGAGCTACATCCCTAGCCCTCTTCATAGAAGATAAAAGGTTGTAACCATAGAGTCATTGATGGATGGAAAGACAAAATAGTGTTATTAATATAATAGCTATGAAAAACAATTGTATACTCCTGCTATAACATGGACACAATTGAAATCATTATGTTAAATCACAGACTATATATTAAGATTATAGTGACAAAAATATGAATAGTCTTATCAATGCTGAGAAGTGATATGACAGAGCTGTTCTAACTTTGATTGTGATGGTGTTTGAACATAACTGGGAATGTTAGCAATGTACTATAAATGAATAAATTGTATGGAATATAAAGCATAGTCCATTAAAGCTATCATGAAGACATGTATAGGCAGTCTTTAAGACTAAAATGAAAATATAATTGATAGTAATTTAATCCCACATGGAAATGTACAAAGAAAAGTGAACATTTAGCCATCAGTATTTTCTTAGCACCATCATACCTCTTCCCTTGGCTTCCTGAGACTTGCTGAATATCAATCAGAACTATTAAGAGTCAGTCCATACCTACATATCTTATAATAAATGTGTAGAACCACAAAGAGAAAAGTGTTAAATAATCAAAGAGAAAACATAACTTAGTTAGGATAGACAGTACATTTTTTAGCTATATATGGTGGTACATGCCTGTGATTCAAGAGGCTAAAGCTGGAGGAAATTTGAGGAAGGCCTGGGTTACACCAGATTCTCTGCATCAAACAAACAAACACAGAAGAGTGGACAAGCCAGAGACACTAAACTTTTGTGCTGTTCAATATTAATGTATTAGAAATCTATGTCAAATTAAAATATTCAAGTTCTGTTATAAGCATGAAAATTTATTGTTCATCTAACATTGCATTAAGAGTGTCTGGATGTGCATTAGCAATAGTTTAGAAGATACATATGGGGTATATAAAACAATAATGCTCAAAGAAATTGTTGTAAACAATTCCACAATGTTAAAAGGAAAAGGCTAGATTTGTATTGCTATCAGTGCAGTGTGACACCCAGATTTTCTGTGTTGGAAAATAAGTCCCCATTTTTATTTTGGTGGTGATTTTGAAGCTCAGGCCTTTAGAGGCATGCAAGATTAGGTAAGGTTATAAGGGATTGCAGTCCTATAATTCAAATGGTGATTTTGTAGAGAAAGGAACAGATACCCAACTTAGGAAGCTCACTCTGTATATCCTAAGATATAAGACTCTGTATATTGTAAGAATTCCCAACAATAAGAAGGCCTGGACTAGTGTAGCCCCTCCCCCCATTTGACTATAGAATCATGAGATTAATAAACCTTTGTTTTTATTCTTTAGTTTCTTTTTAAATTTTACTTTATCTATTCTTTGAGAATTTCATATATGTATACAATGCATTCAGATCATATCCAAACCTTACTCCTCTCTCTCATTTTCTTGCAGACAACCTGCATTTGTTTCCCAATGTAATGTCCTCTTGTGTTTTTAACAACACATTGACTCCAGTTAGTGCTTCTGTATATAAATTGTTGTAAATATATCCACTGGAGCATGGGCAACCTAATAGAGGTCACACTTCTGTAGAAAACCGACTCCATTTCCCAATAGCCATCATCTTCCACAACTCTTAAACTAAGGTTGGGATTGTGTGAACCCCTCTTTCATGTTTGCTGTAGTATTGCCTGGTTTGATCTTGTGCAGATTTTGCACTGTCTTGATTTTGTGCACAGGCAGCCAGAGTTGCAATGAACTCATGAAAGCAATAGACTTGTCCTATTCAGAGGAAATTATTTCAAAGCAGTATTTCTTGATCTCTTTGTCTTACAATACTTATGTTGCCTCTTCTACAATAATCCCTATAGCTTGGAGGGAGTGGTGATATAGATGTCATATTGTGGCCTGAGCACTTCACAGTCATTCTGTACACTTTGACTGGTTGTATCTGTGTTAACCTCTGTACACTATAATAAGCAACATTTGATGTGGGGTGAGAACTATACTATATGTTGAAAAGGCTGTTTCATGCTGTGTCCATATAGCAAAACAACAATAGCAGTTTTTTCCCCCAAAGGGATATGACCTTCATAACTTTGTATACTTGACTAGGTTTACTGTACCAGGTGTGAATACCTGCTTGTGGAGTGAAATCAGAAAGCTGCTGGTTATGCCCAAGAACTTCAAGCCAGTATTTCACTAATATACATATATCTTGCTAGACTAGTTGTTACTCTAGTTCACAGATTATTAATTTAGGGTTTTCAGACAAGATTTCACTATGACCTCTTCTTTACCATTCTTACCTTAGCCTCCGCAATGCCACAGTTACAAGCATACTTCACCACACTTGGCAACTTCCATTTACTTAAAAAAAATCATTTTGCACTATTCATTTATAGAAAAAAAAGCTACTAAAACAATGTGTTTAAAATAGGAGATCAGACTTGTCCTGATGGCCCAGTCTCTTAGTCATAGTTACCTAGGAAGATAAGCACAAGGAATACAATTTCAAAGACAGCCTAGGCAATTGAATGAGAGAACTTGTATCAAAATAAAAGGTTGAGCTGAATGTGGATGTACCTCAGCATAGGCTTCTTGCTTAGCATCCACAAGTCCCCAATAATGAAGTACACACATAAACAGACATTCATGAAATAGTAAATAAATGAAGAAAAAAGGAAGATAAAATCCCAAAATATGAAGGCGAGTCTGATCATATTTTGTTTCTTATATTATGATGTAGATGATATATATTCTTGTTAAAATTGCCTTATAAAAGTATAAATAATAAGTTATAGAGTATTCATATTTCTAGTAGTCAGGCATATTGTAAAACAGTTACAAGGCACTTAGCAATTAAAGGGAGAATGGAGGCCAGCTCACAGTCTAATCTGTATTTCACAGAATAGAAGGAGATACTACCAAGTATTTTTGGTATCTGAGGTTATCATTTTTGGCTCCTGTGGAGAATGATTTTATACATCCTACTCTACTGACTTGCTCTTAGGTGAGTAACAGGAGGTTAAGTTCAGTACCCTGTATATCAATGCCAAATTCACATTCTAAGCATCTGTTATCAAAATACAATGAACAGAAAGAAATACCGTTTCTTAAAATAGTGGTTAAACAAACTTTGAGTGCCTATAAATACATACAATACATTTCCTTTCTTGCCTGGGGTTGTCTGTTAACAGCTGTCCTTATGGTGGACTTTATTGCCCTAAAAACTCCCACTGGTCTTTCTTATGGCTGACTTAGTTAGCCTGTTGAGTAAGTGCCTCAATCAAGACCAAAACATTAATGGTATTGTGTGTAGCAATACAGCATTTTTTTCAGCCTCAAGGGGAAAATGCCAATTTTTTTTTTGTATCAGACTTCCTTCTGCTCCAAATGAGTATTTAACTACCTTAACTACCCTGAGTTTCAAACACCATGAAAGGCTGGCAGTCACTGTGGATTTCATTTTGTAGACATGTTTGATGGTTTTATAATGAGATTAATTGCCTTGCTCTTGACACAGAAGCTACATTTCATCTCCAGATCCTGGGACAGCATTCCTGTCTGCCTTTTAAAGATGTTCCAAGACCTCAGAAGTTCAGTGCTTGGGCTTACACAAATTGGAACTAAAATAAGAATAACTCCCTGTCTGTACTTTACTGTTGGTTTTCACTCCCAGGATTTTGCCTAGTCTCCTGCTGAGAAAGTGTGATCACCTCCCATATCACATTTAATTAATCTGAAATTAACCTTCTCATTAGCCAACAGATGGAGAAGGCCAATACTCATGTTGCAGTATGTACACCCACACATGAGCTTTTTATGACCATGATCAAAAACTAACATCTAGTTGACATGTATAAAAGGAATATAAATGTTTGAATTGGAGTAGTCATTAATAAAAATTGTGAATAACAACAATTATGTTTTTAATGTTAACTAGGAATGTACCAATGTAAAAACCAATGTAATTGTTTTTTATATTGTTGATTAATCTGATATGTATGTGTCTTTATGAGGTATGGTCTGATACAAAACATGCATACCAAATGATCTGAGTAAATGTGTGCTATAAGAATGTTCATGTTTTTATTGTTTCTTTGAGTTTGGAATCCTTAAGCTTTTCCAGTTTCATTTAGTTATTGTTAACTGGTCACTCCACTGGAGTATAATTGCAAATTGAAGAAACCATTAACTTTTTAAAAATAACTTAATTCATGTTTCTCTTAATTTCCCCTTCTCTACATGACTAACTAAATATTTACATATAGATTGGTTTACTCATGGCCAAGAGAACATACATATCTCTCAAAAGTCCATACTTACACATACTTGTAATCATAGCACTTCCATGTTGAAACAGGATGTTTATGGATTTACAGCCATTTTGGTATACATAGTGGAATCTAGCTTCAAAGAAAGGAAGAAAGAAAGAAAGAAAGAAAGAAAGAAAGAAAGAAAGAAAGAAAGAAACCCATGCCTATACTGATACCTTAATCCGCCCATTCCCATAATGAAAGTTCATTTTCCCTCTTCATCTTAATGAGGTTTTATCTAACATGGCAGTGCTACAATTGCCTGTTCATGGTTGCAGGCACTTATTTTAAGGCAATCTCAGTCTTTTGATGAGTCCCAATAAACGTTTCCCCTAATTAATATCAATACCTAAGTTCTCTTTTCATTTATATAGATTTTTGAAGTCTTATTGTCTAAATCCAAGAAGAAAAAAAAAGAGCCAACAATGGTTTTCCACTTATGCCTATGTAGCAATTCTATGAGAGGTATTTTGAAGCTCCTCTTGAAATATCTGTGCCAAAGATGTGATAATTGTTTTTTATGCTTTTCCAATGAAGTGTGAAGTCCTTCTAATAGCTGTCAATAGCTCTCTATTCTCTGTAATTGTGAACACTAAGAAAGGACTTGAACAGTCTCCCCATATAACCATCACCACCTTTCTCTCATCATCACTACTTTGGTCTCATATCTGCTTATTTTGGTTAGAGAGAAAACAGTTGTCATTGTGTTCACAAATAATCTTTGACATTAAGGGTAGTTTGTAAAATCAGTCAATGTTAGTTCCATTTTAACATTCATACTACTTTAATGAAACAGAAAATATATGTTCAATGGTCCAAAGGAAAGTGTTAATTTTTACTTTGTGGAAGGCACATCATTAGATATTTAGGATAAGTAGTTTAGTAAAAGGAATTCTTGGTTTCAAATAATTCATTGCTTGCTGATGTTTAGAGGTAGGAATGACAAAAGGACACCACCAAGCACATGGAGAAAGGATATGACCAGAAGAGACCAACCCTGAAACCCTGAGGTAGTGTTGAACATAGGTATGTCCTAGCTTTACTAAGTTCTTTTTTGTTTTTGTTTTTGTTTGTTTGTTTTTTTTGTTTATTTGGTTTTATTTGTTTAATTTATTAAAAACAGGGTTTCTCTGTATAGCTCTGGCTGTCCTGGAACTCACTTTGTAGACCAGGCTGGCCTCGAACGCAGAACTCCACCTGCCTCTGCCTCCCGAATGCTAGGATTAAAGGCCTGTGCCACCAGGCCCGGCACTTCACTATTTCACTATGTTCTAACACTTAGTACAGACCTAATATGTAATAAGTATGCAAATAAACATATGTTGTATTAAATCCTATCACACTAGTCTTTTGTTGTTGTTGTTGTTGTTGTTGTTCTTGTTATTAGAAATTTCTTTATATACATTTCAAATGCTATCCCGAAAAGTTCCCTATACCCTCCCCCCTCCCTGCTCCCCTACCCACCCACTCCCACTTCTTGGCCCTGACATTCCCCTGTACTGGGGCATATAAAGTTTGCAATACCAAGGGGCCTCTCTTCCCAGTGATGGCCGACTAGGTCATCTTCTGCTACATATGCACCTAGAGATATGAGCTCTGGGGGTACTGGTGAGTTAATATTGTTGTTCCACCTATAGGGTTGCAGACCCCTTCAGCTCCTTGGGTGCTTTCTCTAGCTTCTCCCTTTGGGGCCCTATTGTGAAGGGTGTTATTTCCCTAATTTCTTTCTCAGTCCATTTATCCTTTGTGTAGAAAAAGGCCATTGATTTATTTGAGTTAATTTTATATCCAGCTACTGCACTGAAGCTGTTTATCAGGTTTAGGAGTTCTCTGGTGGAATTTTTGGAGTCACTTATATATACTATCATATCATCTGCAAATAGTGATACTTTGAATTCTTCCTTTCCAATTTATATACCCTTGATTTCCTTTTGTTGTCAAATTGCTCTGGGTAGAACTTCAAGTGCTATATTTAATAGGTAGGGAGAAAGTGGGCAGCCTTGTCTCATACCTGATTTTAGTGGGATTGCTTCAAGTTTCTCTACATTTAGTTTGATGTTGGCTACTGGTTTGCTGTAGATTGCTTTTTATTATGTTTAGGTATGGGCCTTGAATTCCTGATCTTTCCAAAACTTTTATCATGAAGGGGTGCTGGATTTTCTCAAATGCTTTCTCAGCATCTAACGAGATGATCATGTGGATTATGTCTTTGAGTTTGTTTATATAGTGGAATACGTTGATGGATTTCCATATATTAAACCATCCCTGCATCCCTGGGATGAAGCCTACTTGGTCATGATAGATGATCGTTTCGATGTGTTCTTGGATTTGGTTTGCGAGGATTTTATTCAGTATTTTTGCATCGATATTCATAAGGGAAATTGGTCTGAAGTTCTCTTTCTTTGTTGGACCTTTGTGTTGTTTAGGTATCAGAGTAATTGGGGCTTCATAGAATGAATTGGGTATAGTACCTTCTGTTTCTATTTTGTGGTATAGTTTGAGGAGAGTTGGAATTAGGTCTTCTTTGAAAATCTGATAGAACTCTGCACTAAATCCATCTGGTCCTGGGCATTTTTTTGGTTGGGAGACTACTGATGCCTGCTTCTATTTCTTTAGGGGAAAGGGGACTGTTTAGATAGTTAATCTGATCCTGATTTAACTTTGGTACCTGGTATCTGTCTAGGAAGTTGGCCATTTCATCCAGGTTTTCTAGTTTTGTTGATTATAGCCTTTTATAGTAGGATCTGATGATGTTTTGGATATCCTCAGGTTCTGTTGTTATGTCTCCTTTTTCATTTTTGATTTTGTTAATTAGGATACTGTCCCTATGCCCTCTAGTTAGTCTGGCTAAGGGTTTCTCTATCTTTTTGATTGTCTCAAAGAACCAGCTCCTGGTTTGGTTAATTCTTTGAATAGTTCTTTTTGTTTCCACTTGGTTGGTTTCAGCCCTGAGTTTGATTATTTCCTGCCATATACTCCTCTTGGGTTATCACCCTATTATTGTTAAGATAAGCACAAGAGCAGAGGTAATCTTCAATAATTTATTATACTATTATAAAATTACTAATAATTAAAGATGGGTATTTATGTGAAGTGTTCCTAGATAGCTTTGCAAAGATATGAATCAGCTAAATTATCCCCCTTCCCAAAATCTTTTAATTTTAACGAAGGCACAGGACACTCTAACAAAGTAAATGTTTAATTAGAATTTTTTATACTTACCATAACAGTTTAGGTTAAGATTATAGTTCACAGGTTTGGGGATTTTTTTTAATATACTACATGTATTATTTGTAGTATGTTATAGTTCCTTTAGGGTAATAATGCACACGGTCTATTTGTGCCTACTATGCAGACATTGGCTTATAATTCTACTCATTTAAGGTCTTACAATGCTTGTAGTTGTATCTCTGCTTCAGTTGTTTTTATTGTTAATTCATTCTATATCATTTTCATGAAAAAGTATGATCAAAGTAGTACATTATACCTTGACAAGGAACTAAAACCATTTCTATCCTATAATCGACCTCTAGAAACAAAAGACACACTGTGGTACAAATTGGTGACTCTCTATGTGCTCAATAATTACTTCTTAATTTTCAGAGAGTATTTTCTCCATCTGATTGTTGTAGTCTCTCTCTCTCTCTCTCTCTCTCTCTCTCTCTCTCTCTCTCTCTCTCTCAAACACACACACATACACACACAAAACACAGAGGTCTCACCCCAAATGTAATACAGAATTTTCTCTGGAGTGATCATAGCTTGGGAAATATTGAGTTAATTTTCCCCAGGTTCTATGTTCTCATATGGAAGCAAACTTGTGGAGAAAGTTTTTGTAACAGAGCAGAGGTAGTTAAAACTCAAGACATTTTAAAATTGTGTTGGTAAAAACAGCAGAGAGACTGATTACAAGAAGGTTGCATCTTTCATATAGGCCTAAGATGCTCTAGCTTTGGGGTTAGTAGAATCTCTTAGTTTCCTATGTTGATAAATCCCCAAATATTTTTCTATGAATTACAGAATATTAGGAATGACAGCCATGTAAAATTTTGCTTTGTCTTATTTCAGTGGTGTTTGTTTGTTTGTTTGTTTGTCTACAATTGAAGTCCCTACTGCCTACATCTTGTTACAGCATGTGTGATTATAATTGCTACATGTGCACAAATCAAATTAGTCTTCCTATTTCAAGATCTGTTGCTTCATTACAACGTTTATTCTCCATATAAAGTAGCATTCACAAGCTATGTAACAAAACATTCCCAATCATGTCATATACTTTTGGCCACATATATTTTGGGTTCTTTGATCCATATAAGGTTAAATGTTGAACTTTTTCAAGACTTAAGCCTTGGTTCTCTTCTCTTTATCAAATGTATTTTTGCTTGGTTATTTTCATAGCTATCTTGAGAAAGTGCGTATAGAAATAAATAAATTCAAACTTAGCAAATTTAAAGTCAATGATGTTAAGCAAATAAAATCAGAATTTCTGAAGAATAAACACATAAATAAAATTATAAATCCCCCCAAATATCTACCTTAGCAAATTTTATGACATAAATACATATGTAGCTACCAAGCAAATTGAGAAACAGAACAAAAGTATTGCTTTGCTTGAATATAACAGAGTCTCTATGGAGTCTCTTTTCAATTGCACTTATGAACTTTAGTCCTGAGTATTTTTGTTAGTGTATTTAAGACAGAACCTTACTATGAAGTTCAGGCTTGCCTCAAACTCGTGATCTTTCTGCAGTGTCTCCTGAGTACTAGTATTATAAGTAGGTGTCACCATGCTTGTGTAATTTCAAGTGTATTAAATCATATATATATATATATATATATATATATATATATATATATATATATATATATATGAGTCTATTGTACATAGAATCTATTGCTTGTGAATGAGACAAAAACAATCGTGGTATCTGGGAAGACATCTAGCCCTTTCCTGTTTAACACAAAAATCAATTTTGTGTTAAAACAAACCTCCACAACAATAAAATAGAAAAGAAAACCAGTTTTTACACAAGAGATAACAAAATATGCCACTTGGGATAAAGTTTATTTTTATGTAAAGTTAATTAAGAACAAATATGTACAAAGAAGAGCATGTTTTCTCCTTTTGGTTCTTTAAAATAAAAACTAAAACCTCTATAAACAGATGACTTGACTGTTCCAAGGCATGGTTAAGGGGGAGGTTTTTATTATAAATATAAGTCAGAGAACAGCCAGAGGCATCTGGAAAAGTCCAGAATAGAGAAAGAATGTAGTATACTGCAGCATGATCAGCTGGAACTTCTGAGGCAGAAGCAGAACATCCAGAGGAGGGAGATGTGTGTGTGTGTGTGTGTGTGTGTGTGTGTGTGTGTGTGTGCATGTGCTTGTGCTTGTGTGTGTGCGTGTGCGCGCATGTGTGTGTGTAGAAAGATAGAGAAAGGGTGGGGGTGGAGATCAAACCGAGAAGACAAAAGAGTATAGACAAAAGACAGTGCATAGCCAAAATAGCAAGACTATGAGGAGAATGAGTAAGTGCATAGCCAAAATAGCAAGACTATAAGGAGAATGAGTAACTGGGGGAGGGCAGATTATGAGGTAAGAAAGTTTAGAGCAGCATGGGAGGTGAGAAGAGTGGGTTGGGTGCTAGCATGGACACTGAACTGTGTGACCAGTATTTGTGATATTGAGGGAGCCTAGAGGCCAGTATGCATTTTAGTGTGCTAATAACTACCCCAGTTAGTCGTTTGTCCCTTCTGCCTGTGAAAATAAAAATGGTTTCTTTTGCTAGAGGTGAACCAGCTTCACACAGTCCTAAGGAATGCTGGCTTTGGTATAACCATCAGAATTTGGGGCAATAGAATTTCCTTTGGACCTGACAAAACCACATTTTTTGGGGTCTTCAAACGCACCCTGCCATTTAATACTTCTATCAAACAACTGTGTAACTTTCTCTTGCTAATTAATTTTGTGCCAGTTTAAGTCTCTGGCTTGACTGAAAAGGCCTACAAGGATAGCACTGACATAGAACCAGCAGTAAGTCACTCTGCAACTCTGATAGATCAAGATAAATACTAGAAAACTATGTAACCCGAAATGAGAAACCACAGGCTGCCAGAATTTAAAAGAAAAGTGAAAAAAAGATCAGGCATTCCATGAGTGGCTGTTTGATTTTGGTTGTTGGTATAGTTTATGAATTACAGCTTTAATCCCATCTCTGCTCTTTATAGAGCCACATTAAGACAATAACAGTTCTTGGGGAATAAGATATGAAAAGCCAGAGATTAGGGAGAAATACTGAAAAAATATAGTGTCTACTGGACATGACAGAGTCATTACATTTATGAACTCATAGCATTTATGGCTGAATATAAAGAACTTACACCAGAGCAAGCCAATTAACATTCCAGGATGGATGGCCCACTAGCTGAGAATCTATTGGTAGCTGATGTCTATTGTGGGAGGGAGAGTCAGATGTATATCTTTTCTTAGGTTGCCCATGTTTTAGTGGATGGCCCTATACCCATGTCCATATGAGCAGTACTAGTTGGACTCACTGGCTTATACAGAAACAAAATAAAATAAAATGAAATAAAATAAAATGAACAACAAAAGAAGATATGAAGTTTGAAGAGAGAACTTGGGGGTTCTGGGAGATATTGTAAGCAGGGAAATGCTGGGAGGGCATATATAATCAAATCACATTGTATACATGTAAGACATTCTCTGAGAAAAGGTAATGTTTTGGAAATCTCAAAATTACCACACTTTTGATAATATGTAAATCCCCCTTGAACCCTGTGACTTAGTGGCATGTATAGCAGCATCTACCAGATAGTTTTCATGCCATAGATTCATTTTTCTTAAAGTTCTGACCAACTTCTTGAGTTCTTTATTTATATTGGATATTAGCCCCCTATAGGATTGGTAAAGATCTTTTCCCAATCTGTTGGGTGCCATTTTGTCTTATTGACAGTGTCCTTTGCCTTATAGAAGCTTTGCAATTTTATGAGGTCCCATTTGTCAATTCTCAATCTTACAGCACAAGCCATTCCTGTTCTGTTCAAGAATTTTCCCCTGTACCCATATATTTGAGGCTCTTTCCAACTTTCTCCTCTATAAGGTTCAGTGTCTCTGGTTTTAAGTGGAGTTCCTTGATCCACTTAGACTTGCACGTTGTACAAGGAGATAAGAATGGATCAATCCGCATTCTTCTACATGATAATCACCAGTTGAGCCAGTACCATTTATTGAAAATGTTGTCTTTTTTCCACTGGATAGTTTTAGCTCCTTTGGCAAAGATCAAGTGACCATAGGTGTGTGGATTCATTTCTGGGTCTTCAATTCTATTCCATTGATCTACCTGTCTGTTACTGTATCAGTACCATGCAGGTTTTATCACAATTGCTCTGTAGTACAGCTTGAGGTCAGGGGTGGTGATTCCACCAGAAGTTAAAGTTCTGACCACGTTCCACTGCCACATCACTTACTTTGACCACATAAGACAATATGTAATTCTGTACTAAGACTTTTAAGAACATCCATGATACAATATCAACTTTTGTTTCCACCTTCAGTTTCTTCCTCCTTGCTGTTCTCTTTTCTGGAAATATTGAGGTGTCTGTCACATAAAAATATAACACTGAGCAAGAGAAATTTCACTGTGATCATTGAGAGAATTGAGGAATTCCCAAATTTAGAATTTTTGTGAAGTATTTAGAACAATAACACCTTGAACCCTGTAAATGCAGTGTTCCTGTAATTATTGTATATTTTATCCAACTAACGTGTTGTTCCCTCAGTTGAAGATACTGGATTTTATGAAATTTCTTAGGAATATTCGTACAGATATTTGCAACCCTGTAAATGCAGTGTTCCTGTAATTATGGTATATTTTATCCAACTAACATGTTGTTCCCTCAGTTGAAGATACTGGATTTTATGAAATTTCTTAGGAATATTTGTACAGATATTTGCCTATTATCTTTACTTTGGTATATTTATTTACTTAGTATTTATTGCAACAGTGGAGTTCAAACCCAGAGCCATAGGCATGTTAAGTAATACCTCTACAACTGAGCTATATTGCCACCTGAGCTGTCATTGTTTTCATGAGTCTGGCCATGTCACAGATTTATTTTTTACATCACTGACAGTAAAGCAAGGCATTCAGGATCTTACTTGAGTTAACTCTGTGTTCGGTGGGGGGGTGCGGTGGGGAATTTCACTATGATACTGTAAATTAATCATAAGTTATACTTTTAATGCAGAACAATTTTCACTTGGTAATGAATTTTCCATTGTTTGTTGGTTTCTTGTGTCTCTATTGTGGGTGTACACTGAGGACAAATGGACTGTTAGTACTAGCTTTTATTGCTCTCAGCCTTTTTTATTAAATTATTGTATTTATTTACATTGAAAATGTTGCCCCCAGCATCCCCTCCCCTTTGCCTCTGAGAGGGTGCTCCCCTACTCACCCCCATAATCCCCTTTCCCTTAGGACATCAAGAAAAATGTAGTGCCAACTCATATTCTTATTTTAAGATTCAAGATGTCATTTAGTTAGATGTTTGTTCTTATGACCTTTGTACTGTTCATGTAAAATCTCCCAATTCTGTTTTAGAGAAATTTCTACCTCCCTATTTTAGCCATTTCCTCCTTACCAAGCAGACATTATAGATCACTTAGCCACTATTTAGAGATATAGTTAGGATTGCTGATAATACAGCAATACATTGAAATCATGTCAACCATGCATATCACTGTCATAATGTACTATGCCCTATGTTAATAATCTCTTAAGGAAACAAAGGTAATTTTTTGATGTTCTTCCCTTGTGAGATGGGAGAGCAAAATAAATACTCCTTCATTGTACCTTTCGTAAATAATTGGTTGGAAAATAAGGTGAAAATTATTTCTCACTCAAGGTCACTCTGCTGCACATTAACACCACTGAGGCATGCTGGTGAGTAACTAGAAACAAGCCCTTCAGAAAAATCTTAATTAGATGTGAAAGTTAAAAGGGAAAAGAGATGAATCCTCAGCATGGTTTTTGTAATATAAGAAGTGTAGTCCATGTTAATGGCAGTGCTTGTGTTCAAAGCTAGCCTTTTGAACTCATCTTATTATGTATCTAGTTTAAAACACTTGTATCCCTATTAATAATGAAATTTGGAAATGAAAGTGCAGCCACATAATGATGTAGGATTCATGCACAGGAAGTAATTATTTACCAGAAAAAAATGAATTCAGATATATCACTTAAGGAGGGAAAAGGTGCTTTGCTCATCCTTTCATCCAATTATAACTTACAGTTGTGCCGGAAAGTGCTACCCTGTGATTAAAAAGAGAGGTATAACAAGATTTTGCATGCAACAACAAGTGCATTAACAGCAGCAACCAGGACAAATACACCAGTACTGTATACATACAAGGAGCAAGACATTAGGGACTGCAGTAGAAATAACAGAGGAATATCACAACTTCTGTTTTACTTCTAGAGCTTTGCCCTGAAACTTTTGTGAGTCACTAGAGCAAGGGGTTATTGCAGGATGATGCATCAGAGTAAGTACACAAATTGCTTCATAATCTGCTCCCTCCATCTCTTTGATCTTTATTACTGTTCAAGCTAACCAAAGGGAAGTATTGTCTTGTAATTTCAACATTGTCTACACTCTCATATGAAGGTGGCAGAGATTCAAAATTCTCTTACTAAGCTAAGGACAATTCCATGCAACCTTGCATGTAATTAAAATAAAACAAAACTTTACTTCAAGATACAGGGATTCCCTGCCCCCCAAAGAAGATATAAGGAACCAAAATGTCAACAAAGTTCAATAGAGTTTTTCAGTAGGGGATCAAGACACTGAATATCTGCTTAGAAAACAAAACAAAACAAAATGGTAAGACCCATGTTTCTTTATTCCAATATTTAAAAAATTAAATTACAAAATTAATCAGCCCAGTGATAGTGGTGCAGGCTTTAATCCCAGCACTCAGGAAGCAGAGGCAGGTGAATACAGGTTTGAGGCCATCCTGACCAATAGAATGAGTTCCAGGACAACCAGGGCTACCAGGCTCAAACCCTGTCTTGGGGAAAGATAGACAGATAGAAAGATGGATAGATAGAAAGATAGATAGATAGATAGATAGATATTTTGAAATGATGATAGGCTTGAATTGTAAACTCAACTGGTGTGAGGTAAAAATCTCATGGTTGTTTTGATTTGCATTTCCCTGATGATTAAAGAGGTTGAACATTTCTCAGGTGTTTCTCAGCCATTCATTATTCCTGAGTTGAGAATTCTTCGTTTAATTCTGTACCCCATTTTTAATAGGGTTATTTGGTTTTCTGGAGTCCACCTTCTTGAGTTCTTTTGATATATTGGATATTGTCCCCTATCTGATTTAGGATTGGTAAAGATCCTTTCCCAATCTGTTGGTGGCCTTTTTGTCATATTGACAGTGTCTTTTGCCTTACAGAAGCTTTGCAGGTTTATGAGGTCTCATTTGCCTATTCTCAATCTTTCAGCACAAGCCATTGCTGTTCTGTTCAAGAATTTTTCCCCTGTGTCCATATATTTGAGGCTCTTTCCAACTTTCTCCTCTATAAGTTTCAGTGTCTCTGGTTTTAAGTGGAGTTCCTTGATCCACTTAGACTTGCACGTTGTACAAGGAGATAAGAATGGATGAATTCACATTCTTCTACATGTTAACTTCCAGTTGAGCCAGCACCATTTGTTGAAAATGCTGTCTTTTTTCCACTGGATGGTTTTAGCTCCCTTGTCAAAGATCAAGTGACTATAGGTGTGTGGGTTCATTTCTGGATCATCAGTTCTATTCCATTTATCTACCTGTCTGTTGCTTTACCAGTACCATGCAGGTTTCTTACAATTGCTCTGTAGTACAGCTTGAGGTCAGCGATGGTGGTTCCCACAAAGGTTCTTTTATTGTTGAGAAGAGTTTTTGATATCCTAAGTATTTTGTTATTCCATATCAATTTATAAATTGCCCTTTTTAACTCTATGAAGAATTAAGTTGGAATTTTGATGGAGACTCAATTGAATTGCATTGAATCTTTAGATTGCTTTTAGCAAGATAGGCATTTTTACTATATTAATCCTGCCAATTCATAAACATGGGAACTCTTTCCATCTTTTGAGATCTTGTTTGATTTCTTTCTTCAGAGACTTGAAGTTTGTTTGTTTGTTTGTTTGTTTTGTTTCCACTTGGTTGATTTCAGCCCTGAATTTGATTATTTCATGCCAGCTACTCCTCTTGGGTGTATTTGCTAACTTTTGTTCAAGAGCTTTTAGGTGGGCTGTCAAGCTGCTAGTGTATTCTTGCTCTAGTTTCTTTTTGGAGGCACTCAGAGCTATGAGATTCCCTCTTAGTACTGCTTTCATTGTGTCCCATAAGTTTGGTTATGTTGTGGCTTCATTTTCATTAAACTCTTAAAAGTCTTCAATTTCTTTCTTTATTTCTTCCTTGACCAAGTTATTATTGAGTAGAGGATTGTTCAGTTTCCACGTGAATGTTAGTTTTGTATTATTTATGTTGTTATTGAAGATCAGTCTTAGTCCCTGGTGATCTGATAGGATGCATGTGATAAGTTCAATATTTTTGTATCTGTTGAGACCTGTTTTGTGATCAATTATTTCAGAAAATTTGGAGGTGTCATGAAGTGCTGAGAAAGTATATCCTTTTGTTTTAAGATAAAATGTTCTGTAAATATCTGTTAAATCCAGTTGTTTCATAACTTCTGTTAGTTTCAATGTGTGTCTGTTTATTTCCTGTTTCCATGATCTGTCCATTGATGAGAGTGGTGTGTTTAAGTCTCCCACTATTATTGTGTGAGGTGTAATGTGTGCTTTGAGCTTTACTAAAGTTTCTTTAGTAAATGTGACTGTCCTTGCATTTGGAGCATGAATATTCATAATTGAGAGTTCATCTTGGTAGATTTTATCTTTGATGAGTATGTAGTGCCCCTTCTTGTCTTTTTTAAGAACTTTGGGTTCGAAGTCAATTTTATTCAATATTAGAATGCCTACTCCAGCTTGTTTCTTGGGAACATTTGCTTGGAAAATTTTTTTCTAACCTTTAATACTGAGGTAGTGTCTGCCTTTGCAAGTGAAATGTGTTTCCTCTATCCAACAAAATGCTGGGTTCTGTTTATATATCCAGTCTGTTAGTCAATGCCTTTTTGGTAGAATTTAGTCCATTGATGTTGAGAAATATTAAGGAAGTGTGTGTGTTGTTACTTTTTGTTATTTTTGTTGTTAGAGTGGAATTATGTTTGTGTGTCTATGTTCTTTTTTGTTTTTTGACACATTGCTTTCTTGCCTTTTCTAGGGTGTTGCTTCACTCGTTGCGTTGGTGTTTTCCATCTATTATCCTTTTTAGGGCTGGATTTATGGAAAAATATTGTGTAAATTTGTTTTTTGTCATGGAATATCTCGTTTCTCTATCTATGATAATAAAGAGTTTTGTTGGGTATATTAGCCTGGGCTGACATTTGTGTTCTCTTAGGGTCTGTATGACATCTGCCCAGGACCTTCTAGTTTTCACAGTCTCTGGTGAGATGTCTGGTGTAATTCTGATAGGTCTCCCTTTATATGTTACTTGACCATTTTCCTTTACTGCTTTTAATATTCTTCCTTAGTTTTATGCATTTTGTGTTTTGACTATTATCTGATGGGAGGAAATTCTTTTCTGGTTCAACCTATTTGGAGTTCTGTCGGCTTCTTGTATGTTCATGGGCATCCCTTTCTTTAGGTTGGGGAAATTTTCTTCTATAATTTTGTTGAAGATATTTACTGGCCCTTTAAGTTGGAAATATTTACTTTCTTGTATACCTATTATCCTTAGGTTCCATCTTCTCATTGTGTCCCAGATTTCCTGGCTACTTTGGGTTAGTAGTTTTTTGCTTTTTGCATTTTATTTGACTGTTGTGTCCATATTTTCTATGGTCTCTTTTGCACCTGAGATTCTCTCTCCTATCTCCTGTGCTCTGTTGGTGATGCTTCCATATATGACTCCTGATCTCATTCCTAGGTTCTCTAACTTGAGCATTGTCTCCCTTTGTGATTTCTTTATTGTTTCTAGTTCCATTTTTATATCTTGTATGGTTTCGTTCATTTCCTTCACCTGTTTGTGTTTTCCTGTAATTTAAGGTATATTTTTGTTTCCTCTATAAGGGCTTCTATCCCTTTACCTGTGATCACCTGTATTTCTTTAAGGAAGATATTTATGTCTTTCTTCAGCCCTCTATCATCTTCACGAGAAGTGATTTTACATTTGAGTCTTGCTGTGCTGGCAGAATTGGGTTCTGATGATGCCAAGTAACCTTGGTTTCTGTTGCTTGTGTTCTTTTTTTTGGGGGGGTGTATTTATTTCATTTACATTTCCAATGCTATCCCAAAAGTCCCCCACATGCTCCCCCAACCACTCCCCTACTCACCCACTCCCACTTCTTGGCCCTGGCATTCCCCTGTACTGGGGCATATAAAGTTTGCACGACTAATGGGCCTCTCTTTCCACTGATGGCCAACTAGGCCATCTTCTGATTCATATGCAGCTAGAGACACGAGCTCTGGAGGGGGGGGGGCGTACTGGTTAGTTTATATTGTTGTTCTACCTATAGGGTTGCAGATCCCTTCAGCTCCTTGGGTACTTTTTCTAGCTCCTCCATTGGGGGCCCTGTGATCCATCCAATAGCTGACTGTGAGCATTCACTTCTGTGTTTGCTAGGCCCCGGCATAGTCTCACAAGAGACAGCTCTATCTGGGTCCTTTCAGCAAAATCTTGCTAGTGTATGCAATGGTGTCAGCATTTGGAAGCTGATTATGGGATGGATCCCCGGATATGGCAGTCTCTAGATGGTCCATCCTTTCATCTCAGCTCCAAACTTTGTCTCTGTAACTCCTTCCATGGGTGTTTTGTTCCCAATTCTAAGAAGGGGCAAAGTGTCCACACTTTGGTCTTAGTTCTTCTTGAGTTTCATGTGTTTAGCAAATTGTATCTTATATCTTGGGTATCCTAAGTTTCTGGGCTAATATCCACTTATCAGTGAGTACATATTGTGTAAGTTCCTTTGTGATTCTGTTACCTCACTCAGGATGATGCCCTCCAGTTCCATCCATTTGCCTAGGAATTTCATAAATTCATTCTTTTTAATAGCTGAGTAGTACTCCATTGTGTAAATGTATCACATTTTCTGCATCCATCCCTCTGTTGAGGGGCATCTGGGTTCTTTCCAGCTTCTGGCTACTATAAATAAGGCTGCTATGAACATAGTGGAGCATGTGTCCTTCTTACTGGTTGGGACATCTTCTGGATATATGCCCAGGAGAGGTATTGTGGGATTCTCTGGTAGTACTATGTCCAATTTTCTGAGGAACAGCCAGACTGATTTCCAGAGTGGTTGTACATGTTGCTTGTGTTCTTATGTCTTCCTGACATCTGATTATCTCTAGTGCTACCTGCCCTCACCATATCTGACTTGAGCGTGTCCTTCCTGTGATCCTGGTTGTGTCAGAACTCCTCAGAGTTCAGCTGTCTCTGTGATCCTGTGATTTTGGGATCCTGGGATCCTTAGATCCTGGGTGTGTCAGAGCTCCTGGAAGTCAAACTGTCTAGTACCCTGAGATCCTGGTGTGACCAAGCTACTGGATCTTGTGGTCCTGGCCATGTTAGAGCACCTGGGAATGGAGCTTTTTCTGTGTGTTTTGGGACTAGCTGAGGAGTTCACGCTCAATGTCTGCTCAGAGCATTAGCCCCAACCAGAAGAAACCTGTGTCACTAGTCAGGTAGGGATCATGTGTTCCCAGGTCCTGCTGATTCACATGTTGGGGCAGATGTTCTTTCTTCCTCACCCTCCTTAGTTTCATGATCTACATTTTGATGAACTTATATTCAACTGATTATGGACTTGAATTGAACCTTCAAGATCCCTTCACAATAGCATGAGATTAGTATTACAATGTGACTGGCTATACTTTAAAAGGCCTCTACATACCAAAAATGGCCATTACCTCATATTTACTCCCCAACTCAACTCTTGGAAGATAATTCCATACCTATTTCTTTCTTACTTTGGGCAAACAATCTTAGGAAGGGAAGATTTCAGGAGAGGTCCTCAGAAGTCTCTCTCAAGAATTTTTTATTCTGGTTTAGTCAGCTGGGAGGGTGAGAAATCTTTTATAAAATCATACCCTGCTCCTATAAGGGATCACAGACAGCTTTTTCTCTTGGCATACCCCTCAATTTGCTGTGGCAGAGAGGCTGCCTCTCACTGTGCTAATAAAAAGTTATATTTTTTGAAAGTCTGACTCTGATCTTTTTCTGTCCCTCTGCCT
This sequence comes from Mus musculus, assembly GCF_000001635.26. Lineage (NCBI taxonomy): Eukaryota > Metazoa > Chordata > Mammalia > Rodentia > Muridae > Mus > Mus musculus. The sequence continues at coordinate 15,211,825 of NC_000086.7, read as the reverse complement.
ATTTACACTGCCTCAGAAATCTATCATTGTTAAACAGGGAAACATGGTCATCATGGTGGTGGGATAGAGAAATTTTGAAGGCATTGGGAATCATAACTCAAAGTTAAGTACTTCAGAGATTTGAAGACTCCCTTCTGACATTCCTACAAGTCCATGGCTTCAATGAGACGTGGTTAAGTCTCCTATGCCTTGGATTTGCTCCATCCCTGTACCTCCCAACAGGTGACCACCATATTTTAATCCTTACAGTAAGGACCTGCCATTTCCATCTGTGAACATGGCATGATTATTTTTCAAGAGTCTGATATTCTGGAATTAGGAGTCTCTTAATGTGACAGACTCCAAATCTAACCAATGCCATTTTTTTTTGTACAAGTCCTGTCAATTTAACAACTATTTTAAGCAAATTTTGAGTTCTGTGGAATAATTTAGGTCAATAGCTTTATGCCAGGAAAGAATCCCAGCTCTTTTGAGACGATGGTGGTTCTGTTGCACTGTGTGAATTGGACAAGGGTGTTGAGGAGAACTTTTTGTGATTTATACATTCATAAAAATATTAACTCTTTATGTCTTTGGTACCTTCTAGAGAGAATTACATTTCAGTAATCTTTAAAAGTTTTAGGGTGATTTCTAAGAAATCAATGTTACAAAAAGCCTCTAATCTCTGTGTCTGGAGTCCCTAAAGAGGATACTCTCGCCCCTTTAGCATTGTGTTTCAATTTTAACTTGGTATGTGCTTATAATCATGATCCTCACAACTTTAAAGATGCTTTAGTGTTTATGTGTACAAATGTGCTTAGCGTTTTTGGCTATATAAGAGCAAATACATTTGTGTCTATTCTATTACTTTTAAAATCCTCTCATATATTACATACTGATTGTGGTTTCACCACCCTCTCCTACAAATTCTCCTCCACATCTCTCCTCTTCCAGAGACCCATTTCTTCTTCTCCATTTCCCCTCAGGAAAGAGCAGGCTTCCAAGGGATATCAGCAGATCATGACATAAGTTACGTAAGACTAAAAACACATACCCTCATATCAAGGCTGGATGAGCCAACCCAATAGGAGTAAAAGTGTCCCCAGAGAAGGCAAACGAGTCAGAAAATTCACATTTCTATTGTTGGGAGTCCCATAAGAACACTAAGCTACAACATCATAACATATATGCAAAGCAACTAACTCAGAACCATGCAAGCTCCCTAATTGTCCTTTCAGTCTCTGTGAACTACCATGAGCCCTGCTGAGTTGATTTGATGGGCCATATTCTTTTGGTGTCCTCAATCCCTCCCTGGCTCCTGCAATCCATCCTTTTCTATTCTCTGAGCACTGTTCAATGTTTGGATGTGGGTCTCTGTATCTGCTCCCATAAGTTACTGAATGAAACTCCTCTGATGACACTGTGATGACTGTAGTATATAGCATAGTATCATTAAAAACAATTATGTTGACTAAGGTGGGGCAATTGGGTTTAGTTCTACCCTAGGTCTCTGGGCTATCAGACTTTGGTTCTTGGTCACACAGACAGCATCAGGGGTGGGCTCCCTATCTGTAGTATGGGTCTAAATTTGGCCCAGTCATTGACTGGCCACTCTTAAAAGTTCAGTGCCACCTTTACCCCAGCTTATATTGCATGCAGAACAAAATGGAAGTTGAAGATTTTGTGGCTGGGCTGATGTCCCAATCCCATCAGTGAAAGCCTTACCTGGTTACAGAAGATGGCCAGTACTGGCTCTGTATCTCCAATTACTAGGAGTCTTCACAAGGGTGACACTCATAGATTCCAGGGAATCACATTTCACTCAGTTTCCTCATTACCCGCATGCCTTTCGATTCCAGTCCTCTCTCAAGGTAATCTCTCCCTGAAACCAGATTCCCCTCCTGTTCCCATCTCCATCTGCCCCTACTCCACCCACGATATCTATTTTATACCCTTCCCAGGGAGATCTATCCATCCACTTTGATCCTTCCTTGTTACATAGCCTTTCTACATCTGTGAATTGTAGCATAATTATCTTTTTACTTTACAGCTAGTATCCACTTATAAGCTAAGACATATGCTTTTATTTGTGTGTCTGGGTTGCTTTACTCAGAATGATCTTTTCTAGTTCCATCCAATTACCGGCAAGTTTCATGATATATCTTTTTTTTTTTTTAAGCTGAGCAATGTTCCATTGTGTAAATGGACCACGTTTTCTTTATTCATTCTTCTGTTGTAGACCTTAGTTAGTGTATACAGAGAAAATTGTCCAGGTCTTTTAGATTCTCCAGTTTTGTGGAGTGCAGGTTTTTAAAGTGTGACCTAATTATTCTTTGGATTTCCTCTTTGTTTGTTGTTATGTCCCTCTTCTAATTTCTTACTATGTTAGTTTGCCTTTCAGTTAGTTTGTCTCTCTGTCTTTCAGTTAATTTGGCCAAGGCTTTGCCTATCTTGTTGATTTTCTCAAAAACAAAAACAAAAACAAAGACAAAAACAGCTCTTGGTCTTGTTGATTCTTCATATAGTTCTCTTTGTTTCTATTTTATTGATTTCAGCCCTCAGTTTGATTATCTTCTATCATCTTCTCTTCTTGAGTGTACTTGCTTTTTGTTTGTTTTGTTTTTATTTTTGTTCTTGAAATCTCAGGTATGCTACTAATTTGCTAGTATGAGATCTCTCCATCTTCTTTATGAAGGCACTTGGTGCTATGAACATCCCTCTTTTTTATTATTATGTATTTTCCTCAATTACATTTCCAATGCTATCCCAAAAGTCCCCCATGCCTCCCCCCACTCCCCTATCCACCCATTCCCACTTTTTGGCCCTGGCATTCCCCTGTACTGTGGCATATAAAGTTTGTGTGTCCAATGATCCTCTCTTTCCAGTGATGGCCAACTAGGCCATCTTTTGATACATATGCAGCTAGAGTCAACAGCTCTGGGGTACAGGGTAGTTCATAATGTTGTTGCACCTGCAGGGTTGCAGATCATTTTAGCTCCTTGGTTACTTTCTCTAGCTCCTCCATTGGGGGCCCTGTGATCCATCCAATAGCTGATTGTGAGCATCCACTTATGTGTTTGCTAGGCCCTGGCCTAGTCTCATAAGAGACAGCTATATCAGGGTCCTTTCAGCAAATGCTTGCTAGTGTATGCAATGGTGTCATCGTTTGGAGGCTAATTATGGGATTGATCCCTGGATATAGCAATCTCTAGATGGTCCATCCTTTTGTCTCAGCTCCAAACTTTGTCTCTGTAACTCCTTCCATGGGTGATTGTTTCCAATTCTAAGAAGGGGCAATGTGTTCATACTTTGGTCTTCGTTCGTCTTCAGTTACATGTGTTTTGCAAATTGTATCTTATATCTCAGGTATACTATGTTTCTGGGCTAATATCCACTTATTAGTGAGTACATATCATTTGAGTTCGTTTTGATTGTGTTACCTCACTCAGGATGATGCCCTCCAGTTCCAACCATTTGCCTAGGAATTTCATAAAGTCATTCCTTTTAATAGCTGAGTAGTACACCATTGTATAAATGTACCACATTTTTTGTATCTATTCCTCTATTGAGGGACATCTGGGTTCTTTCCAGCTTCTGGCTATTATAAATAAGGCTGCTATGAACATAGTGTACCAGGTGTTCCTCTTACCATTTGGGACATCTTCTGGATATATGCCCAGGACAGGTATTGTGGGATCCTCCGGTAGTACTATGTCAAATTTTCTGAGGAACCACCAGACTGAATTCCAGAGTGGTTGTACAAGCTTGCAATCCCATCAACAATGGAGGAGTGTTCCTCTTTCTCCACATCCTCACCAGCATCTGCTGTCACCTGAATTTTTTATCTCAGCCATTCTGACTGGTGTGAGATGGAATTTCAGGGTTGTTTTGATTTGCATTTCTCTGATAATTAAGGATGCTTTCATTGTGCCCCATAATTTTGAGTATGGCATTTACTCATTTTCATTGATCTCTAAAAGAAAAAAAATCTTTAATTTCTTTCTTTACTTCTGCCTTGACACAGTAGTTATTTAGTAGAGAGTTCTTCAGTTTCCATGAGTTTGTAGCCTTTCTCTTGTTTCTTTTGTTGTTTAGATCTAGCTTTAATCCATGGTGGTCTGATAGGATACAGAAGATTATTTAAATTTTCTTGTATCTGTTAAGACTTCCTTTGTGCCTAAGTATCTAGTCAGTTTTGGAGAAAGTTCTGTAATGTATCCAGAAGAAATATATTTTTTTGTCTTTAGTGAAATGTTCTGTAGATATATGCTAGGTCCATTTGATTCATAATGTCTGTTAACTTCAATATTTCTGTTTTCAATTTGGTGACCTGTTCTTTTTTGAAAGTGAGGTATCAAAGCCTCTCACTATCAATGTGGGCAGGGGGGGCAATGTGTGATTTAAGCTTTAGTAACAGTTCTTTTACTAGCTTGCTTCTAAGGTCCATTTTCTTGGAAAATATTTTTCTAACACTTTACTCTGAGTTAATGTCTGTCTCTAATGTTGAAATGTGTTTCCTGTATGCAGCAGAAGGATGGATCGTGTTTCCCTATCTATTCTGTAGTCTGTGTATCTTTTGGGAGAATTGAGTTCATTGATACTGAGAGATATTAATGAACAATGCTAATGAATTATTCTTATTTCGTTGTTGTTGTTATTGTTGGTGGTCTTGGTACTGTGTATATTTCCTGCCTTTTCATTTTATTGCTGTGATATTATTTTCTCTGTTTTGATGTGTTAACCTCCTTGTGTTAGAAGATTCTATTGTATTCTGTAGGACTGGATTTGTAGATAGATACTGTTGGAATTTGACTTTATCAACTGAATATTTTCCATTTATGGTGATTGAAAGATTTGCTAGGTATAGTAGTATGTGCTGGCATCTCTGGAGTCAAATCTGAAGGACATGTGTCTAGGCCTTCCTGTTTATTAGATTCTCCATTGAGAATTTGAGGGTAATTCTAATAGGTCTGCCTTTACATGTTACTGGGCCTTTCCCCCTTACAGCTTTTAATATTCTTTCTTTGTTTAGTATGTTTACTGTTTTCATTATCATGTGACAAGGGGGACTTTCTTTTCTGGTCCAATTTATTTGGTGTTCTGTAAGGCTCTTGTACATTTATGAGCATCTCTTTCTTTATGTTAGGAAGATATTCTTCTCTGATTTTGTTAAAACTGTTTTCTAGGTCTTTGACCTGGGATTCTTCTTCCTGTATTCCAGTTATTCTTAGGTTTGTTCTTTAGTTAGTGTACCCAATACCCTGGATGTTTTGTGCCAAGACTGTTTTTAGATTTAGCATTTTATTTGACAGAGTTATCTATTTCATCTATTATATCTTCAGTGCCTGATACTTTCTTCCACCTCTTATACTCTGTTGGTGATGATTGTTTCTGTTATTCCTGTTTGCTTATCTAGAATTTCTATTATCCCCTGAGTTTTTTTTTCTTTACTGCTTCTATTTTAATTTTCAAGTCTTGAACAATTTTATTCATTTTCTTCAACTGTTTGCTTTAACTTTCATTTCTTGGCTCTCTTCAAGGGATTTATTCATTTCCTATTTAAAGATCTCTATCTCCATAAAGTTGGTCTTAAGGTCTTTCTTTTGTGCTTCAGCTGTGTTGGAATTTTCAGCGCTTGCTATAATAGGATAGCTAGGTTCTAGTGGAGACATATTACACGGGATGTTATTAAAAATTAAAAATTAATTAATTAAAATTTTAAAAAGGATGAGGAAGAGGAGGAAGAAGCAGAAGCAGGAAGAGGAGGAGGAGGAGGAGGAGGAGGAGGAGGAGAAGGAGAAGGAGGAGGAGGAGGAGAAGAAGAAGAAGAAGAAGAAGAAGAAGAAGAAGAAGAAGAAGAAGAAGAAGAAGAAGAAGAAGAAGAAGAAGAAGAAGAAAAAGAAACTCATTTCTTGGTACACCCCCAAGGTCCTGAGACGACAATCCACACGATCTTAGAACCACAGGTGACTGGAACACATCTTCTGTTCCATTCCAATCTCGAAGGACCAGCATCAGAGAAGCAGAAAACCCGGCCTGACCAGGGTCACAAGTCACTTCCAGTAGGCACCAACACTGGGTCACCTTGGGCGTGGATTCAGTGTACACCCCCAAGGTCCCTAGAGGACTCTCCATGCGATCTTAGGACCACCTGTGAGTGGAACACAACCTCTGTTCAATTCCAATCATCCAGGCCCTGAGACAGCATTAGGGAAGCACCTTGGGCACAGAGTCGTTGGACACAACCACCCCCCCCTCAGGTCCTTAGAGGACTCTCCACATGATCTTAGGACCACCGGTGAGTAGAACACATCTGTTCCATTCCAATTGCACAGGACCTGAGAAAGCATTAGGGAAGCACCTTGGGCACAGAGCTGGCAAACACCCCCCTCCCAAGTTCCCTAGAGAACTCTCCACGTGATCTTAGGACCACTGGTGAGTGGAACACAACTTCAATTCCATTCCAATCACGCTGGAACTTAGACAGCATTAGGGAAGCAGTAACCCCAGCCTGACCAGGGTCACAAGTACTTTCTGGGCAGCGCAAGCACCAGGTCACCTGGGCAAGGAATTGGAGGACATGCCCAAGGTCCCTAGAGGACAGCTTCTGAGGCAGACCCCATTTTGGGCTCCAGACATCTGGGTAACTTCCCTGCCAGAGGACAGGTGTCCTCCACGACCAGGATAGCTTTGTCAGAATACCTGGGGAAGCCATCTTGGTTCCCGGATCCCTTTGAGACTAGTCTGCACAGTTGAAAGTATGGACTACAAAAGCTAACAGCTTCTGGGACAGGCCCTGTTTCAGGCTTTCATCTTCTGCCACGAGGCAGGTCTGAATGCCAGGTATCTGTGTACCTTCCCTGTAAGAGGAGAGCTTGCCTGCAGAGAGTGCTCTGACCACAGAAACGCAGAAGAGAGCTAGTATCCCAGGTCTGCTAATAGAGGCTAACAGAATCATGAGAGGAACAAGCTCTAACCAGAGACAACTATAAAAACTAACTCCAGAGATTACCAGATGGTGAAAGGCAAACGTAAGAATCTTACTAACAGAAACCAAGACCACTCACCATCATCAGAACCAGGGCACTCCTACCTCACCCAGTCCTGGGCACCCCAAAACACCTAAAAACCTAGACCCGAATTTAAAAGCATATTTCATGATCAGGACATCAAGAAGGAATTTAATAACTCACTTGAAGAAATACAGGAGAACACTGCTAAATAGTTACAAGTCCTTAAAGAAAAACAGGAAAACACATCCAAACAGGTGATGGAAATCTACAAAACAATACTAGACTTAAAAAGGGAAATAGACACAATAAAGAAAAACCAAAGTGAGGCAAAGCTGGAGATAGAAACCCTAGGAAAGAAATCTGCCATTTCTTACTTAGATCCCAGGCTAAGCAACAGAATGCAAGAGATGGAAGAAAGAATCTCAGGTGCAGATGATTCCATAGAGAGCATCGGCAGAACAATCAAAGAAAATACAAAATGCAAAAAGATCCTAACTCAAAACATCCAGGAAATCCAGGACACAATGGGAAGACCAAACCTACGGATAATAGGAGTAGATGAGAAAGAAGATTTTCAACTTAAAGGGCCAACAAATGTCTTCAACAAAATTATAGAAGAAAACTTCCCAAACCTAAAGAATGACATGCCCATGAACATACAAGAAGCCTACAGAACTCCAAATAGACTGGACCAGAAAGAAATTCCTACCAACACTTAATAATCAGAATAAAAAATACACTAAATAAAGATAGAATATTAAAAGAAGTAAGGGAAAAAGGTCAAGTAACATATAAAGGCAGGCCTATCAGAATTACACCAGACTATTCACCAGAGACTATGAAAGCCAGAAGAACCTGGACAGATGTTATAAAAACACTAAGAGAACACAAATGCCAGCCCAGGCTACTATACCCAGCCAAACTCTCAAATACCATAGATGGAGAAATCAAAGTATTTCACGACAAAAACAAACGCACACATTGTCTTTCCACAAATCCAGTCCTTCAAAGGATAATAACAGAAAAAACAAACAAACAAACAAACAAAAAACAATACAAGGACAGAAACCACGCCCTAGAAAAAGCAAGAAAGTAATCCTTCAACAAACCTAAAAGAAGACAGCCACAAGAACAGAATGCCAACTCTAACAACAAAAACAATCACTTCTCCTTAATATCTCTCAATATCAATGGACTCAATTCCCCAATAAAAAGACATAGACTAACAGACTGGCTACACAAACATGACCCAACATTCTGCTGCTTACAGGAAACGCATCTCAGGGAAAAAGACAGACACTACCTCAGAGAGAAAGTCTGGAAAACAATTTTCCAAGCAAATGGTCCAAAGAAATAAGCTGGAATAGCTATTCTAATATGGAATAAAATCGAATTCCAACCCAAAGTTATCAAAAAAAGACAAGGATGGACATGTCATACTCATCAAAGATAAAATCCTCCAAGAGCAACTCTCAATTCTGAATATATATGCTCCAAATGCAAGGGCAGGCACATTCATTAAAGAAACTTTAGTAAAGCTCCAAGCACACATTGCACCTCACACAATAATTGTGGGAGACATCAACAGACAACTTTCATCAATGGACAGATCATGGAAACAGAAACTAAACAGGGATACAGTGAAACTAACAGAAGTTATGAAACAAATGGATTTAACAGATATCTAAAGAACATTTTATCCTAAAACAAAAGGATATACCTTCTTCTCAGCACCTCATGGTAACTTCTCCAAAATTGACCACATAATTGGTCACAAAGCAGGCCTCAACAGAAACAAAAATATTGAAATTGTACCGGGCATCCTATCAGACCATCATGGACTAAGGCTTATCTTCTATAACAACATAAATAATAGAAAACCAACATTCACATGGAAACTGAACAACACTCTTCTCAATGATACCTTGGTCAAGGAAGGAATAAAGAAAGAAATTAAAGACGTTTTACAATTTAATGAAAATGAAGCCACAATATACCCAAACTTATGGGATACAATGAAAGCATTTCTAAGAGGAAAACTCATAGCTCTGAGTGCCTCCAAAAAGAAACTAAAGAGAGCACACACTAGCAGCATGACAACACACCTAAAAGCTCTAGAACAAAAGGAAGCTAATTCACCCAAGAATAGTAGATGGCATTAAATAATCAAACTTAGGGGTGAAAACAACCAAGTGGAAACAAAAAGTATTATACAAAGCATCAACCAAATGAGAAGCATGTTCTTTGAGAAAATCAACAAGGTTAATAAACCCTTAGCCAGACTCACTAGAAGGCATAGTGACAGCATCCTAACTAACAAAATCAGAAATGAAAAGGGAGCCATAACAACAGATCCTGAAGAAATCCAAAACAACAACAGATTGTTCTACAAAAGGATACACTCTACAAAACTGGAAAACCTGAATGAAATGGACAAATTTCTAGACAGATACCAGGTATCAAAGTTAAATCAAGATCAGGTTAATGATTTAAACAGTCCTATATGCCCTAAAGAAATAGAAGCAGTTATTAATAGTCTCCCTACCAAAAAAGCCCAGGACCAGATGGGTTTAGTGCAGAGTTCTATCAGACCTTCAAAGAAGATCTAATTCCAGTTCTCCACAAACAATTCCACAAAATAGAAGCAGAAGCTACTCTACCCAATTCATTCTATGAAGCCACAATTACTCTGATATCTAATCCACAGAAAGACCCAACAAAGAGAGAACTTCAGACCAATTTCGCTTATGAATATCGATGCAAAAACCCTCAATAAAGTTCTCGCTAACCAAATCCAAGAACACATAATAAAATCATCCATCCTGACCAAGTAGGTTTCATTCCAGGGATGCAGGGATGGTTAAAATACAGAAATCCATCAATGTACTCCACTATATAAACAAACTCAAAGACAAAAACCACATGATCGTCTATTTAGATGCAGAAAAAGCATTAGACAAGATCCAACACCCATTCATGATAAAAGTATTGGAAAGATCAGGAATTCAAGGCCCATACCTAAACATGGTAAAAGCAATCTACAGCAAACCAGTAGCCAACATCAAAGTAAATGGTGATAAACTGGAAGCATTCCACTAAAATCAGGGACTAGACAAGGCTGCCCACTTTCTCCCTACCTATTCAACATTGTACTTGAAATCCTAGCCAGAGCAATTCGACAATAAAAGGAGATCAAGGGGATACAAATTGGAAAGGAAGAAGTCAAAATATCACTTTTTGAAGATGATAGGATAGTATATATAAGTGACCCTAAAAATTCCACCAAAGAACTCCTAAACCTGATAAACAGCTTCAATGAAGTAGCTGGATATAAAATTAAATCAAACAAGTCAATGGACTTTCTCAACACAAAGGATAAACAGGCTGAGAAAGAAATTAGGGAAACAACACTGTTCTCAATAGTCACAACTAATATAAAATACCTTGGTGTGACTCTAACTAAGGAAGTGAAATATTTGTATGATAAGAACTTTATTTTCTAGGGCGTGGTTCCCGTCCTTGTATTGGTTTTTTTCTGTTATTATCCTTTGAAGGGCTGGATTCGTGGAGAGATAATGGGTGAATTTAGTTTTGTAGTGGAATACTTTGGTTTCTCCGTCTATGGTAATTGAGAGTTTGGCTGGTTATAGTAGCCTGGGCTGGAATTTGTGTTCTCTTAGTGTCTGTATAACATCTGTCCAGGCTCTTCTGGCTTTCATAGTCTCTGGTGAAAAATCTGGTATAATTCTGATAGGCTTGCTTTTATATGTTACTTGACCTTTTTCCCTTACTGCTTTTAGTATTCTATCTTTATTTAGTGCATTTGTTGTTCTGATTATTATGTGTCGGGAGGAATTTCTTTTCTGGTCCAGTCTATTTGGAGTTCTATAGGCTTCTTGTATGTTCATGGGTATCTCTATCTTTAGATTTGGGAAGTTTTCTTCAATAATCTTGTTGAAGATGTTTGCTGGTCCTTTGAGTTGAAAATCTTCATTCTCATCCACTCCTATTATCCGTAGGTTCGGTCTTCTCATTGTGTCCTGGATTTCCTGGATGTTTTGAGTTAGGATCTTTTTGCATTTTCCATTTTCTTTGATTGTTGTGCCGATGTTCTCTATGGAATCTTCTGCACCTGAGATTCTCTCTTCCATTTCTTGTATTCTGTTGCTGATGCTCACATCTATGGTTCCAGATTTCTTTCCTAGTGTTTCTATCTCCACTGTTGCCTCACTTTGGGTTTTCTTTATTGTGTCTAGTTCCCTTTTTAGGTCTTGGATGGTTTTATTCAATTCGATCACCTGTTTGGTTGTGTTTTCCTGCAATTCTTTAAGGGATTTTTGTGTTTCCTCTTTAATGTCTTCTACCTGTTTGGTTATGTTTTCCTGTAATTCTTTAAGGGATTTTTGTGTTTCCTCTTTAATGTCTTCTACTTGTTTAGCAGTGTTCTCCTGTATTTCTTTAAGTGAGTTATTTAAGTCCTTCTTGATGTCCTCTACCATCATCATGAGATATGCTTTTAAATCCAGGTCTAGCTTTTCAGGTGTATTGGGGTTCCCTGGCCTGGGCGATGTGGGAGTGCTGGGTTCTGATGATGGTGAGTAGTCCTGGTTTCTGTTAGTAAGATTCTTACGTTTACCTTTCGCCATCTGGTAATCTCTGGAGTTAGTTATAGTTGTCTCCGTTTAGAGATTGTTCCTCTGGTGATTTTGTTACACTATATCAGCAGACCAGGGAGACTAGCTCTCTTCCCTGAGTTTCAGTGGTCAGAGCAGTCTCTGCAGGCAAGCTCTCCTCTTTCAGGGAGGTGCACAGTTATCTGGTGTTTGGACCTCCTCCTGGCCGAAGATGAAGGCCCAAAACAGGATCTTTCCCAGAAGCTGTGTCGCTTTGGCCTGCAGACTGGCCGCTGCGGATTCCCAGAATCAAGGTGGCCCCCGCGGAATGTGAGGCAGAAGCCTCACTGGCTGTGCGGACACCTGTGCTCTGACCAGGAAGGTGGCAGGTTCTATGGAGCCGGAAACGGCGCCGCCTCAGAGGCTCTGTGGCTCTCGCCCGTTCCAGAAGCTGCTGGCCTCTGTGTTCCACACTCTCACCCGCAGACCGCCCGCTGCGGAGTCCCAGAACCAAGGTGGCCCCCAGAGACACTGAAACTTATAGAGGAGAAAGTGGGGAAAAGCCTTGAAGATATGGGCACAGGGGAAAAATTCCTGAACAGAACAGCAATGGCTTGTGCTGTAAGATCGAGAATTGACAAATGGGACCTAATGAAACTCCAAAGTTTCTGCAAGGCAAAAGACACCGTCAATAAGACAAAAAGACCACCAACAGATTGGGAAAGGATCTTTACCTATCCTAAATCAGATAGGGGACTAATATCCAACATATATAAAGAACTCAAGAAGGTGGACTTCAGAAAATCAAATAACCCCATCATAAAATGGGGCTCAGAGCTAAACAAAGAATTCTCACCTGAGGAACACTGAATTGCTGAGAAGAACCTGAAAAAATGTTCAGCATCCTTAATCATCAGGGAAATGCAAATCAAAACAACCCTGAGATTCCACCTCAAACCAGTCAGAATGGCTAAGATTAAAAATTCAGGTGACAGCAGATGCTGGTGAGGATGTGGTGAAAGAGGAATACTCCTCCATTGTTGGTGGGATTGCAAGCTTGTACACCTGTGAAAATCAGTCAGGTGGTTCCTCAGAAAATTGGACATAGTACTACCAGAGGATCCCACAATACTTCTCCTGGGCTTATATCCAGAAGATGATCCAACTGGTAAGAAGGACACATACTCCACTATGTTCATAGCAGCCTTATTTACAATATCCAGAAGCTGGAAAGAACCCAGATGCCCCTCAACAAAGGAATGGATACAAAAATGTGGTACATTTACACAATGGAGTACTACTCAGCTATTAAGAAGAATAAATTCATCAAATTCCTAGGCAAATCGATGGAACTGGAGGGCATCATCCTGAGTGAGGTAACCCAATCACAAAAGAACAAACATGATATGTACTCACTGATAAGTGGATATTAGCCCAGAAACTTAGAATGCCCAAGATATAGGATACAATTTGCGAAGCACATGAGACTCAGAAGAAATGAAGACAAGGGTGTTGAGGCTTTGCCCCTTCTTAGAATTGGGAGCGGAATGCCCATGTAGGGAGTTGCAGAGACGAAGATTGGAGCTGAGACAAAGGGGTGGACCATCTAGAGACTCCCATATGGGGGGATCCATCCCGTAGTTAGCTTCCAAACGCTGACACCATTGCATACAGTAGTGGGATTTTGCTGAAAGGACCCTGATATAATTGTCTCTTGTGAGACTATGCTGGGGCCTTGCAAACACAGAAGTGGATGCCTACAGTCAGGTATTGGATGGAACACAGTCCCTCCAATGGAGGAGCTAGGGAAAGTACCTGAGGAGGTGAGGGGATCTGCAACCCTATGGGTGGAACAACAATATGAACTAACCGGTGCCCCCCCCCCCCCCCAGAGCTTGTGCCTCTAGCTGCATATGTATCAGAGTATGGCCTGCTCAGCCATCAGTGGTAAGAGAGGCCCATTGGTTGTGCAGACTTTATATGCCTTAGTGCAGGGGAATGCCAGGGCCAGGAAGTGGGAGAGGAGGAGTGGGGGAGTAGGGGGGGTGAGGGTGTGGGGGACTTTTGGGACAGCACTGGAGATGTGAATGAAGAAAGTACCTAATTTAAAAAAAAATCATTTCTTGACTTCACCTCGGGCAGTCTTATCTAAAATACTAATTTAAGTGCCTATTTTATATTTATTCCATAAAATGATTTAGGTCTCCTACTTTCTGTTGTTTGTTACAAAACCACAAATGTTTGTTGTTGTTCTTGTTGTTGCTGTATTGTTGCTATTGTTTTAAATCTGATTAAAGAATTTAGGAGAAATTACCTAAAATGAGTACAAATATATTTTTGTTAAGTCCTGAAATATATGAACAAATTTTTCTACACAAACTTAAAATGTAAAGTTAAAGATTAGTTTTAAGGTTGATCTTTATGTAGAAATAGTTTTGCCTTGGGCAATTTTAAATGTTTAAATAATAATAATGTTGAAATAGGCTAACTTTGGATTTGAAATTGTAACAAGTCTAGCAGAAATGAAGATATTTGGAAGAGAAACCTATGCCTTTTAATTTGACTATCAGCCAATGAAAACAGACACACACAACCCCATCAGGCTTTTTCTAGTATCTTATACTGGGAAAAGGTAAGAGCACCATCCAGAGGAGGAACCTGTCTTTCAAAAAGAGATTTCACCCAGTTCTAATTCCTTCTCCGACCACCTTATAGCTTGCGAAGTACAGATAATTATAAGTCAGTGTTGGTCAGAATCACACAATCACACTTTGAGACTGGTTACGTGGGTATATCCTTAAGTAGAACTCTCTCTCTCTCCATCTTCTACTTGTATGATCTCTCTTATTCCAGTAGTCACCCACCCTTAGTCCATCCATCATATCTATTCTACTCCAACTTCACTGGGAGATTAATGCAAATCTCTCTTGAGCCCTTCTTGTTATTTAGCCATTCTGGGTCTGTGAACATAACAACTTTACTTAACAGCTGATATATGCTTAGGAGTACATACTATGTTTGTCTTTCTGGGTCTGGGTTATCTCACTTGTGAAAGTATTTTCTAGTACCATCCATTTGCCTATAACACTCATGATGTCATTATTTTAAACATGTGAGTAATACACCATTTTTTAAATGTCATGCTGGTAGGACTTGCTAAAGGAGGTGGAAGCAGGAGGACCATAATTTGGAGGCCAGCCTGGGCTATACTTCCTCTTTTAACTTGGTTATTTTAATTGGTATCCAGAAGATGGGTGGCCAGATAACTTGAGGCGCAGATTGTGACCCTGAAGTCCAATAACATAGTAATTGTGCAGAGGTAAAACATTCTGTTTCAGAGAATATATTTTCATATCTAAATATGTTACTAGTACTCCATTTCCCTAGGTTTTATTCTTGTTGGTGTGAAAATTTGGAAACAGGAGAAGGAAGTAAGTTTGAGGACCATTTGGTTTGAAGGAGGAACTCAACAGGCTAGACGCTGGGGCATGGAAGACTTATCACCTATTCCTTCTACCAAAACAAATCCAGGAGGTCAACATTGTTAAAGGATATAATTTCTTTCAAGGATGGGCTTGTAAAAGTGGAATACAGACAATGAAATTCACAGAAACGCAGTCCCCATTTTCAAAGTTAAGAGTTGGTCTCAGGGATTTTTAAGTGTGATAGATAAAAATTTTGATAAATTTACATAAATATTTGTTGTCTGGTAGATATCATTTCTTTGAAGAATAGAGGTTTACTATGATACTTCTGGAGCTTTATAAGCCTGGAAAAATCATCTATCCATCTTACCACACTAATAATATGTGGTGGTAGGATGTCTCCAGAAAGAGCACCAAGTGAGGAAGGATTATTTGCAAGTAAATAATGGTGATCAATGAGTCAACAGTTAAGTCTGGCCAGGTTTCCATACATCTTATATAAGTGCTTGGCTAAAGACAGCTACATGCTGCTTAAAAAAGACATAGCTCCTTCTTTATGCATTTATTGTTCTTCTATAATTTTAATCTGTTTTCTTAACATAAAAACAATAACTTTGCCCAGTGTCAGGACAGACCTTGGGACTTAGGGTCTATCTATCTATCTATCTATCTATCTATCTATCTATCTATCTATCACCTATACATAGACATGAATTTGCATTGATTTATTTAAAATGTGTATCTATTAGAGAGACAAGCTTAATATAAAAGATCTGGTAATTAACTGTACTGAGGGAGAGAGAGTAAAAAAGTTTGCTGTAAATGTACATTGTAAACTAGTAAAGATAAAACAGTATCATTCACAAAAGGCAAAACCTATTTACAGCCTATATTTATTGGATTATTAAGCTCAATATTTACATCTATAGATAAAATGTACTTATTTTGAATACATAAATTAGCATATATATGTTACATAAAGGACAATTTCAATGTCAACTCCATTTGAGAGATCATTTTTTCTTTTCTGATTTTTTTTCATATTTTGATAAAAAGCAATGGGCTTTTCCTACCATTTTCACCTGAGAACTTCCTCAATATTTTTCTTTTTGCTTAAATAGTTACATTTCTTTGGAGCACAAGGCTTGTCTTTTTGAAAAGCTTGTGAACTATGTGGCATGTTTTTTATATTTTAAACTAGAATTTATGCTTTCTTTCTTCTGTTGTGACTCTGTGTTTGTTAATATGTTAGATAAACTATATGTAAGCTCTTAGTAAAATAAAAACTGAGGATAGGTTTAGTTAATGTATGTCCATCAAGTGTCATGTGCTCTTGACTATTTAAGGACTCAGGAAGCTTGTCTTCTAAAAGATCAAAATCAGATTCACAGGCAGACTCTCAGTAGGGTATCTGCCCTTCTCTTGTATAGCAGCTATCAGCTGTAGAGGAAAGAAGGAGGGGGCAAGGGAAAAAGAACACATGAGCCTGAACAGAAGTTGGGAGAGAGAGAGAGAATATATATGTAATTCATATACATAAATATATATGAATTCATATATATGTATAAATGTGTGTGTGTGTGTGTGTGTGTGTGTGTGAATTTCAAGCCCCACAGATGGGCATGGTCTGTATAGCCACTAATTCAAATTTAATAAGCTTTGCTAATATAACTAACTGTAAATGCTTTCTCTGTGGTCCATACTATCTACTTTTGATTATTTCCCCTAAGACTGGCTAACATCTCAGTATTTTTACTAGTTAATTGGTGTAAAGTTCTCATCATAGTGTGGATATATACAGTAAGTAATCAACCAATTTTATAATTTTTCATTTTGCCACACTGTATAGTCTGTTGCTCAATTAAGGCATTTGATTACTAATTATAAAGATAGTTCTTCTTAACTGTAGCATGGTTCTCCTCTGAGAGACTCTCCCAGCAGCTCACTGAGACAGATGCTGATTATGTACAGCCAAGCATTGGACTGAGGTCATGGACCTCTATGGAAGAATAAGGGGAAGGTTCAAAGGAGCTGATGGGAATGGTAACCCCATAAGAAGACCAATAGTGTCAAATAATTAGGACCCCTTAGATCTCCAAGAGTCTAAGCCACCAACCAAAGAGCATATATGTGCTTCTCTGAGGCCCTCTAGAACATATGAAGCAGAGGGCTGCCTTGTCTGGCCTCAGGGTGGTTGGTCCTCTCAGAGTTGAAGGGGAGAAGGGATGAGGTAAAGGGAGGGAGGACCAGAAGAGCAAACAACATTTGGGATGTAAATAAATAAAATAATTAATTAAAATATTTTGCATTTTCTGTCATTTGTGTTTTAGGTATTTGTCTGTTTAGGAAATTGTACTAATGAAGACAAAATTCCATTAAAGATTATTCTGTGTTGAAGTCTTGAATGACTAGTATTTTAAATTGATTCTAATACAATTAATACTCTAAATATATGCAAATAGAAACATATATAGCTGTGTACCTAAACTTTATATTAAGCATGTTCATGAAAATCATTCTGCTATTTTCTGAGAGTGTTACCTATACAAAGGACATAACAGCACACTGTCTGTGAATAACCTTTAGCAAGAGAATCTTACAGCTTCCAAGGTTGCATTTAATGATTGATTTTTGATATACAAAGGCCTGGCCTCCTTACCTTATGATGGAATATCTGAGTATTTCTATTTTTATAGATTTATTTTTTGCTTGTGTTTGGCTCTGTGTATATGTCACAGATACCTTTGTAAACTAGAGGTATCGGATCCCCTAAAGGTGAATTTACAGGAAGTTGTGAGCTGCTCAAATGGGTTTGGGGAATTGGTCACAGATTCTCTGAAAGAGCATCTTGTGTTCTTAACCACTGGTACATTTCTCTAGCCTCTAGATGGAATTTATTTTAAAGCTCTTCAGAATTTCCTATTTGATTAGCTAAAGCTGATGGTGCAACTCATTTTACCCAATCATGCGTCCCTTGTTCTCCTACAAGTAGGGGTCTCTGCAAGCTTCTTGGGTCAGGAAAGTGATAATTGATCAAGGACAGCAAGAAGGCAGGCAGTTCAGCACAGAAGAACTCAGTAGCAGGAGTTGTTTCAAACTTTGTGAGTCTGATCCCAAGGGATTCATTTTAGGCTTATTTAAGCATCACACAATCTGGAGACAACTATTCTTGTGAAGCTATACTCAATCATACTTTCAAAACAAAGCATACCTAGATCTCCTTGAGGAACAAAGCAATCTAAGTGTGGATTAGACATAACTATAACCAACCATGTTGTAAAGTACATATGACATCTTTCATAAAGATAGATTCTATAAAATGACTAAGAAACACAAATTTATAAGAATGAGTCTGAAGTACCCTCTGGTGCCAGAAAGTCTTTGGCCACATAGATTTCACAAAGGTAGTTACCAGGCTAGAAAGCATATCTGCTCCAGCCTTCTGGATGGAAAACATGTCTCATATCCCTTTCCTTGAAAGAATAACTTTGTATAGTTAACATCCCAGGTCCCCCGAATGCACAAAAACCTCTGAGCCCCTATATCTTCTGAATATTCTTTTTTTTCTCTTAAAGAATTTTGTAAATTTGTTTATATATATATTTTAATTAGGTATTTTCCTCATTTACATTTCTAATGCTATCCCAAAAGTCCCCCATACCCTCCCCCCCACTCCCCTACCCACCCACTCCCACTTTTTGGCCCTGGCATTCCCCTGTACTGGGTCATATAAAGTTTGCAAGTCCAATGGGCCTCTCTTTCCAGTGATGGCCTACTAGGCCATCTTTTGATACATATGCAGCTAGAGACAAGAGCTCCAGGGTACTGGTTAGTTCATAATGTTGTTCCACCTATAGGGTTGCAGATCCCTTTAGCTCCGTGGGTACTTTCTCTAGCTCCTCCATTGGGGGCTCTGTGATCCATCCAATAGCTGACTGTGAGCATCCACTTCTGTGTTTCCTAGGCCCCGGCATAGTCTCACAAGAGACAGCTATATCTGGGTCCTTTCAGCAAAATCTTGCTAGTGTATGCAATGGTGTCAGCGTTTGGAGGCTGATTATAGGATGGATCCCTGGATATGGCAGTCTCTAGATGGTCCATTGTATCTTATATCTTGGAAATGTAAATGAAGAAATTACCTAATAATTAATATATATATATATATATATATATATATATATATATATATATGTATATATATATATATATACATACAAACAAAAAGAAAAGATCAAGAATCAATAAATGGAACCTTATACAATTGCAAAGCAAGGCAAAAGACACCGTCCATAAGAGAAAAAGACCACCAACAGATTGGGAAAGGATCTTTACCTATCCTAAATCAGATAGGGGACTAATATCCAATATATATAAAGAACTCAAGAAGGTAGGCTCCAGAAAATCAAATAACCCCATTTAAAAATGTGGCTCAGAGCTGAACAAAGAATTATCACCTGAGGAATACTGAATGGCAGAGAATCATCTGAAAAAATGTTCAACATCCTTAATCATCAGGGAAATGCAACTCAAAACAACCCTAAGATTCCACCTCACACCAGTCAGAATGGCTAAGAACAAAAATTCAGGTGACAGCCGATGCTGGCAAGGATGTGGGGAAAGAGGAATACTCCTCCATTGTTGGTGGGATTGCAAGCTGTTACAACCACTCTGGAAGTCCATCTGGCGGTTCCTCAGAAAATTGGACATAGTAATACCAGAGGATCCTGTAATACCTCTCCTGGGCATATATATCCTGAAGATGTCCCAACTGGTAAGAAGGACACATGCTCCACTATGTTTATAGCATGTCAGTACTGCAATAAGTGGAGTATAGAAAATATATGTTATGGTAGCACAATTATAGAAATTTTCTCCAATAGGAAGCTCCCATGGAACCCTGGAGGAGCAGAATATACTTGGGAATAAATATCACAATCTTTTGGCCTATACAGGAGAAATAGTGTTTATTATGTTTTATGGGATTGAATAGTTATTGTTGGAGACCATAATACTGTATGAAGTCATTGCAATAATGAAACAAAGCAATTGTAACTATAAACAAAATGTCAGATAGTAGAATTAAAAAAAAAAGAAGAAGAAAAAAAACTCTTAGTAGCCATGGAGTGTTGCACTTACTTCGTCCATCAAGAAAAACGCAACACGGTCGGATTCTTCTCAACAGTCTTCTATATTTCAGGAACACCTCGATGCTAAGGGGACCCCGGGAACCCAGGGAGGACTGCTTATATACACCCCAGCACTGAGGAGAGCTATGTGTCCTCCTGGGATTGGTCAGTCTGCTGGCACTTTAATTTGTATGCACCTGCTTGGGTGGGGTTGGCGCCAGATTCGGGCTAGCGCCTGCGCAGTGGCACCAATGGAGCATAAGAAGCTGAGAATTAGGTCTGTGATTTATAAGTTATTATAGTTTGGATGTAGTTTGGATGTTCAAAACCATGTAAATTTTAGGTTTTATTATAAGTAACAATGTTGGGAGAGGTAAGAATAGGCCATTATGTCATACATGATTTTCTTGCATAGTAAGTCCTTTTTCTTGAAGAGTTGAATTAGGAATAGGACCTGCTTGCGATAATTCAATGTAACTCCTTCTGTTTTATCTCTTTCATATGTAGTTCCTTGTTTCTCTACCTGTCTTCCATGTTTTAACTCATTACAAAATCTTTGTTGAGAGTATATCCAATCTTGGGTTTCCAGATGCTAGAACAATAAGCTGATCTTTTTCCTTTATAAACAGTCCAATTTCAGGTATTCTGTAATAGCAATGGAGAAATGAACTAAAACTAAACTCTGTAGGAAATTTGTAAAAGATGTTAGAAGAGCACAGGTGAATTCCATAGGAAATTTTATGAGGCAATATTAAAAGTATCATCTTTTAATATCCTCATGAATATAACTTTTTTGTTTTTTATTGTATGGATAAGTGAATATAGAAAGTGCTATGAAAGTTAGAGACACTTCACTATGATACTATAAAGATATTTTATAAAATAATGCTGATATTTTAAAATGACTCCAAATAGGAAATGCAATATAATTTATCTTAACAGTTATCTTCATTTTTATTTTTGTAAACATCTGAAAAAATTTATTTAATTCAATTAACAATTTTTAACATGCTACATGGAAGATAACAATTTAGGAAAATCTTTCAAAGGAGTCAAAATAAAAAAAATACTAAAACATTTTATAATTCAGAGAAAATATAGCTCTGTTTTTCAATATTATATTCTCAAATCACCATAATGAAGTCTGAAAAATGAGAAAACTCATTTGAAGGATAAGTGCATACGAAAACTGAAGCAACAACGTGATATTGGGGACCGGAAATTAATATAAAATAAAAAGTGAAATAAAAGTGTGTAGTCAAAAAGGTTCTGGAATTTTATTACTAAAGCTGTTTCACAGGATACTAGCTGACATTGAAAGGAACAATTTCCTAGCAGTCAATATTGACAGAATAATAATAATAATAATAATATTGCTTTTATTTGCCTCATGAGTGCAATGTGAGACATTTTTTTTTTCAGTCACACAAGCCAGGAAGATTTGTTTCTTGGTTTTCCATTGTCTTCCTTTTCCAAAATTAAACCAGAAATACAGAGATGTCAATAAGAACTAATATTGAGAATCCTTTGTGGACTTATATTTTTGTAAATGCTAAACTCTCAGAAGATGGCCTGACAAGCAGTCCTTAGGATTTTGTCTGTGATAAGATGAAAGATCACCGGCCACATTTTTACTATTCTATACAACTCCCGGTAAGGTGCTCACAATATACAGAATATATTCTTGCCCATCACACCCAAGTGGAACTATATTCAAATAGCCACTCAGCTTGTCACTTAAAGAGAACAAAATCAGAGGCTAGAAAGATCGATTAAGCAGTTATAACTCCAGTTCTAAGGGACTTGATACCATGGTCTAACTCTTGCAGGGACCTGGGATATACTTGGTACCTATAATACAACAGGTAAAATACTTATATAAAAATAAATTTAAAATATAAATTTTAAAAATAGAAAAATATATCTACTATATCATAGCTAAGATTTCAATATTATTGCTATATTGAAATAAACTGGCCAGAGGAGAGCTTGCCTCCAAAGAGTGATCTGACCCGGGACTCAGGTGAGATGGCCATTTACACTCTAGTATCTCTCTAAGGTGGGTCTGCTCAGAAGAGCACAAGCCACCAAAGGAACAGAGCTTCTGGGACAGGGTCCTACAGGTCTACATCTACAGCCAGGTGGTGGAGCTGATCCTCAGTCCTCTGTGCACCTTTCCTGCCAGAGGAGAGCTTGCCTCCAGGAGTGCTTTGACCATAGGACTCAGGGAAAATCACCATTTTCTCTCCAGGATCTCTCTAAGGCAAGTCTGCTAAGGAGAGCACAGGAAAAAGAGCTTCTGGGACAGGGTCCTATGGGACTACATCTGCAACCAGGAGGTGGGGCTGTTCCAGAGCCCTCTGTGCACTGGTCTTGCCAGGAGAGAGCTGGTCTCCCAGGAGTGCTGTAACAGGCTTACAGACCTACAGGAGAAACAATCAGAGACAGCTAGAACATCTAACATCAGAGATTAACAGATGGTGAAAGGCAAATATAAGAATCTTACCAACAGAAACCAAGACTACTTGGCATCATTAGAACCTAGTACTCCCACCACAGCGAGTCCTAGATACCCCCAACATACTGAAAAAGAAAGAGTAAGATTTAAAAATCATACCTCATGATGCTAGTAGAGGATTTTAAGGACATTAATAACTCCCTTAAAGAATTACAGGAAAACAGAGGTAAACAGTTAGAAGACCTTAAAGAAAAAACTCAAAAATACCTTAAGGAATTACAGGAAAACACAATCAAACAGGTGAAGAAATTGAACAAAACCATCCAAGATCTAAAAATGGAAGTAAAAACAATAAAGAAATCACAAAGGGACACAACTCTGGAGATAGAAATCCTAGGAGAGAAATCCGGAGCCATAGATACAAGCATCACCAACAGAATACAAGAGATGGAAGAGAAATCTCAGATGCAGAAGATTCCAGAGAAAACATGGACACAACAATCAAAGAAAATGCAAAAATATCCTAATTCAAACCAACCAGAAAATCCAGCACATAATGAGAAGATCAAACCTAAGGATAATAGGTATAAATTAGAAGGAAGATTTTCATTTTTTTAAAATTTATTAGGTATTTTCCTCATTTCCATTTCCAATGCTATCCCAAAAGTCCCCCATATCCTCACCCCCACTCCCCTACACACCCATTCCCATTTCTTGGCCCTAGCGTTCCCCTGTACTGAAGCGTCTAAAGTTTGCAAGACCAATGGGCCTCTCTTTCCAGCGATGGCCGACTAGGCCATCTTCTGATACATATGCAGCTAGAGACATGAGCTCTGAGGGGTAAAGGGCCATTAAATATCTTTAACAAAATTATAGAAGAAAACTTCCCTAACCTAAAGAAAGAGATGTCCATGAACATACAAGAAGCATTAAAACCTCCAAATAGATTAGACCAGAAAAGAAAATCCTCCTGACACATAATAATGAAAACAATATATGCACTAAACAGAGATATAATATTAAAAGCAATAAGGGAAAAAGGTCAAATAACATATAAAGGCAGACTTATTAGAATTGCACCAGATTTATCAACAAAGATTATATAAGCCAGAATTCCCTGGACAAATGTCATATGGACCCTAAGAAAACACAAATGCCAGCTCAGGCTACTATACCCAGCAAAACTCTCAATTATCATAGATGGAGAAATCAAAGTATTTCATGTCAAGGACAAATACATACAATATTTTTCCATGAATCCAGCCCTTAAAGGCATAATAAAGGGAAAACTCCAACACAAGAAGGGAAATTACACCCTAGAAAAAGCAAGAAAAGAATCCTTCAACAAACCTAAAAGAAAATAGCCACAAGAACAGAATGCCAACTCTAACAACAGAAATAACAGGAAGCAACAATTTCTTTTCCTTAATATCTCTTAATAACAATGGAATCAATTCCCACCCCCCAAAAAGGACATAGACAGACTGGCTACATAAAGAGGACACAACATGTTGCTTCATACAGAAAACCGACCTCAGGAACAAAGACAGACACTGACTCTAAGTAAAAGGCTGGAAAACAAATTTCCAAGCAAATGGTCCAAATAAACAAGCTGGAGTAGCCATTCTAATATTGAATAAAATCAACTTCAAAACCAAAGTTAACAAAAAAGACAAGAATGCACACTTCATACTCAACAAAGGTAAATCTTCCAAGATGAACTCTAAATTCTGAATATATCTGCTCCAAATGCAACCATATTCACATTATTAAATAAACTGTAGTAAAGCTCAAAGCATACATTCATTGTACTGCACACAATAATAGTGGAAGACTTCAACAGCCCACTTTCATCAATGGACAGATCCTGGAAAAAGAAACTAAACAGAGAAAAAGTGAAACTAACAGAAGTTATGAAACAAATGGATTTAACAGATATCTATAGATATTTCATCCTAAGACAAAAGGATATATCTTCTTCTCAGCACCTCATGGTACATTCTGCAAAAAAAAGGAGCATATAATTGGTCACAAAACAGGCCTCAGCAGATACAAAATTACTGAAATTATCCCATGCACCCTATCAGATTACCACAGACAAAGCCTGATCTTCAATAACAACATAAATAATAGAAAGCCAACATACACATGGAAGCTGAACAACACTCTACTCAATGATACCCTGGACAAGGAAGAAATAAAGAAAAAAATTAAAGACTTTTAGAGGTTAATGAAAATGAAGCCAAAACGTACCCAAACTTATGGTAAACAATGAAAGCAGTCCTAAGAGGAAATCTCATAGCTCTGAGTGCCGAAAAAAAGAAACTAGAGAGAACATACATAAGAAGCTTGACAGCACACTTAAAATCTCTAGAACAAAAGGAAGCAAATTACTCAAGAGGAGTAGACAGCAGGAAATAATCAAACTCAGGGCTGAAATCAACCAAGTGAAAACAAAAAGAACTATACAAAGAATCAACCTAACCAGGAGCTGGCCTTTTAAGAAAATCAACAAGATAGATAAACCCTTAGCCAAACTAACTAGAGGGCACAGGGATAGTATACTAACTAAGAAAATCAGAAATGAAAAGCAAGACATAACGACAGAAACTGATAAAATCCAAAAAAAAAAAATCATCAGATCCTTCTATAAAAGGCGACAATAAACAAAACTGGAGAACCTGGATGAAATGAACATATTTCTATAAAGGTACCAGGTAACAAAGTTAAATCAGCATCAAATTGATGACCTATACAGTTCCATATCCCCTAAAGAAATAGAATCAGTCATTAATAGTCTCCAAACCAAAAAAATCCCAGGACCAGATGGGTTTATTTCAGAGGTCTACAAAACATTCAATGAAGACCAAATTACAATTTGAGTCAAAATATTCCACAAGATAAAAACAGAATATACTCTACCCAATTCATTCTATAAAGCCAAAATTACTCTGATAACTAAACCACATAAAGACCCCCCAAAAAAGAACTTCAGGCCAATATCCCTTATGAATATGGGTCAAAAATACTGAATAAAATTCTTGCAAGCTGAATCCAAGAACACATCAAGATGATCATCCATCATGATCAAGTAGGCTTCATCCCAAAGATGTAGGGAAGGTTTAATATATGGAAATCCATCAACTTAATCCACTATATAAACAAATTCAAAGACAAAACCCACATGATCATCTCATTAGATACTTCAAAAGCATTTAACAAAATCCAACACACATTCATGATAAAAGACTTAGAAAGATCAGGAATTCAAGGGCCATACCTAAACATAATAAAAACAATATATAGCAAACCAGTAGCCAAAATCAAACTGAATGGATAGAAACTTGAAGCAAACCCACTAAAATCAGAGACTAGATAAGGCTGCCCTCTTTTTTCCAACCACATTCTCCCTACCTTTTCAATATAGTACTTGAAGTCCTAGCCAGAGCAGTTAGACAACAAAAGGAGAATAAGGGGATACAAATTGGAAAGGAAGAAGTCAAAATATCACTATTTGCAGATGATATGATAGTATATATGTGACCCTAAAAATTCCACCAGAGAACTCCTAAACCTGATAAACAGCTTCAATGAAGTAGCTGAACATAAAATTAACTCAGACAAATCAGTGGCCTTTCTCTACAAAAAAAGATAAAGAGGCAGAGAAAGAAATTAGGGAAACAACACCCTTCAAAATAGTCACAAATAACACAAAATAGCTTGGTGTGATTCTAACGAATGAAGTGAAAGATCTGTATGGTACAGACTTTAAATCTCTGAAGAAAGAAATCAAAGATCTCAGAAGATGGAAAGATCTCCTATGGCTCATGAACTGGCAGGATTAATATAACAAAAATGTATAAATTGCTGAAAGCAATCTACAGATTCAATGCAATCACCAACATAATTCCACCTCAATTCTTAACTGAGTTAGAAATGGCAATTTGCAAATTCATCTGGATTAAAAAAAATAAATAAAAACCTATAATAGCAATAACTATTCTCAACAATAAAGGAACCTCTGGTAGAATCACCATGCCTAACCTCAAGCTGTACTACAGAGCAGTTGTGATTAAAAGCTGCATGGTACTTGTACAGCAACAGACAGGTAAAACAATAGAATAGAATTAAAGATCCAGAAATGAACCCACACAACTATGGTCATTTGATCGTTGATAAAGGAGCTAAAACCATCCAGTAGAAAAAAAGAGCATTTTCAACAAATGGTGCTGGCTCAACTGGCAGTTATCATGTAGAAGATTGCAAGTTGATCCATTCTTATCTCCATGTACAAAGTGGATCAAGGGACTCCATTTAATACCAGAAACACTGAAACTTATAGAGGAGAATGTTGGAAAGAGACTCAAAGATATGGGCACAGGGAAAAAAATTCTTGAACAGAACAGCAATGGCTTGTGCTGTAAGATCGATAATCAACAAATGAGACCTCATAAAACAGTAAAGCTTTTGTAAGGCAAAAGACACTGTCAATAAGATAAAAAGGCCACCAACAGATTGGGAAAGGATTTTTACCAATCCTAAATCAGATAGGGGATTAATATCTAATATATTAAAAGAACTCAAGAAGCTAGACTCCAGAAAAACAAATAACCCCATTAAAATAAACAGAGAATTATCAACTGAGGAATAGAAAATGTCTGAGAACGACCTGAAAAAATTGTTCAACATCCTTAGTCATCAGGAAAATGAAAATCAAAACAACCCTGAGATTCTACCTCACACCAATCAGAATGGCTAAGATCAAAAATTCAGGTGACAGCAGGTGATGGTAAGGAAATGGAAAAAGAGGAACACTCCTCCATTGCTGGTGGGAATGCAAGCTGGTACAACCCCTCTGGATATCAGTTTGGTGGTTGCTCAGAAAATTGGACATAGGACTACCAAATATCCAACAACACTACTCCTGGGCATATACCCATATGATGCTCCAAATTATAATAAGGAAAAATGATATATTCTCTTCATAGTAGCCTTATTTATAATAGCCAGAAGCTAGAAAGGACCCAGATGTCCCTCAACAGAGGAACAGATAAAAAAAATCATACATTTGCACTCAGCTATTAAAAATATTGAATTTATGAAATTCTTAGGCAAATGGATGGATCTTTAGGATATCATCCTGAGGGAGGTAACCCAATCACAAAAGATCTCACTTGATATGCACTCAAGTGGATATTAGCCCAGAAACTTAGAATACTCAAGATATAACTTGCAAACCACATGAAACTCAGAATGAAGGAAGACCAAAATGTGGATACTTTGTTCCTTCTTAGAATGGAGAACAAAATAACCATGAAAGGAGATACAGAGACAAAGTTCCAGGCTGAGGCTGAAGGAAGGGCCATTCAGAGACTGTCCTACCTGGGAATCCATCCCATTAACAACCACCAAACCCAGACACTATTGCATACACCAGCAAGTTTTTACTGACAGTACCCTGATATAGTTACCTCTTGTGAGGCTAAGCCAGCACCTGGCCAGTACAGAAGTGGATGCTCAGAGTCATCTATTGGATGGAATACAGGGCTTCCAATGAAGGAGCTAGAAAAAGTACCCGAGGAGCTAAAGGGGTCTGCAGTCCTATAGAAGGAACAACAATATGAACTAAACAATACCCTACAGAGCTTGTGTATCTAGTAGCATATATAGAAGTGGATGGCCTAGTTGGCCATCAATGGGAGGAGAGGACCTTGGTAGCAAAGATTATATGTCACATTACAGGGGAATTCCAGGGCCAGAAAACAGGGGTAGGTAGATTGGTAAGCAGGGTTGGGGGGGGGGGAGGTTATAGGGGACTTTCAGAGACGAAACTAGGAAAGGGGATAGCTATTTACAAAATAGAAACAGAAGGTACTCTACTCAATTCATTTTATGAAGGCACAATCACTTTGATACCTAAACTAAACAAAGACCCAACAAAGAAACAGAAACTCAGACCAATTTCCCTTATGAATATTAATGCAAAAATACTCAATAAAATTCTTCCAATACAGAGGAATGGATACAAAAACTGTGGTACATTTACACAATGGAGTACTACTCAGCTATTAAAAAGAATGAATTTATGAAATTCCTAGGCAAATGGTGGGACCTGGAGGGCATCATCCTGAGTGAGGTAACACAATCACAAAAGAACTCAAATGATATGTACTCACTGATAAGTGGATATTAGCCCAGAAACTTAGTATACTCGAGATATAAGAGACAATTTGTAAAACACATGAAACTGAAGAAGAACGAAGACCAAAGTGTGGACACTTTGCCCCTTCTTAGAATTGGAAACAATCACCCATGGAAGGAGTTAGAGACAAAGTTTGGAGCTGAGACAAAAGGATGGACCATCTAGAGACTGCCATATCCAGGGATCCATCCCATAATTAGCCTCCAAACGATGACACCATTGCATACACTAGCAAGCATTTGCTGAAAGGACCCTGATATAGCTGTCTCTTGTGAGACCATGCCGGGGCCTAGCAAACACATAAGTGGATGCTCACAGTCAGCTATTGGATGGAGCACAGGGCCCCCAATGGAGGAGCTAGAGAAAGTACCCAAGGAGCTAAAGAGATCTGCAACCCTGTAGGTACAACAACATTATGAACTAACCAGTACCCCGGAGCTCTTGACTCTAGCTGCATATGTATCAAAAGATGCTAGTGTATGCAATGGTGTCATCGTTTGGAGGCTACTAAGCCATCACTGGAAAGAGAGGCCCATTGGACACGCAAACTTTATATGCCCCAGTACAGGGGAACACCAGGGCCAAAAAGTGGGAATGGGTGGTTAGGGGAGTCGGGGGGAGGGTATGGGGGACTTTTCGGATAGCACTGGAAATGTAATTGAAGAAAATACGTAATAATATATATATATATATATATATATATATATATATATATATAAATTCTTCCAATACGAATCCAAGACCACATCAAAACAATCATGCATCATAATCATTTAAGCTTCATCACAGGGATGCAGGGATGTTTTAAAATATGGAAATCCATGAACATATCCACTATATAAATGAACTCATAGACTAAAACCACATGATCACCTTGTTAGATGCTGAGAAAGCACATGACAAAATCCAACACCCATTCATGATAAAAATCTTGGAAAGATCAGGATTTCAAGGCCCATATCTAAACATAATAAAAGCAATATACTGCAAACCAGGAGCCAACATCAAAGAAAATGGAGAGAAACTTGAAGAAATTCTACTAAAATCAGGGACTAGACAAGGCTAGCAACTCTCTCCCTACCTATTCAATAAAATACTTGAATTACTACACAAAGTAATTAGACAACAAGAGGAGATCAAAGGGTAGAAATTGGAAAGGAAGAAGTCAAAATATCACTATTTGCAGATGACATAATAGTATACATAAGTGACCCCAAAAATTCCACCAGGGAACTCCTAAAACTGATAAACAACTTCAATGAAGTAGCTGAATATAAAATTAACTCAAACAAATCATTGGCTTTTCTCTACACCAAGGATAAATAGGCAGAGAAAGAAATTAGGGAAACAACACCCTTCACAATAGTCTCAAATAATACAAAATGCCTTGGTGTGACTTTACTAAGGAAGTGATAGATCTGTATGATAAGAAATTCAAGTCTCTGAAGAAAGATATAGAAGAAGATCTCAGAAGATGGAAAGTTCTCCCATGCTCATGGATAGGCAGAATTAATATAGTCAAAAATTGCTATCTTGCTGAAGGCAAACTACAGATTCAATGCAGTCCCCATCAAAATTCTACATCATTTCTTCAAAGAGTTAGAAAGCCCAGTTTGCAAATTCATTGGGAATAACAAAAAAACAAGAATAACAAAAAATATTCTCAACAATAAAAGAACTTCTGGTGGAGGAATCACCTTCCCCGAGCTCAAGCTGTACTTCAAAGCATATGTGATAAAAATTGCATTGTACTGGTCCAGTGACAGATAGGTAGATCAAGGAAATAGAATTAAAGATCCAGAAATGAACCCACACACTTAAGGTCCCTTGAATTTTACCAAAGGGTCTAAAACCATCCAGTGGTAAAAAAGACAGCATTTTCAGCAAATGGTGCTGGCTCAATTGGTGGTTAGCATGTAAAAGAATTCAAATTGATCCATTCTTATCTCCTTGTACAAAGCTCAAGTCTAAGTGGATCAAGGAACTCCCCTTAAAACCAGAGACACAGAAACTTATAGAGGAGGAAATTGGGAAAAGCCTCGAAGATGTGGTCACAGAGGGAATATTCTTGAACACCAATGTCTTGTGCTATAAGATCAAAAATCCACAAATGGGACCTCATAATATTGCAAAGCTTCTGTCAGGCAAAGTACACTGCCAATAACACAAAATGACACGGAACAGTTTGGGCAAAGATCTTTACCAATCCGATATGGTGCTAATATTTAATATATCTATAAGCAACTCAAGAAGTTGTACTCCAGAGAACCAAATACCCCAAAAATGTGGTTAAAATATGGTACAGAGAAAATATGGTACAGAGAAAAAAAAACTCATCTGAGAAGCACCTAAAAAAAAATATGTTCACCATCCTTAGTTATCAGAGAAATGCAAATCAAAACAGCCCTGAGATTCCACCTCACAACAGTTAGAATGGCTAAGTTCAAAAACTCAGGCGACAGCAGATTTTGGTGAGGATGTGGAAAAAGAGGAACACTTCTCTATTGCTGGTAGGATAGCAAGCTGGTACAACCATTCTGGACATCAATTTTGCGGTTCCTCAGAAAATTGGACATAGTCCTACTGGAGGATCCAGCAATACCACTCCTGGGCATATACCCAGATGATGCTCCAACTTGTAATAAGGACACATGCTCCACTATGTTCATAGCAGCCTAATTTAAAATAGCCAGAAGCAGGAAAGAACCTAGATATCCCTCAACAGAGGAATGGATACAGAAAATATGGTACATTTACACAATGGAGTACTATGCAGCTATTAAAAACAACGCAATTTATGAAATTCTTAGACAAATGGATGTATCTGAAGGATATCATCCTGAGTAAGATAACCCAATCACAAAAGAATGCAAATGATATCGACTCACTGATAAGTGGATATTAGCCCAGAAGTTTGGAATTCCTTAAATACAATTCACAAACGACATGATACTAAAGAAGAAGGAAGTCCAAAGTGTGGATACTTCTATCGTTCTTACAAGGGGGAACAAACACCCATGGAAGGAGTTACAGAGACAAAGTTTAGAGCAAAGACCGAAGAAATGATCATCCAGAGACTGCCCCACCTGGGGATCCATCCTATGAACAACCACCAAACCCAGACACTATTGCAGATTCCAACAAGATTTTACTGACAGGATCCTGTTCTGACAGACTCTGCCAGTGCTTGGTAAATACAGAAGTGGAGGCTCACAGTTATCTATTGGATGGAGCACAGAATCCCCAATGAAGGAGCCAGAGAAAATACTCAAGAGCTGAAGGGGTTTGTTCCCGTAGAAGGAACAGCAATATAAACTAACCAGTACCCCCAGAGCTCCCTGGGACTAAACCACCAACTAAAGAAAACACATGGTGTGACTCGTGGCTTTAGCTGCATATGTAGTACAGGATGGCCTACTTCGTCATCAAATGGAGGAGAGATCTTTGGTCCTATGCCCCATTATAGGGGAATGCTGGGGCCAGGAAGTGAGAGTGAGTGGGTAGGGGAGCAGAGGGAGGAGAGAGTGGAGAGGCATTTTCAGGGGGAAACTAGGAAAGGGGAAAATATTTGCAATATAAATAAAGTAAATATCTAATAAAAAAGAAAAAACAATTAAAACAATATATACTATATTGAAATGTATCTGAAAGTCTTAATGCATAATCATTTTATATTTATTAATGACTTCAATTAATATCAAAACTTTTGGTAGAGTAATATCAGGTGGATAATATAGCTCATCACTATTTAGAATTTTTTTAAATATTTAAGCAAAAGTTACTTTATTGGTTGATATAAAGAAAATTGATAATTCTCTGATCAGTGAACCTTACCGATTTGAAAAGTAAGTAAAATATTATTTTTTGTTACCATTCATATATATGTTTTCTCTAGATATTGTAGCATTATGGCAAAGGTCCCTCCATATGAGTCCTGGGAGTCTCTCACCTCCCAGGTCTCTGGTACACTCTGGGGGATACCCCCAACCTCCTATTTCCTAAGGTTGCTTATTTACATTCTTTCTGCAGGCCCTCAGGACTTCAGTCCTATGCCCTCACCCAATACTAGATCAGATTTCTCACCCCCATATACTTTCCCTCCCAATTCCCTCCCTTACTCCCCACTTATGATTGCTTTCTTCTCTCTCCCAAGTGGAACTTTAGCATCCTCACTTGGGCACTTCAGCTTGTTGAGCCTTTCGAATTCTGTGTAATGTATCTTGTATATTCTGTATGTTTTATTTTTTGTGTGTGGCTAATATCCACTTATTAGTGAGTACATACCATGCATGTTCTTTTACATCTGAGTTACCTCACACAAGATGATATTTTCTAGTTCCATCCACTTGCCTGCAAATGTCAGGATGTCCTCGTTCTTAATAGCTGAGTAGTATTATATTGTGTAAATGAACATTTTCTGTATCTATTCTTATGTCATGGAATATATATATGCTGTTTCCAGCTTCTGGCTATCACAAATTTAGCTGCTATGAACATAGTGGAACATGAGCCTCTGTGGCATGGTGGGCCATCTGTTTGGTATACCTAAAGACCCAGCAATACCCAAGAGTGGTATTGCTGGGTCTTTAGGTAGATCTATTTCCAATTTTCTGAGGAACCTTAAGTTGATTTCCAGAATGGTTCTACCAGTTTGTAATCCCACCAGCAATGGAGGAGAGTTCCTCTTTCTCCACATCCTCTCCAACATGTGTTGTCACCTGAAGTTTTGATCTCAGCCATTTTGACTGGTATGAGGTGGAATCTCAGAGTCATTTTGATTTGCATTTCTCTGACCACTAAGGTCTTTGAACATTTCTTTAGATGCTTCTCAGCCATTCCAGATTCCTCAGTTGTGAATTCTCAGCTTAGTTCTATAACCCATTTTTTTGATTGGGTTGTTTGGGTAATTAACTTCTTGAGTTTTTTATATATTTTGAATATTAGCCCTTTATTGGATGTGGGGTTTATTGAAGATTTTCCCAATCTGTACATTGCCAATTTGTCTTCTTGACTATGTCCTTTGCCTTACAGAAGCACTAATGGGATTTTATGAGTTTTTAAGAACATAAAGTTACAAAATTGGGTGAGTATGAAATGGGGCTAGATTTGGGACCAGTTAGAGAAGAAGAAAAATGTAAATAAACAACAATGCATACAATTCTCAAAGAATATATATATATATATATATATGTGTGTGTGTGTGTGTGTGTGTGTGTGTGTGTGAGTGTGTGTGTGTGTGTGTGTGTGTGTGTGTGTGTGTGTGTGTGTGTTGAGCAGGGAGAAAAATACTAACTTAGTTTCTAGATGTCCTATAATCAAAGTATGCAGTGTCTTCAGAAATAGGGTTTTACCATCAAAGTGTGGTAGGAAACAAAAGTTTCCTTCCTGCTGGATAGCTTTCATACTGCTGGAAGGTACTTGGTAGACTTCTGGGGAAAAAGTTCATCAATAATCTTACCAAGCTTTGAACTCTGTAAGCTACAGTAACAAGTGACAAGACAAGATATGCCGATTAATACAATAATGGCATGGAAATCCTGGAATTATTCAGTAGCTGTCTGATTGAATTAAAGGCTCAATCCACAGGATAAAATGCAAGCCTGGTACTATGTGGGGCCAAAGAGCTTTAAGACAAGGAGGAGCAGGCCTGGAGTAACCGTGGGTTCAAGGCATGTCCAAACCTCAGAAATGTTGTCCTGAATACCAAATCATATGGCTAAAGAAATTTGCAGACAACATTAAAGATTTTTTGAACTAGGGAGGCTCTCCCAGGTCACCTATGTGAATTCCATATTATCCTGTGTGTCTTATAAGTAGGCAGCAAATGGAGAGACAATGTGATAATATGAAAACTAAAGTTCCATTTTTTCCAAAGATTTTTCTCAATCTGTACATTGCCAATTTGTCATCTTGACTATGTCCTTTGCCTTACAGAAGAACTAATGGGATTTTATGAGTTTTTTAAGAACATAAAGTTACAAAATTGGGTGGGTATGAAATGGGGCTAAAAAAAATGGTGCTAAAAGCTTTGGAAAAGAAGAAAGGCCACAATCATGAAATGTAAGGAAGTTTAGAAGAAAATTTAAGGTATCTAAAATATCTGTAGATCCTTCAACAATCTTGCCTTGGATGTGTAAACCTTCAGGTTCTGACATTCTGAACAGTGAAGGAGTAAGTTCATTATTTTAAGCTACCAAGTTGGTGATTGATAAAAACAAGTAGAGATATGGTATACGGATAATGCTGGTCAGCATGCTGCACGGAACATGTGAACCACAGTGTGAGTTTTAGAATTACAGTTTGAGTGTAGCCATACCAAGAACAGTTGTATACCTTCTCAAATATGTTGACCCCAGAATATTTATAATAGGAAATTTCTGAACTCAGGAAAATGGCTAGTACCTGGCAGAAGAGGAAAAAGATGACAAATATCCACTGTAGATTAGAAAGAATGGAAAATATGACTCATACCATGAAGATATGAAGTAAATGAGGGTAATAGAGTATTTCTCTGGGGAAGGGATAAGAGGGCTAAGATGTAAAAAAGGTAGATGTTTAATCTAGTAGAAGCATTGATGTCATTATTAAAGTCTTAAGGAAAAACGGTCCATTTGACCAGAAAGTTACTGTGCTTATTAACAGGGCAAGCCAGAAGGAATATGGACAAAAATGAGTAAAGGAAACCATGCCATCAGGCAATAAAATGGTTGTGAAGATTATAGTTTTTCATTTTTCAAATTATAAACATTCTATTGGTCAAGTGCTGTTCAATCCCATTGAAAGCAGCCTCTGGGAGTGAAAAACCGCTTTCCTGGACAGGACATCAACATATTTATGTCAGGTGTCTTTCCCCACTCTGTCCTAAGGCAGGCTAGACTGTAACAGGGAGAAAGAAAAACAGCTAACACCTAAGAATTTAGTTCACTTAAGTTTCTATTGCTGTAATAAAGACTATTAAAAATAAGTAATTTGGACAGAAAAGAGTTTACATCATCTAGTTGATCTTTCATGGAAGTCAGGGCAGGAACTCAAAGTGGGATCCAGAAGGCAAGAGCTAATGTCGAGGCCATGGAAAGATGATGTTTACTGCCTTACTCCCTAGGGCTTGCTTTGTTACACCACCCACAACTACCCAAGCTGAGCTTGTATGTTCCAATACCAATCATTAATTAAGAAAATACCACACAGGCTTACCTATAGGTCAATTGGGGATTGCTCTTCCTAGACAACTTAAGTTGACAACAACTAAACAAAAGAAGAACGCTACTAGTGTGGCATTAAAAGTATTGCATCCTTGAAAACAGCTAGAAAGTAAATCATTTCTAACAGAGATTAATATATATATATATATATATATATATATATATATATATATATATATATTATGATATAAATGTGCCTGTTGTGGAAAAAAAAACTAAAAAGTTAGCAGATAGCCTTCTGCATTCCTTCTGTACCTGGAGCAAACCCTGTACCACAGCTCTCCTTACCCAGATACCAATAGGAGAGAGCAGGTCTCCTAGGACTGCTGACACACCTGAGAGCACAGGTGAGACCACCATTTCTGCTTAATTATCTGGCACAAGAGATATCTGCCCAGAGCCATCAGCACATGTATTCCAAGGCAAAACCAGGGACAGGATGCTTCAGGTTTCCATCTGCACCAAAAAGCTGATCCTGTCCCAAATTCCTCACAGGGAGAACGGGTCTCTCAGGAGTGCTGCCACACAGGCTTACAAGAGGGACAATCCATAGTCAGAGACAGCAAGAGCAGCTAACACCAGAGATAACCAGATGGCAAGAGGCAAGGGCAAGAACATAAGCAACAGAAACCAAGGCTGCTTGGGATCATCAGACCCCAGTTCTCCCACTACAGCAAGAGTAGGATACCTCAAGACATCCGAAAAGCATGACTCTGATATAAAAACACTACTCATGATGATGATAGAGGACTTAAGAAGGCCATAAATAATTTCCTTAAAGGAATACAGGAGAATACAGGTAAACAGGTAGAAGCCCTTAAAGAGGAAATACAAAAATCCTTTAATAATTATAGAAAAACACATGAAAAAAGGTGAAGGAATTGAGCAAAGCCGTCCATGATCTAAAAATGGAGATATAAGCAATAAAGAATTCAGAAAGAGAGAAAACCCCGGAGATAGAAAACCTAGGAAAGAGGTCAGGAGTCATACATGCAAACAACACCAACAGAATACAAGAGAAAATCTCAGATGCAGAAGAGACCATAGAAAACATTGACACAAGAGTCAAAGAAAATGCAAAATGTAAAAAGCTCCTAACTCAAGACATCCAGGAAATCCAGGACACAATGAAATGACCAAACCTAAGGATAACAGGAATGGAAGAGAGGAAAGATTCCCAACTTAAGGGACCAGTAAATATCTTCAACAAAATTATAGAAGGAAACTTCACTAACATAAAGAAAGAGATGCACATAAACATACAAGAAGCCTAAAGAACTCCAAATAGATTGGACCAGAAAAGATAACACTCCTGTCACATAATAGTGAAAACACCAAATGCACAAAACAAAGAAAAATTATTAAAATCAGTAAGGGAAAGAGGTCAAGTAACATATAAAGGCAGTCCTATCAGAATTACACCAAACTTCTCACCGGAGATTATGAAAGCTTGAAGACCCTGGGCAGATGTCATATAAACCCTAAGAGAACACAAATGCCAGCCCAGGCTACTGTGTTCAGAAAAACTCTTAATTACCATAAATGAAGAAACCAAGATATTCCATGACAAAACCAAATTTACACAATATCATTCCACATATCCAGCCCTACAAAAGATAGTAGATGGAAAACACCAACACAACAAGGGAAACTACACCCTAGAAAAAACAAGAATGCAATCTTTTTTAACATACACAAAAGAAGATAGCCACAAAAACATAATTCCACCTCTAACCATAAAAGTAACAGGAAACAACAATCACTACTCCTTAATATCTCTTAACATTAATAGACTCAATTCCCCAATAAAAAGATATAGACTAACAGACTAGATACATAAACAGGACTCAGCATTATGCTGCATACAGGAAATTAACAAAGACAGACAAGACCTCAGAGTAAAAGGGCTAGTAAAAAGATTTCCAACCCAATGGTCCCAACAAACAAGCTAGAAAGAGAAATTCTCAAATTCATCT
Source organism: Mus musculus (assembly GCF_000001635.26). Lineage (NCBI taxonomy): Eukaryota > Metazoa > Chordata > Mammalia > Rodentia > Muridae > Mus > Mus musculus. The sequence goes on along the minus strand of NC_000086.7, from coordinate 15,173,831 downwards.
GGAAATGCAAAAAACAAAAACAAAAACAAAAACAAACAAACAAAAAAACCGCACACCTGAATTTTTGATCTTAGCCATTCTGACTGGTGTGAGGTGGAATCTCAGGGTTGTTTTGATTTGCATTTCCAGGGATCCACCCCATAATCAGCATCCAAACGCTGACACCATTGCATACACTAGCAAGATTTTATCGAAAGGACCCAGATGTAGCTGTCTCTTGTGAGACTATGCTGGGGCCTAGCAAACACAGAAGTGGATGCTCACAGTCAGCTAATGGATGGATCACAGGGCTCCCAATGGAGGAGCTAGAGAAAGTACCCAAGGAGCTAAAGGGATCTGCAACCCTATAGGTGGAACAACATTATGAACTAACCAGTACCCCGGAGCTCTTGACTCTAGCTGCATATGTATCAAAAGATGGCCTAGTCGGCCATCACTGGAAAGAGAGGCCCATTGGACTTGCAAACTTTATATGCCCCAGTACAGGGGAACGCCAGGGCCAAAAAGGGGGAGTGGGCGGGTAGGGGAGTTGGGGTGGGTGGGTATGGGGGAACTTTTGGTATAGCATTGGAAATGTAAATGAGCTAAATACCTAATAAAAAATGAAAAAAAACCACACACACAAAAAAGAAAACAATTCCTAACAATAACAGAACGGCTGGATAATCACAATCCCTGACCTCAAGCTTTGCTACAGAGAAATAATCATAAAAACTTCATGGTATTGGTACAGAAGCAGACATGTTGATCAATGGAATAGAATTGAGGACACAGAAATAAAACCACACACTTACAGACACTTGATCTCTGACAAAGATGTCAAAAATATACAATAACAAAAAGAAAGCATCTTCAATAAATTGTGATTGTCTAATTGGCTGTCTGTATGTAGAAGAATGAAAACAGACCCATATTTGTCACCTTGCACAAAGCTCCAGCTCAAGTGTATCAAGGACCTCAACATCAAACCAGATACATTGAATCTAATAGAAGAGAAAGTGAGAAAGAGCCTTGAACTCATTGGCACAGGGGGAATTTTCCTAAACAGAACTGCAATGGCTCATGCTCTAGGATCAAGAATTGATAAATGGGACCTTATGAAACTGGAAAGCTTCTGTAAGGCAAAGGACATAGTCAAGAAGAGAAATCATCAATATACAGATTGGGAAAAATATCTTCATTAACCCCATGTATGATAAAGAGCTAATATCCAAAATATATAAAGAACTCAAGAAGCTAACCACCAAAAAAATAAAAAAATGGGGTATAGAATTAAACTGAGAATTCACAACAGAGGAATATTGAATGGACTCAAAACACCTAAAGAAATGTTCAAAGACCTTAGAGATCAGAGAAATGCTAATCAAAATGACTCTAAGATCCCTCCTTATACCAATCAGATTGGCTAAGATAAAAACCTCAGGTAACAACACTTATTGGAGAGGATGTGAAGAAAGAGGAAGACTCCTCCATTGCTAGTGGGATTGCAAACTGGTATAATAATTCTGGAAATCACTCTGAAGGTTCTTCAGAAAACTGGAAATAGATCTACACTCTTGGGAATATACCCAAAAGATGCTCCAGCACACTACAGGGGCACATGTTCTACTATGCCTTATTTGTGATAGACATAAGCAGGAAACAACACAGATGTCCCACAACAGATGCATGGATACAGAAAATATGGTTCATCTCCATAATTGTATAATACTCAGGTATTAAGAACAAGGACATCCTGAGTTTTGCAGGTAAATGGTTGGAACTAGAAAATATCATTCTGAGGGAGGTAACTCAGACCCAAAAGGACATCCATGTTATGCATCCATTAAGTGGATATTAGCAAAAGAGAGAGAGAAAGAAAGAAAGAAAGAAAGAAAGAAAGAAAGAAAGAAAGAAAGAAAGAAAGAAAGAAAGAGAAAGAGAGGGAGGGAGGGAGGGAGGGAGAGAGAGAGAGAGAGAGAAAGATAGAGAGAAAGAGAGAGAGAAAGAAACAAAGAAAGAAAGAAAGAAAGAAAGAAAGAAAGAGAAAAGGAAATAAAAATAGAGAATACCCAAGATCCAGTCCACAGAACTCAAAAAGATCAACAAGCTGAAGGGCCCAAGTGAGGACACCTCCATCCCAATAGAAAGAGAGAACAAAGCAATCACAAGTGGGGAGGAAGAGACCTGTGAGAGAAAGTGGACAGGGTGGGTTTGGGAAAGAGTGCAACCTGATCATTTATTGGATGATTGAAAAGGACTGAAGCCCTGAGGGCTAGCAGAAAGACTGAAAACAGGTAACCTCAAGAAGTAGGAGGTTGGGAGAACTGTCCAGAATGTACCAGAGACCTGGTAGATGAGAGACTCTCAGGACTCTAAGGGAGGGACCTTAGATGAAGTGCCTGAATGTAGGGAGAGGGAATCTATAGAGCTTACCTCAAGCAGGCAGACAGGGCTAAAAGTGAGGGAGGGGGTTGCCAATCCATAGTCAAAACACTAACCCATATTTGTTTCTGTCTGAAAGAAATGCAGAGATGGAAATGGAGATAATCCTGAGGTTAAAAAAAAGTCCAGCAACAGGTCTAACATGGGATCCAGCTCAAGGTGAGGACCTAATGCCTGCCACTATTACTGAGGCTATGGAACACTCACGAAAAGAGACCTATCATGACTCCCTTCTGGAAGACCCAACAAAGAGTTGAGTCAGATGCAGGCATTTACACCCAACGAATGGACAGAAGCTGCTGACCCCTGTTGTTGAATTAGAGAAAAGTTGGAGAAGTTGAGGAGGAGGGTGATCCTGTAGGAAGACCGGCAGTCTTAATTAATCTGGAACATGGAGATCTCTTAGACACTAGACCACCAACCAGGCTGTAAACATCACTTGATAGGAGGCCCCCAAAATATATACAGCAGATGACTGCTGGGCCTGGTTTCAGTGAGAGAGGATGCATCTAACCCTCAAGAGACTAGAAGCCCCAGGAGTTTAGAGGTCTGGTTGGGTTGGTGGCAGTGGGGGTTAGGGTGGGAAGGCAGCTTCCTGGAGACAGGGGTGTAGAAAGGAGGTATTGGATGTGGAATAGTTGGAGGGTGAACAGTGGGGGAAATAAATTTGAAGAAGAAAGAAAGAAAGAAAGAAAGAAAGAAAGAAAGAAAGAAAGAAAGAAAGAGAGAGAGGGGGAGGGAGGGAGGGAGGGAGGGAGGGAGAGAGAGAGAGAGAGAGAGAGAGAGAGAGAGAGAGAGAGAGAAGAAAGGAAGGAAAAGAAAAGAAAAGAAAAGAAAAGAAAAGAAAAGAAAAGAAAAGAAAAGAAAAGAAAAGAAAAAAATGCAACCAAATGGTTCCAAGAAACAAGCATAGCCATTCTAATATTCAAAAATATACGGAACGACACTTCATGCTCATCAAAGGAAAAATCTACCAAGGTGAATTCTTAACATCTATGCTCCAAATGTAAAAGTATCCACATTTATAAAAGAAACTTTACTAAATCTCAAAGCACACATTGTACCATACAAAATTATAGTGGGAGACTACAACACCCCATGCTCATAAATGGACAGATCATGAAAACAGAAACTAAACAGAGATACACTAAAACTAACAGAAGTTACAAACCAAATGGATTTAACCGATATATATATATAGGGTATTTCATCCAAAAAAAAAAAAAAGAAGTATATACCTTCTTCTTAGCACCTAATGTTGCCTTTTCCAAAGCTGACCATATATAATCAGTCACAAAAGATGCCTCAACAGATACAAGAAGATTGAAATACTCCCATGCATCCAGTCAGATCACCAAGGAGTATGGCTGGTCCTCAATAAGAGCAAAAACAACAGAAAGCCCATATACACATGGACACAGGACAACACCTTACTCAATGATAACTTGGTCAAGGAAGAAATAAAGAAAGAAATTAAAGAGCTTTTAGAATTTAATAAAAATGAAACCAAAACATACCCAAACTTATGGGATACAATGAAAGCAGTGCTAAGAGAAAAACTCATAGCTCTGAGTGCCTCCAAAAAGAAACTGGAGAGAACATACACTAGCAGCTTCATAGCACACCAGAGAGTTCTAGAACAAATAGACAAAATAGACCCAAGAGGAGTAGATGACAGGAAATAATCAAACATGGGACTGAAATTTACCAAATAGAAACCAAAAGAACTATACAAAGAATCAAGAAAATTAGGAGCTACTTCTTTGAGAAAATCAACAAGATAGATAAACCCTTAGTCAGTCTAACGAGAGGGTACAGAGACAGTATCCAAATTAACAAAATCTGAAATGAAAAGGGAAACATGCCAAAAGAAACTGAGAAAAAAAAAAAGTCAGATCCTACAACAAAAGCCTATACTCAACAAAACTCAAAAATCTGGGTAAAATGGACAATTTTCTATACAGATAGAGGTACCAAAGTTAAAGCAGGATCAAATAAACCATCAGTCCCAATAACCCCTAAAGAAATAGAAGCAGACATTAAAAGTCTCCCAACCAAAAAAAAGTCCCGGATCCAATAGGTTTACTGCTGAATTCTATCAGACCTTTAAAGAAGACCTAATATCAACACTCTTCAAACTATTCCAAAAAATAGAAACGAAAGGAACACTATTCATTTGTTCTATGAAGTCACATTTACCCTGACACCAAAACCACACAAAGACCCACCAAATAAGAGAACTTCAGATTTCCCTTATGAATATCTATGCAAAAATACTCACTAAAATTCTTGCAAACCAGATCAAAGAACACATCAAAATGACCATTTACCACAGTCAAGTAAGCTTCATTCCATGGATGCAGGGATGGTTCAATATGCAGAAATCCATCAATGTATTTGACTACATAAAAAAAAAAAACAATGAAAAAACACACGATAATGTCATTAGATGCTGAAAAACCATTTGACAAATTCAACATCCCTTCATGTTAAAAGTCTTGCAAAGATCAGGAATTCATCAGGCACATACCTAAACATAGTAAAAGCAGTTCTCAGCAAACTAGTAGCCAACATCAAACTGAATGGAAAGAAGTTTGAAGAGATCCCACTAATATCATGGACTAGACAAGGTTGCCCATTCTTTCCCTATCTATGCAGTAGAGTACTTGAAGTTCTAGGTAGAGCAATTAGACAACAAATGGGATCAAAAGGATAGAAATTGGAAAGGAAGAGGTCAAAATATCACTATCTGCATATAATATGACAATATGTATAAAAAACCCTAAAATTCCACCAGAGAACTCCTATAGCTGATAGACAACTTCAGTAAAGTGGCTGGATATAAAATTAACTCATACAGATCAGTAGTTTTCCTATTCTAAAAGGATAAATGGGATGAGAAAGAAATTAGGGAAATGACACCCTTCACAACAGTCATAAACAATATACAATATTTTTGTTTGACTCTACCCAATCAAGTGAAAGATCTGTGTGATAAAAATTTCAAGTCTCTGAAGAAAGAAATGAAAGAAGATCTCAGAAGATGGAAAGATCTCCCATGATCTTGGACTGGTAGGATTAATATAGTAAAATTAGCCAGCCATCTTGCTGAAAGCAATCTACAGATTCAGTGCAATCATCATCAAAATTCCAACTCAATTCTTCATAGATTTGGAAAGAGCAATTCTCAGTTACATTGGTGCCAGCCCTGGGCCACCTTGGGTGCTAATTTGGTGGACAGTCCCACGGTCCCCAGAGGACTCTCCACGAAGCAAGCACCCTGGCCCAACCAGGATCATAGGATCACTGAAGAGAGTCAGCCTCCAGAGAGGGCTCTGACCCCAGGACACTAGTGAGAGCTCTATCTTGTATCCTGGGTCTCTCAGAGACCACTCCTTGCAGGAGAGCATGCGGGCCTCAGGAGCACCAGAGCTTCTTGGACAGGGTCCCTTTGGGCCTTCAATCTCAGCCAGAAGGAAGAGGTGAGACCCAGACCTCTGAGCAGCTTCCCTGCAAGAGGAGAATTTGCCCACAGAGAGTGCTCTGACCACTAGGACTCAGGAGAGAGTTGGAATCCCAGGACTGCGGACAGAGGTTAACAGAATCACAGGAGGAACAAGTTCCAGCAAGAGACAGCTAGAATATATAACCCCAGAGATACCAGATGGGGAAAGGCAAACTTAACAATCTAACTAACAGAAACCAAGAACATTCTGCATCATCAGAACCCAATATGCCCATCACAGCGAGTCCTGGGTAACCCAACACAGCTGAAAAGCAAAATACAAATTGAAAATCATATCTCATGATGCTGGTAGAAGATTTTAAGAAGGGCATTAATAACTCACTTAAAGAAACACAGGAGAACACTGCTAAACAAGTAGAAGTCCTTAAAGAGGAAGCACAAAACACCCTCAAAGAATTACAGGAAAACACTGCTAAACAGGTAGAAGTCTTTAAGGATGACTGAAACTATGCCTAAGAAAAAGCAAGAAAATAATCCTTCAACAAACCTAAAAGAAGGTAGCTTCAAGAACAGAATCCCAACTCTAACAACAAAAATAACAATGGACTCAAATCCATAATAAAAAGACATAGGATAACAGACTGGGTACATAAACAGGGCCCAATATTTTGCTGCATACAGGAAACCCACCTCAGGGACAAAGACAGATACTACCTCAGAGTTAAAGGCTGGAAAACAATTTTCCAAGCAAATGGTCCAAAGAAAGAAGCTGGAGTAGCCATTCTAATATCGAATAAAATTGATTTCCAACCCAAAGTTATTAAAAAATATAAAGAGGGAAAATTCATACACTTTAAAGGTAAAATCTTCCACGATGAACTCTCAATTATGACTATACATGCTCCAAATGGAAGGGCATTCAAGTTCATTAAGGAAAGTATAGTAGAACTCAAAGCACACATTGCACCTTGCACAATAATTGTGGGGGACAACACCCCATTCTCATCAATGAATCCTGGAAACAAAAACTAAACAGACACACATAGAAACTAACAAAAGATATGAAACAAATGAATTTAAGAGATATCTACAGAACATTTTATCCTAAAACAAAAGGATATACCATCTTCTCAGTACCTCATGTGACCTTCTCCAAAATTGAACATATACACTGTCATAAAACAGGCTTCAACAGATACAAAAATGTTGAAATTGTCCCATGCATACTATCAGATTACCACAGACAAAGGCTGATCTTCAATAACAACATAAATAATAGAAAGCCAACATTCACGTGGAAGATGAACAGCACTCTACTCAATGATAACTTGGTCAAGGAATAAAGAAAGAAAGTAATTAAAGTCTTATTTGAGTTTAATGAAAATGAAGCCCCAACATACCCAAACTTATGGGACACAATGAAAGCAGTACTAGGAGGAAAACCCACGGCTCTGTGTACCTCCAAAAAGAAACTGGAGAGAGTATACACTAGCAGACTGACAAAACACCTGAAAGCTCTAGAACAAAAGAAAAAAATTCACCCAAGAAGAGTAGAAGGCAGTAAATAATCAAACTCAGAGCTGAGGTCAACCAAGTAGAAACAAAAAGAGCTATACAAAGAATCAACCAAACCAGGAGCTGTTTTTGTTTGTTTGTTTGTTTGTTTGTTTGTTTGTTTTGAGAAAATCAAGAAGATAGACAAACCCTTAGCCAGACTATCTACAGGGCACATGGACATTATCCTAATTAAGAAAATCTGAAACAAAAAGGGAGATATAACAAGAGAACCTGAGGAAATAAAAAACATCATCAGATCTTACTAAAAAAAAAAAAAAAAAAAAAAAAAAAAAAAAGCTATACTCAACAAAACTAGAAAACCTGGATGAAATGAACAAATTTCTAGACAGATACCAGGTACCAAAGTTCAATCAGAATCATATTAATGATCTAAACAGTCCAATATCCCATAAAGTAATAGAAGCAGTCATTAATAGTGTCCAAACAAAAACAAACAAACAATCCCACCCAGGACCAGGTAGGTTTATTTCAGAGTTCTATCAGACCTTCAAAGAAGACCTAATTCCAATTCTCCTCACACAATTCCACAAAACCGAAATAGAAGGTACTCTACCCAATTAATTCTATGAAGCCAAAATTACTCTGATACCTAAACCACATGAAGACCCAACGAAAGAGAACTTCAGACCAATCTATCTCATGAATATCAATTCAAAAATACTCAATAAAATTCTCACAAACTGAATCCAAGAACACATCAAAATGATCAGCCATATTTTAGGCTTCATTCCAGGGATGCAGTGATGGTTTAATATATGGAAATCCATCAAGGTAATCCACTATATAAACAAACTGAGAGACAAAATCCCACATGATCAGCTTGATAGATGCTGAGAAAGCATTTGACAAAATCCAACACACATTCATGATAAAAGTCTTGGAAAACTCAGGAATTCACGGCCCATACCTAAACATAATAAAAGCAATATGCTGAAAACCAGTAGCCAACATCAAACTAAATGGAGAGAATTTGAAACAATCCCACTAAAATCAGGGACTAGACAAGTCTGCCTATTTTCTCCATACCCATTCAATATAGTATTTGAAGTCCTACCCAGAGCAATTAGACAACAAAAGGAGATCAAAGGGATACAAATTGGAAAGGAAGAAGTCAAAATATCACTATTTGTAGACGATATGATAGTATATATAAGTGATCCTAAAAATGCCACCAGGGAACTCCTAAACCTGATAAACAGCCTCAGTGAAGTAGCCAAATATAAAATTAACTCAAACAAAGCAGTGGGTTTTCTATACACAAAGTATAAATAGGCTGAGAAAGAAATTTGGGAAACAACATCCTTTACAATAGTTACAAATAATATAAAATACCTTGGTGTGACTCTAACTAAGGAAGTAAAAGATATGTATCATAAGAACTTCAAGTCTTTGAAGAAAGAAATTGAAGAAGATCTCAGAAGATGGTAAGATATCCCATGTTCATGGAATGGTAGGACTAATATAGTAAAATTGGCTACCTTGCTGAAAGCAATCTACAGATTCAATGCAATCACCATCAAAATTCCAACTCAGTTCTTCACCGAGTTTGAAAGGGCAATTTGCAAATTCATCTGGAATAACAAAAATCCTAGTATATCAAAAACTATTCTCAACAATAAAAGAACCTCTGGTGGATTTACCATGCCTGACCTCAAGCTATAGTACAGAGCAATTGTGATCAAAATTACAAGGTACTGGTACAATGACTGACAGGTAGATTAGTGGAATAGAACTGAAGACCCAGAATTGAACCCACACACATATGGCCACTTGATCTTTAACAAAGGACCTAAAACAATCCAATGGGAAAAGACAACATTTTCAAAAAATGTTGCTGGCTCAACTGGTAGTTATCATTGAGAAGAATGTGAATTGATCCATTCTTATCCCCTTATAGTAAGGTCAAGTCTACATTGATCAAGGAACTCCACATAAAACCAGAGACACTGAAACTTACAGAAGAGAAAGAGGCTAAAAGCCTCAAAGATATGGGCACAGGGGTGGGGGTGGGGGGAATACCAGAACAGTACAGCAATGGCTTGTGCTGTAAGATCTAGAATTGACAAAAGTGACCTCATAAAATCGCAAAGCTTCTGTAAGTCAAAAGACACTGTCAATAAGACAAAAAGGCCACCAACAGATTGGGAGAGGATCTTTAACAACTCTAAACTCAATAGGGGACTGATATCCAATATACACAAAGAATGCAAGAAGCTGGACTCCAGAAAATCAAACAACTCATTTAAAAATGGGGTACAGAGCTAAACAAAGAATTCTCAGCTGAGGAATACTGAATTGTTGAGAAGCACCTGAAAAATGTTCAACATCCTTAATCATCAGGGAAATGCAAATCAAAACAACCCTGAGATTCAACCTCACACCAGTCAGAATGGCTAAGATGAAAAATTCGGGTGACAGCAGATGCTGGCAAGGATGTGGAGAAAGAGGGACACTCCTCCATTTTTGGTGGGATTGCAAGATGTTACAACCACTCTGGATATCAGTCTTGTGGTTCTTCAGAAAATGGGACATAGTACTACTACTGGAAGATCCAGCAATACCTCTCCTGGGCATATACCTAGAAGATGTTCCAACTCTTAATAATGACACATGCACCAGTATGTTCATAGCAGCCTTATTTATAATAGCCAGAAGCTGGAAAGAACCCAGATGTCCCTCAACAAAATAATGGATCCAGAAAATATAGTACATTTTCACAATGGAGTACTACTCAGTTATTAAAATCAACTAATTTATTAAATTCTTAGGCAAATGGGTGGATCTGGAGCATATCATCCTGAGTGAGGTAACCCAATCATAAAAGAACACATATGATATGCACTCATTGATAATTGGATATTAGCTCAGAAACTTAGAATACCCAAGATACTATTTGCAAAACACATGAAACTCAAGAAGGAAGACAAAAGTGTGAATACTTCTTAGTATGGGGAATAAAATACTCATGGAAGGAGTAACAGAGACAAAGTTCAGAGCTGAAATGGAAGGAAGGACCATCCAGAGATTGACCCAACCGGGTATCCATCCCACAAACAACCACAAAACCCAGGACACTATTGCATAATACAGCAAGATTTTGCTGACAGGACCCTGATATAGGTGTCTCTTGTGTGGCTATGTTAGTGCCAGGCAAATACAGAAGTGGATGCTCACAGTCATCTATTGGATGGAACACAGGGCCCCCAACAAAGGAGCTAGAGAAAATATTCAAGGAGATAAAGGGGTCTGTAACCCTATAGGAGGAACAACAATATGGACTAACCAGTATCCCCCAGAGCTTGTATCTCTAGTTGCATATATAGCAGAGGATATCCTAGTAGGCCATCAATGGGAGGAGAGGCCCTTGGTCTTGGGAAGATGATATTCCCCATTACAGGGGAGTGTCAGGTCCACGAAGTGGGAGTTGTTGGGTTGGGGAGCCGAGGGGGGGTATAGGGGATTTTCGGGATAGCATTTGAAATATAAATGAAGAAAATATCTAACAAAAATATGAATTAAAAAAAAAGAGCAGTTTTCAAATTCAGTTAGAATAACAAAAAAACCCGGGATAGTGACAACTATTCTCAACAATAAAAGAACTTCTGGGGGAATCACTTCATGCTGTACTACAGAGAAATAGTGGGAAAAAAAACTGTGTTGGTACAGGGACTTGCAGGTAGATCAATGGAAAAGAATTCTCAACTGAGGTGCCTGGAAGCACCTAAAGAAATGATCACCATCCTTAGTCATCTGGGAAATGCAAATCAAAACAGCCCTGAGATTCCACCTCACACCAGTTAGAATGGCTAAGATCAAAACTCAGGTGACAGCAGTTGCTGGCAAGGATGTGGAGAAAGAGGAAAACTTCATTGCTGGTGGCATTGAAAGCTGGTATAACCACTCTGGACATTAGTTTGGCAGTTCCTCACAAAATTGGATATATTACTACCTGAGGACCCTATAAATGGCCTGGCATATAAGAAGGACACATGCTCTACTATGTTCATAGCAGCCATATTTATAATAGAAGCTAGAAACAACCCATATGTACTTCAAGAGTAAAATGGTTACAGAAAATGTAGTACATTTATACAATGGAATACTAGTCAACTATGAAAAAGTGACTTCATGAAATTCTCAAACTAATTGATGTATCGAGAAAAAAATCATCCTGAGTGAGGTAACTCAATCACATAAGAACATGCATGGTATGTACTCATTGATAAGTGGGTATTTGGCAAAGAGCATGCTATACCCAGGATACAGCTAATGAATCACATGAAGCTGAAGAGGAAAGAAGACCAAAGAGTGGATATTTAAGTTCTACTTAGAAAGAGGAATGAAATAATCAAGGTAAGTAGAAGGTTGGAGGGGCTTTGGAGGAAGAGAATTGGGGGAGGGGAAAAAGAGGGGGAAGAATCAAGTATGGGAGGAGATGGAGGAGATGTACAGAGGATCAGGAAATTGAACAGTGGTATGTAGCAATTGGGGATAAAGAACTGGGGGTAGCAACCAGAAAGTCCCAGATGCCATGAAAGCAAGAGCTTCCCAGGACCCCACGGGGATGACATTAGCTGAAGTACCCCACAAAGATGAGGGAGAACCTGTCGAGACCATCCCCCCACCAGTTGACGAATGAGGCCACCCATCAATCTCCAAAATTTTAACCCAGAATTATTTTTGCCTAAATGAAATACATGGACAAATTGTGGAGCAGAGACTGACAGACTCTCCAGAGACTGCCCCCACCTGGGGATCCATCCCACATGAAGACACCAAACCCAGACACTATTGCAGTTGCCAAGAAGTGCTTGCTGACAGGAGCCTGATACTGCTATCTCCTGAGAGGTTCTGCCATATCTTGACCAATACAGGTGTGGATACTTACAGCCAACCATATGTTTGAGCACAGGGACCTCAATAGAGTAGTTATGGGAAGTACTGAAGTAACTGAAGTAGCCTTATGGCTACTTCATCAATGGGAGGGGAGGTCCTTAGCCCTGTGAAAGCTTGATGATCCAATGTAGAGGAATGCTAGGGCGTTGAGGCAGGAGGGTTGCGGTGAGTGTGGGAGCACCCTCATAGAAGGAGAGTAAGGGGGGATGGGATGGGGGTTGGCAGAAGGGAAACTGGGAAAGGGGATAACATTTGAAATGTAAATAAATAAAATAAAAGTTCTAATTTTTAAAATAAATGAAAAAAGCAAGTAATCGGAGAGACTCTTATTCAGGGACTCCACCAAGACCACTTCTTCCCCTAGTCAACATGTGCTGTCTTTTTTTAATCTCCTTATCTTGTCATGTTACCTTTTTAGATGCTCCCTTGGTCTGGTGTCTCTTCTAGATATTGAAAGCTCCTGATCTCTTGAATTTTTGCTGCTTCTGTTTCTCAAGTACTTTCCATTTTTTCTTTTATGTTTGCTTGCTAAATACTTAATAAACTCACTCCTTTGAAACAATAAGTATGGGTGGCTGTCAGAGATCTATTTCTGAACCAACAGTCTTTGTATAATTACAGGTAACTGGGAAAGATGAAGGTAGGTTGACATGATCAGACTGACATTCTAAAAAAGACTTGCTCAGACTCTTTTCTGGATAATATATTAGAAATATTTAAAAATTGAAGCAAGGAAATAATTTAGGAGACTATTGAAGCTGATGGCCTTTAGGCTTGGAAAGATTGTAGTAGAAATTGGGATGAATAGATTCTGTAGTGAAGGTAACAACAGTCTGAAGGACTCAGTGGTAGGAAGAATGACAAATAAGTAAATGAGGGAGGATTTTAAAGTGACTTTAGGCTTTACTGTATGTTGTGTATTATTATAAGGAGTAGGATCATTTATGAAAATAGGTCAAAGTGGTGATAATTCTAAGAATGAGAGATCATTATTTTGACTTTGAAATTATTACATCTGAGAATATTTTACACACAGACATGCAGATGTCAAGTAAGGGGCAATTTGGATGAGAATGAATGCCTTGACCATGCCTACCTGTGGATTCTGCAGGTTATAATACTTTCCTGCCAGGAAACATACGCTCACTAGCACATGACTAGTACCATCAACCTGGTCAAAGAAACCTCTGGATGGGGTGATTACAAGCCCTAGTTGGGATTCATTACTGTTGTCTTGCTAAATGGAAATGTAGACAAACTCTGTTCTAAATAGTTATATTTTATATACATAAACTAGTGCTTCTCTCAGTCACAGTCAAAGAAAGGTTCTTTTTACAGTGGGCAATAGTTTGTTCAGAGAATCATAATGGTTCAATGTGATGGAAATAAGTAGTCATTGATTGCTCAACCATAAATGGGACATTCATACAACTCTGGGTAAGACCCAGGGATTATTTGTGGAAGACATGGAAGAAAGAATGTAAGGTCGAGAGTATGAGGGGAGAGTATTAAGAAATCTGACTTATATCTATGACAGGGTCACTATGATCATGAAGTCATGAATGGATAGCAGCTCTATTAACCTACGTAAGATTGAGCCTTTCAATAGTCTATCATGAATGGGTAAATGTTTCATGAAGTTCCACGCTTCCCTATGGTACTATTGGCTTATAATGGTTGGTTGTAAAGGAGGGGTCATTTCTTCATGGGTATAGTCACAAGTAGATTGATTGCCCAGTATCTAGCAAGTAACTCCTCCCCCACTCCATGTTTGTACAAGTAAATCTAATTAAACTCAGTGGGTCACAGAAAACAAAAGATTAAAAAAAAATAGGTGTGAAACTTGTTGAAAAGAGTGGTTTTGGCATGAGTGAGGGAATAATAAGGCAGAGTCACATGGGTAAATTTGATTATAATGCCATGTATATGTACATGAAACTGTAAAAAAATAAATGAATAAAATAAAATTAACCTAAGGTCAAAGAACTAAAGAGAAGTAAGCCTAATATTCAGTTTTGAAGATTCCAAGAACTAACAATTGTTTGAAGAAATACACAAGTAAAATGAAAATATATATTTGAAAATTTGTGGAAGGCTTTTATTTGTGTCCATAGTAGCACATTATCTGCATCAAACTTATTTAGCCCATCTAAAAGTTTCAAGTTTAATAAAATGAAAGTACTACCAGACAAACGAAGTCATCTAAGACTCCAAATTTGTCTCTTGCCTACAACAGGTAAGTTCTACTTGAGGGATATTAGAGAGACTCTGGGCATAGGCAATGTTTGAGAAACATGTATGAATGACAGCAGGGTATTACTATTCAGATTAGAAACTGTTCCTCACAGTAGGAAAGAGAGTGACACATAGAAGCAAAAAAAAAAAAAGAGAGAGAGAGAGAGACAGATCTTTAATTCCATGAGGGGTTAAAAAAAAGATAGAATTTTCTTTTTCTGTCAGTGTCCTAGAACGTTGAAAAGATATTGAAGTTGGGGGATGAAAGGCAAATATATTTAATACCATAAGTGTCGATTTTGAGTTTTAGAGCTGCAACATAATCTAGGAGACAAAGTGAGTCCAGCCAGGGCATGCATAGATTTAACAGTGCCTTGAACTGGTAAATAGCACTGGTCATCCAGTATGTTGGTCCTTAGCAAAGATGTGAATGTTTGCTTTTTCATCCCCTGTTCATCCTATGAATTGTGGGGATAAAATTAATAATACAAACCAGAAAAAATATCACATATATCTGTGGTAGATTTCCATCACTATAACATGATACCCTAAAATTACTATTTTTCTAAAGAGAAAATTTTACAGTTGCATAGTTTCAGTCAATGAATAGGTATATCCCTGCTTTTAGGACTATGGTAGTGCTGGTAGATGGCAATGACTGAAAGTGTGTGTGGCTGAGGAAAACTGATGAAGACATGACATAAAACAAAATAAGAGGAAAGAGTAAGGACCTGAGACAAGGTCTTACCTCTTTTAGGTTCTACCACCCTACCGTAGCATCACTCTGGGACCAAGCTTGTGACAATGGGCTTTTAGAAAACATTAACCATCTAAACTATAGGCATCATATACCAATCAATTCTATGTACAAATTTCTGTCTTGGGGTTGAGAGTAAAACTCAGTGGAGAAAGTGCTTGCCACACAACTGTAAGGTTCAGTTCAAATCACCAACTCTAGTGTAAAGGAAGGGCCCTGTGGCCCACTGTCAACTTTTGCTTTCTACCTACAGACAAGAAACATGTCGCTGGGCGTGGTAGCTCACACCTTTAATCTCAGTACTTGGGAGGCAGAGGCAGGAGGATTTCTGAGTTTGATGCCAGCCTGGTCTACAAAGTGAATTCCAGGAAAGCCAGGGCTATACAGAGAAATCCTGTCTCGAAAAACCAAACCAAACCAAACCAAACCAAACCAAACCAAAACAAACCAAAACAAAACAAAACAAAACAAAACAAAACAAAACAAAACAAAACAAAACAAAACAAAACAAAACAACAAAAAAGAAACATGTGCATTTATACCCAGAGAACATAAATAAAACTATTCCTAAAATTATTCAACTAAAATGGCTACAGTCTTAAAAAGTTAGTATTAAAGTGCCATTATGATGTCATGATCCCTAAATATGTTTCAGCTTTGCTGCTTGTCACCTTGGAGAGTCTATGAAGTATCTACTCTCTTCATTATGCATCTAGCATAATGAAGTATCTACTCACTTCTGGTGCAACTAGCTATAATGAGCTCTGCGGTTTAAAACCACATATTTTTTCATTATACTCTAAGAATCATAGAATTTTCAACAGTATAAAACAGATAAAGGTCACTTCCTCCCATGCCCTTCAGTCCCAAACAACCCATTCTTTCTTTTTTCCACTTGAAAGATTTTTACTAGAAAATTAATTTATCCTTGATTATTCACCTATCTTATAAGAGGAATAAAAGTGTTAATCATGTTACAAACTAATGGCATTCTAGACAAGACCTTAAATCACTATTGTATTTGCTCTCTACACAGTCTATCAACAAAATATAAGATTGCCATCACCCTTTTTGAAATATTAAAAACAGCAATTATCTATTATTTCTCATTCTCATTTGAAAGGTCCTGATATATCTTCATTTTAATGATGTATCAGATACACTATGATATGTGGACACTTTGTATAATATCCCATGTCTAAGCAAGGAAGAACTTTGGTGAGAAACTGCCTCTAGATAATAGCATATTTACCAGGTACCCAACAGACATGTTTTCTCTCCAATAATTAGCACATTGTAGTAGAATACCTCAAAAGCTAAGGAAAGAAACACAGGAAACAGCCACATGATCTGATCAGTACCCTTGTGTGTGTACATGTAACTCTACCACATGTAAGTTATAACTCCCTTCCTTTCCCTTCCTCCACATTCCCCCACCATTCTCAGCCTCACTACTTGGTAGCTTAAAGCACCCAATCAGAGGATAAACTACAATGTGTGGAAGACAAAGAAGCCAAAATTATATAAAAAGCTTTGTTCCAATAAATTAAGGCTCTTTATTCAAGGCATAATCTTGCAGAGAAACTGCTAGCACATAGTAAACTGCATCCTGGTAAAAAGTAAAATAAAAAATTACTTGATCTCCCATTTCTTAGACCAGGAAACCTATAGCAATATGTTTCATGTGTTTATTCTGCTTATTCTGTTCCTGGACTTGGTTTGGGGAATGGGGATGTATAAATGAAGATGCTTAAGTTATTGCCTTCTTGTTGGTAGCAAAGGTAGATAGCAAATGAGTCAACAAAAAAGATAGAGTAAGAGTGAGTGTTAGATTAAAAATATATTTAAAAACTCATACAGGACTTAGCACCTCTGGATGTTGGTGCTAAGTTAGAGTAATCAAGAAATAGGAGGCTAAACAGCCTAATTGACTATAAAGCACCTGTCTCCTAGGGTGGTAAAGGAAGGCTTACTGAAAAAGACACAGTTGAGCTGAGATTTAAAAGCCTTACACTGCAAATAATCAGGGACAAGGAAGGCATTCTAAACCTAGAAGAGTCACAGCAGAATTCTGTAATAGAAGAAAAATGCACGTTTGGAGAATCTGCCAGAGAGTGATGGAGGAAGGCCTGGGAACCATTCTGAGTAGGACCCAGATAATATAAGATCTGTCAGAGAAGAAATTGAGAGGCCTCTCCCAGATATATCAGAAAAACAATAAAACCTTTTGAGCAAGGGAATAACATAATAGGTTCTACTTTTTAAAAAGATCACTCAGGGTTCTGCCTAGAAAAATGGATGTTAGAAAAGATAAAATGAATCTAAATCTATTGTACATGGTTTTGTCTGTTGGCTCACTTATTTTATGTTAGTGTGTAGAAAGATTTAATCCAAAGGACAGGAGAGAATGATCTGGAGGCCAACTTCATTCATCTATTACAATATTTATAGTAATGATGGTCTAAAACATGTTAGGGATATAATACAAGGCCAACAACTCATTCTATTCTAAGGAAATACAGACTTACAACCACTAAATTATACATAAAAAATGCTATGCCTTCTAACCACATAGTCACATTATGACAGATTTGAGGAATTAGTTTTTCCTAGTTGAAAGCCTCGGTGAGGTATCTTTTCTAATATATATATTATACACACACACACACACACACACACACACACACACACACACACACACATATATATATATATGAACATAAACTATCTCAGTTGATATTCTCTCTATCAAGAAGATATTAATGTTTATTCTACTATATATCTAATATATATATATGTATATATGTGTATATATATGTATATATACGTATATATATTAATTACATGACAGGTAAATTTTCAAGTTGTTTGGCATAATAGATGGCAATAGTTCTGAAGAAGCTGAAGCAATCTGTTAATTAGTGTGTGTTTCAGAAGTACTTAACTGTGAAAATTGTAATGACTCCAAATGCACTTGCTAATGTGTAACTGAAAGTCAATTCTTTTTTGAGAAACACCTTCATTATATAGACCAGGTAGGAAG
This sequence comes from Mus musculus, assembly GCF_000001635.26. Taxonomy (NCBI): domain Eukaryota; kingdom Metazoa; phylum Chordata; class Mammalia; order Rodentia; family Muridae; genus Mus; species Mus musculus. The sequence goes on along the minus strand of NC_000086.7, from coordinate 15,155,432 downwards.
TTAATCTTGAAACCTCTTTTAAATACAGTGAGAGGTCACAGAACGTCTACATTATTACTTCGCTCAAACTTGTCAAATCGAGTCAAGTTCAGATTGTGAACATATACAAATGTGCAAATGCTAACTCTCTCTTGTATGTTGTCCATAAAATTATCTGTTATTCAGTTTAAAAGAGGAGCCATATTCAATTTAGAGAAGTTGAGTCACAATGTGGATACATTCTTTCCAATAAATTAGTGTAAGGAAAATATAATAAAACAAATATAATAATACATGTTGGAATAAATGTCTTATTAATGTCAGTAAGAACACTGGTAAGAGCCAGGTATGTACTGAGCTATTTAATTTAGCTAACCAGCTGATTTATACCAGGCACCGAGGTAGTGCTATAAACTGTATCTCAGTTGATGTTCTCTCTAGCTCTATCAAGAAGATATTAATATTTATTCTGTCTTTGTACCTGGGAGAAACAGTTCAGGGTAAGTAATTAAGTAATTTGTTTGGGTTAACAGAGTTTGCTACAAAGCTAATTATAGAACCTGACCTCTTCACTCTTATAGCCCTCTCTTTATTCATCTGCAGTAGCACTTACATCAACTTCAAGTACCAAAAAAAGATATCTGCCCATACTCATGCTACATAAGGCAACATCCTGAAAATAGGCCTTTTGTTTAACTGCCAGTGTCCAAGGGAGTTGCTCAGTTTTACCTGACATAATGATTTTCATCTGAAAAGGTGTAAAAACGCATCCAAACAAGTTAAAAGTTTTAGTGTCTCTTTATAACTAATTGTTCTCCAAGCAAATAGATCCTTGTTCTTCTTTTTTGGCCTAACAACGTAAAATTCTAGGAATCCTAGATCATCTAGAATGACTTGACTTTATTTTTTATTTTTTGTATCCCCAGCTTGGGTCAAAGACCATAGATGGATGCATTTGAGGTTAACCAGTACTGAACAAACTATGGTTAAGCAATTTTTCTTCCAATTCACAAAGTGCACATCTAGAATTCTTCTACTTGCAGGATTAGCCTGATAATTTACTAAGTCCTAAGTAAAGGTTTTTAAAATTCTAAGGACTAATTCTGTGCTAAAGGATAAGGGTTCTCTCTCTCTCTCTCTCTCTCTCTCTCTCTCTCTCTCTCTCTTTCTGTGTGTGTGTGTGTCTGTGTGTGTGTGTGTGTCTGTGTGTGTCCCCACTTCTGCTCTCATACCGTTGTATTCTGCTATGAAATCTATATACTCGTTCCCTAGGTTTGGATGCTAAAGATACATTTTTTTTTCCCGATGGGGTGTAGCTCAGTAGTAAATTGCTTGCCTACCCAGCAATGTGGTACCAGAAAAGAAAAGGTAAAGTTAACTAAATGAATTAACACTTTATTTGAAAGAATGAAGATTGTACCCAGAACCGTATCTAAGCTAAGTAAACACAGCAACACTGAGTTCTAGCCCCAGACTTCTTTTTATTTCAATGGTTTGAGACAAGGCACTTAATAAGTGATCCAGGGTGACACTAAACTTACTCTGTAGCCCAAGAAGTTTTTTTAATCTCGTGGTTTTGCTTCTTAATATATACCACAACTCCTTTGACCATCACACTAAATCACATATGATTTAATAAGTACCAACTGGAACTTCAGCTTATTTCTTAGAAACAGATTTTACAATGTTCTGACAACTTGTGAGACCACCATTCTGAATGATTGTAACCCAGAAGAGTATGATAGGTGGGTGTACATCTTGACCAGGACTGTGTAGCTATTCATATCTCTTGCCCTCTATTGAGCCTAAACACAGACTTGAGGTTTGTATCACTGGGTCTTTTTGTTTGCTCCTCTTCCGGTTGTGGCTAAATCACCATTTTCAGGCCTTGCATTATCATTTCGTGTGTCTAATTGGCCTGTTGATTTACTTTGGTAGGGCTGTCATGGCCTAGGCTCTGAAACTTTAGTAATAATTACTTTTAAGCAATCTTGTACGTAAGAAAATGCATAAGAAACAATTTTTCACAATGTTAGGATTAAGAAGAACCCTTTTACTGTTTTACAAGTCAGCACACAAAAGTGTATACACACAAAAGTTAACCCATCTACTACTACATTAATCTCTATTGGATTATACCAAAAGGAAATGTTCAACAGATAAATGGAAAGCCTTAACAATTTGCTTGTCAAGCTATCCTGATCTTTCTTCTTGACCCCAGTGACCCTGACACTGACAGGCTGAAGTTGATTTATTAAAATTAATATTTATCAGGCCCTTACCAAGTATCAGGAACTGGTTGTGAATTTTGCAACATATCTGATTCAGATAGGAACAGATTTGATCCCATCAACCTTCACATTACAATATCCAAAGAAATTACTCTGATTGATGTCAGTCGTCTTAATAAAAGTGGTCTGTGGCCGGGCTGATGGCACACGCCTTTAATCCCAGCACTTGGGAGGCAGAAGTAGGCAAATTTCTGAGTTCGAGGCCAGCCTGGTCTACAGAGTGAGTTCCAGGACAGCCAGGGCTACACAGAGAAACCCTGTCTCAAAAAACCGAAAAAAAAGAAAAATAGTGGTCTGTGGAATATAAAATGGAATCCAAATCTAAGAAAATACTTTAACACAGTGGCAAATATATTTAATCCCACCATTTCAAAGTGGGAGTCGAGAAAGAATCATTAGTTTGAGGTCAGTCTGCATCACATAATAAGGCTCTGTACCCCAAAGAAAAAAAGTAAAACAAAAACACCTAAACATAAAAGACATTTTTCTATATAAATTTCTAAATGGACTTCTCTGGTTAGCCTCCAAAATTCCTGTTTGTATTTTAGTATATTGTTATGTTAAAGTGTATGTTTTGTATGTATGTGAGTATGTAATAAATTTAATTTAAAGGAAAATCATAAATTTGAGAGGAAATGGAGGGAACACAGAAGGAGTTGGAAGGAAGATGGAGAAAATTTGCAAAAACTTTAGGATAACTAAGAAACAAAATAGAAGATTTGGGAATTGAATGTCATTGTTTATCCTCAACCTTTTCTCTCATGGAATTATTCTTTAGGATTTATTAATAACATTTTAAAGATTATTGTATTTACATGAGTCTCACATGTTTGTATTTATTTATTCTAAAAGGATATATTGAGATGAAAAAAATGGCTAGGCCCACAACCAAAAATGTAAGACATTTATTATTTAATATTGTTTTCCTGCATGTATGTCTAAGTGTCATGTGCATCTCTAGGACCCAAGGAGTCAAGAAGAGGGCACTGGATCACCTGGAACTGGAGATAGTTAATCACTATGGTATTAGTAGGATTTGAATTTGGGTGCCCTGGAAGTGTGCACTGAGCCATCTCTCACTAAGTGATAATTCTCTACAACAACATTTCTTGTTTTGTTGCTGTTGTTGTTGTTATTGTTGTTGATTTATTTGATTAGTTGATTGATTGATTGATTGATATTTAAGACAGTGTCTTACTATGTAGCCTATACTGGAAGTCCCCTACCTCAGTTTCCTGAATGCTTTGGTTACAAGTTTTCCAAAGACAATATAGTGATGTGGAATGTGAAAAGTTTCCTATCTCTAAGACTGTTCAAGAAAATATTAAGCATATTATACACTAGGTTAGCAATTCCAGATCTTTTCTCTACCAATGGCACACAGCACTCAGAAGTGTAACATATTCCCAGAGGCATAATTGTTACACTGTGCAACTTCCTGGCAAGTAACTTTCTTTTTCTCTTCCATGAAACACATTGTGTCAGAATCTAAATGTTGAGGAGAAGAATATTTCTATGATGATAACCTTTAATTCATTCTGCTCACAGATATAGGTAGAAATAAAGGCACAGTACTATATATAGAAATTAATATATTATAGACATAGTTATTATAGATGCTATTACATTGAAAGAATACTTAGTAACTGAATTGTGATTAGTAATGAATTACCTAAGATATAATTAATAGCAAAAGGTAGGATGACTAAAAGTTTAACATAAACTATAGTCTGGATCTAGCATGGTCATCAAAGGTTCATGTTTTGAAAGGTCTTTTTCTAGGAGATGGAGGACTCTGGAACCTCTAAGGACTGGAGCCTAACTGTCATAGAAAGTATGTTGTTATGAAGGACCTTTGAGGGTTATAGTCTCATCTCCTCTAGTTTCTGCTATTCTTTGTTGCCATGGGGACAGCAAATCCAATTGATGCCAACTGCCAATCCACAGTGCTTTCCCCACTACGAGCTTTTGAAATTATGGCCCAAAATAGATGCATTCTCCTGGAAGTTTATACATTTTCTGTTATGTGTTTTGATCACCATGCCATAAGAGCAATGAATGCACAGAAAAACATATAGGCTATAAATCACACTACTATTCAAATGATATTCCAGACCAGAAGTTCTGAACCTATTCACGGGAAAATCAGACTTTGTACTTGCATAGGATATCCAGATGATACATTTCTATGTGATGTGCAGGTGTGTGCATGTGCAAGTGTGTGTGCACATTCATGTGTGTGTGTGTGTGTGTGTGTGTGTGTGTGTGTGTGTGTGTGTGTGTGTGTTCAAGTCTGAGAATCATTGGCCCAAATAAACATTTAATTCCCTCCAAGTGAAATGGACATAAAGATTGATGGGGTACATATGAAGTCAGTAACTGCAAATGTTTCCTACTTCTGTCTCCAAAAGTTTAGACAGTTTTCAACCTTCAAGTACAGCAGTGCTACCAAGGGAGACTAGCTGCCTTTGGGGAAAAGGCCCTCCTAATCAGCATTACGTTCTTGGCAGATTGATCAATGGGAAACTGATGAGCATCTGCACTCAATTCCAAGATTCCAAGTATCATCTATGACAGATTTGCAGTTACGTTTTCATTTTTATCCCTGCGCTCATCCTATGACTCCTGGCACATACCTAAAGATCTGATAGAAAATAAAACTGCTAGTACAATTTGAAAGACAACACTTTGAAATCTTTCATTATGCTGTCAAACAGGAAAACATGTGCTTTTAATTGTTCATTATTTCATGGTGGGTTTTTGTTTTGTTTTGTTTTGTTTTGTTTTGTTTTTCTTTTAATGTAACACACCTTGGTGACAGTCTCATGTTAAGGCTAAATTTTGGAGCACCACATTACTTATGCATGCATTTCCTGCTAATGATTTCCCCCCTAAATTTGAAACCAATCTAGAACTGATTTTTTTTTTTTTTGTCCCATAGTTTTCATGATGGGAGAAAGTGAGAGAAAGTTGTTTCTTTGTGACAAGATTGGGCCACTACTGCAAGAAACCTACTGAAAAGTAATAAAAATATAAATCCCAAGATATTCAAATTCTCACTTGCCTTGTATGTTTTCTCTTTTTCCCAGTTTTCTTTAAGGGGAAAAATTAGAGACACCTGGGAAATGTTACCAGCCCCAGACAAAATTCCTAAACTCATTATTGTTTTCTGTTCTCCTTGGATATTGTCTTCTCTGTGTTATTCCCTTGTTCTGTTATAAAATGCATACATCACTTTTTTTTAATACTCAGAGGGCAAATGTCACCTTAATAATCAGTAGTGGTTCAAAAGCTTTTCTTATTAGATGATGTCAGATCCTGTCATACTCAATATGCCCTTATGTAAAAGTGAAATGAAAGTAGATGAGTTGTATATCTAAAATACTTTGGAAATATAATTGCAGGTAGAAATGGGAAATGGAATAATTCAGGGCACAACTGACTCTAAAAATAGAGACAGATACGTTGTCTAAGTTCCATCATAGTATTCTATTTTTTACCTTTCAAGTGCATATTTCTCAAAAACTAAGTTATAAAATATACCATTTTGAATGCAACCATCCAAAGAAAATCTTTAGTATTAGGATGTAAGCTAATCTCTTTGAATACTTGTGACCATTCACTGCAGGAACACTTTCAATTAGGACTTGGCAGCCTTCAGCTGTTGACATCCAAGGGCTGATCACTGTTTACTAGTAGAACATCTTATTAATTTTCTACTGTGTACTCTAGGAAGCATAGACGACATAAAGTACACCATAAGGTCAGAAACGACCCTGCCATGTGAAATACTGTCTTGCTAGCGTCAGTTGGAGCCTTTTTGAAAACTGGACAATGATAACCTCTAGGATGGAATGATGTTGGATGAAGCTGAATGAAGAATGCTCAAAAAAATCCAAAAACAAAACAAATCTAAACAACAACAACACACACACATACACACAAAACAAACAAACAAACAAACAAACAAATCATTACCAGGCTCTGCTTCAGGAGATGAACCAGAAGACCAAGTGGCAGAAGAGATAAGAAAATTGCACTATGCAAAAGAATGTCCTCCAAGCATTACTGGGTGCCTCAAATCCCACTTCTGTATAGTCCAATTAAATAATTGACAGGCATATGTATCATGCTGCAATGATAATTGGAAAATAGTGTTTACTGAATGGGCAGCACATTCAGCACCTACTTTTCAACTGGCTTCTGCAGGAAAATGTAGGGAAAACATGAGGACACTGGATCTTTGAAGGGATCTTTCACTGATGGGGAAGAAGGAGATAAAAGCTGCTAAATCCAGGACTGAAATAGAGAGGCCATGATAATCTGATGATTGCTTAGACACCTGGTAATAGGAGGTAAAAGACCTTGTCTCTAGACCTTGAGGTGGCATCTCTGAGACTGGGAATGTTTTTAGTGAATTTGGAGAATGGGACCTGAGGCCACCATAACATCACAAGAAACCAATGGGACACATTTGGGAGCAGAATGATCATGAACTCCTGAGACAACCAGCCATAGATAATTAAAGTCTTATGTAGTAGATGAAGTGAAGTACAGTGAAAAATAGAACATAGGAGTAAAATATGTCAATAAAAGTTCTTCTCACTTACAAGAAGTCAAGTTAGGCAAGGGAATGCTGAAATAGCAGCAGCACATTGTTGTCGGGGGGGGGGGAGATATTTCTTGCTTTTGTATTCCAAGCTTTTGAGCTAATATCCACTTATCAGTGAGTACATATCATGTGTGTTCTTTTGTGATTGGGTTACCTCTCAGGATGGTAATTTCTAGTTCCATCCATTTGCCTGCAAATTTCCTTAATTAATCATTTTTAATGGCTGAGTAGTACTCCATTGTGTAAATGAACCACATTTTCTGTATCAATTCCTCTGTTGAGGAACATCTGGGTTCTTTCCACCTTCTGGCTATTATAAGGCTGCTATGAACATAGTGGAGCATGTGTTCTTACTGCATGTTGGAGCATCTTCTGGGTATATGTCCAGGAGTAGTATAGCTGGGTTTTCAGGTATTCCTATGTCCAATTTTCTGAGGAACCAACAAACTGATTTCCAGAGTGGTTGTACCAGCTTGCAATACTACCATCAATTGAGGAGTGCTCCTTTCTCTACATCCTCACCTGCATCTGCTCTCACCTGAGTTTTTAATTTTAGCCACGCTGACTGTTGTGAGGTGGAATCTCAGGGCTGTTTTGATTTGCATTTCCCTGATGACTAAGGATGTTGAACATTTCTTTAGGTGCTTCTTAGCCATTTGATGTTCCTCAGTTAAAAATTCTTTGTTTAGCTCTATACACCAATTTTAATAGGGTTATCTGATTCTCTGGAGTCTAACTTCTTGAGTTCTTTATTTATATTGGATATTACCCCTATATTGGATGTTGGATTAGTAAAGATCTTTTCCCAATCTGCTGGTTTCTGTGTTGTCTTATTGACAGTGTCCTTTGCCACATGAGGCTCAAGGTGAAGGAAGACCAAAGTATGGGCACTTCAGTCCTTCTTACAAAGGGGAACAAAGTACTCATAAGAGCAAATATGGAGACAAAGTATAGAGCAGAGACTGAAGGAAAGGCCATCTAGAGATTGTCCAACCTGGTGATTCATCCCATATACAGTCATCAATCCCCCACACTTTCGTGGATGCTAAGAAATGTTGTTGAAAGGAGCCTGATAGAGCTGTCTCCTGTGAGGCCCTGCCAGAGCCTTATAAATACAGAGGCAGATGCTCTCAGCCAACCATTGGACTGAGTGTGGGGTCCCCAGTAGAGGAGTTAGAGAAAGGACTGAAGGACCTGAAGGGTTTGCAACCCCATAGGAGGAACAACAATATGAACCAACCAGAACTCCCAGGGACTAAGCTACAAACCAAGGAGTATACACGGCTCTAGCTGCATATGTAGCAGAGGATGGTCTTGTCAGGCATCAATGGGAGGAGAGGTCCTTGGTCCTATGAAGGCTCAAAAGATGCCCCAGTGTAGGGGAATCAAGGGCATAGAGGCAGGAGTAGGAGAGTGGGCAGGAGAACACCCTCCTAGAAGCAGGGGGAGCAGGGATGGGATACGGGGTTCCCCAAATGGGGGGAACTGGGAAAGGGAATAACACTTGAAATGTAAATAAAGAGTAGATAGATAAATTGATTGATTGATTGATTTCATTCTCTTTTCTCTACCCTGTTTGGGGCTCTTATTGTATCTTATCTTTTATACTGTCTGCTAGTCCAAGATGGCAGTTGGACCTTTGCCCAATACACACAGATATGATCTAAGCAGCATCTAAATGTATGATAAAATAATGGCCCTCTGAGATGAATTAGTTCTCTGTAAATACTCAGAATAATTTTACTGTTTGTAATTGAGTCTCATGTGCACACAGATATAAAAGAGACTAGGGCATGAAATTATTTCTTTGCTGGGTGGCTATACACTATAAGAAAGAAACATGAATGCTTGGAAGGAATAGGTAACCCTCTGAATTAAGTCCCACATGTATGCACATGCTCATTTATTCATGTTTTCAGAAGGCCAATTTGCAGGAAGCTATCTACTCCAGGTTGTTTTACAACTGTAACCCACTTAAGACAATTCTCTAAATATCTGTGCTATGAAAGCAGAAAAGCATACAAGTGTGAATCTTTCCAACCACCTTGTACAGCCCTTCACAGTTTATAAGTGACTTTCTCATTATATCCCTGCAATACATTTCAAACATAATAGAATTCTAATTCACAGATGAGTAAATTGAGGTTTGGTAAGGCCCTGTCAGATGCTTGAGGTAGACCAGCTTGGACATGAGTGCAACCATCTTCTCCTGGAATCTGATCTTTTGAAGCAGGAATAACCATGCTTTCTGATGTGGTCTCTGGGTACCATCAAGTCCTCTCAACTAAAAACAAACTATATCAGCAGGATACAGTATTTTGGATACAGGATAGAGAGTATTTTGGAGGGAATACCAGGGATCCACTCTGCTCACATCGTTTTCCACTCTTCTTTCTACAGCTGTGTACCAATGTATCTCATGAACCATTGTGAATTTTTGATTAAACAAAGACTGGTGGGCCTATTTGTGAAGACAATAAGGTGACCATCCTTTTGAAGCCTCAGCATATTTGGATTGACCTTGTTCCTTCTTTTCCTCCTCATCCTCTACAGGCTACCTTCATTTGTCCTCTACCTGAAGTCCCATTCCCTGTCCCTTCTTCACAGACAGAAATCTTTGTCTACCCAGCGACTACATCATAAGCAATCTCCTAATTAAAAAATTTCCTGGTGCCTCACCCTTCTTGGCCCAGCTATCTTTTCAGACAATAGAGTGTTGCCTCCAGCTGTGACATGGATTTTCCTGAGCCACCTGTCATAAAAGGCAGGGTGACCTTCCTACCCCAGTGGTTCTCAGCATGCCTCCTGGGTTGGGAAAAGGAAAGCAGCAGCAGCAGCAGCAGCCAGCAGAGAATATGTTAAAAGCCTCACACCCTGCAAGTCACACTCTATGGGCAAGAAGACCTGCACTATCTGTGTTTTAACTAGCCCTCCAGGGAACTCAACTGGGTTTGAATAGCACTGCTTTAGTGTCTTTGACTCCTTTTCTGTCCCAGTGTCTGAGTGGCTATTATGAACTGTTTTGCTGGCTCAGTTTAGACACCCCGAAACATTGGCATCTGACATATAGGCACAACTAAGATAAAGCCCAAATCTCCTGCTAGGTTTACCTCTACTTATTGGAGCTGAAATGTGTTAACCTTACTTGTTGGATTGGTTGTCAGAAAAGAAGGAACCTCTGTCAGGTTATAACAGACATTATAAATTGCCAGCTGACACTCTTTGCATGTGGTAGTCACAAATATTATAAATCACCAATGGAAGTTTGGTGACAGCTTTCTTGCTCCACCTCCCTGTATACAACATCATGTTAGCAAGCCACAGAGATGCTAAGCTAATGATATATTTACTGCAGCTTCTCAGAAATCTGACAATTCTTTGAGTTATGTTTCTTTTAGTGTGTGAAACACCCTAAAAAAACTATCAGTGTTTCTTTTTCTATTAACTGTCTTGCTGTTCTTATAAAATGCGTTATAAAATATATAGATATACAATAAAACAAAAATTTGTTTCCCTAATAGACCAGATCACACATTATGTTCCATGGACTGCTGGTGTATGTGATTTCCTGCCTACACACTTTTGTCTATGTGTAGAAATAATCCTCTCTATAATGTCTCCTTTAAAGGGCTGATTCCAATAAACATAGTGTTGTTGGCAAATTGAGGTCTTCTGCCCTGGCTCCCAAGGTTGCTTTTCTTTTCTTTTTTTTTTTTAATATTTTTATTACGTATTTTCCTCAATTACATTTCTAATGCTATCCCAAAAGTCCCCCATACCCTCTCCCCCCACTCCCCTACCCATCCATTTCCACTTTATGGCCCTAGCATTCCCCTGTACTGGGGCATATAAAGTTTGCATGTCCAATGGGCCTCTCTTTCCAGTGATAGCCGACTAGGTCATCTTTTGATACATATGCAGCTAGAGTCAACAACCCTGGGGTACTGGTTAGTTCATAATGTTGTGACCCCTACAGGGTTGCAGACCTCTTTAGCTCCTTGGATACTTTCTCTAGCTCCTCCATTGGGAGCCCTGTGATCCATCCAATAGCTGACTGTGAACATCCACTTATGTGTATGCTAGGCCCCGGCCTAGTCTCACAAGAGACACCTATATCAGGGTCCTTTCAGCAAACTCTTGCTAGTGTATGCAATGGTGTCATCATTTGGAAGCTGATTATGGGATGGATTCCTGGATATGGCAATCTCTAGATGGTCCATCCTATTGTCTCAGCTCCAAACTTTGTCTCAGTAACTCCTTCCATGTGTGATTGTTCCCAATCTAAGAAGGGGCAAAGTGTTTAAACTTTGGTCTTCGTTCTTCTTAAGTTTCATGTGTTTTGCAAATTGTATCTTATATCTCGGGTATACTAAGTTTCTGGGCTAATATCCACTTATCAGTGAGTACATATCATTTGAGTTCTTTTGTGATTGTGTTACCTCACTCAGGATGATGCCCTCCAGGCCCAACCATTTGCCTTGGAATTTCATAAAGTCATTCTTTTTAATAGCTGAGTAGTACTCCATTGTGTAGATGTACCACATTTTCTGTATCCATTCCTCTGTTGAGGGGCATCTGGGTTCTTTCCAGCTTCTGGCTATTATAAATAAGGCTGCTATGAACATAGTGGAGCATGTGTCCTTCTTACCAGTTGGGGCATCTTCTGGATATATACCCAGGAGAGGTATTGCGGGATCCTCCGGTAGTACTATGTCCAATTTTCTGAGGAACAGCCAGACTGATTTCCAGAGTGGTTGTACAAGCCTGCAATCCCACCAACAATGGAGGAGTGTTCCTCTTTCTCCGCATCCACGCCAGCATCTGCTGTCACCTGAATTTTTGATCTTAGCCATTCTGACTGGTGTGAGGTGGAATCTCAGGGTTGTTTTGATTTGCATTTCCCTGATGATTAAGGATGTTGAACATTTTTTCAGGTGCTTCTCTGCCATTCGGTATTCCTCAGGTGAGAATTCTTTGTTCAGTTCTGAGCCCCATTTTTTAATGGGGTTATTTGATTTTCTGAAGTCCACCTTCTTGAGTTCTTTATATATGTTGGATATTAGTCCCCTATCTGATTTAGGATAGGTAAAGATCCTTTCCCAATCTGTTGGTGGTCTTTTTGTCTTATTGATGGTGTCTTTTGCCTTGCAGAAACTTTGGAGTTTCATTAGGTCCCATTTGTCAATTCTCGATCTTACAGCACAAGCCATTGCTATTCTGTTCAGGAATTTTTCCCCTGTGCCCATATCTTCAAGGCTTTTCCCCACTTTCTCTTCTATAAGTTTCAGTGTCTCTGGTTTTATGTGAAGTTCCCTTATCCACTTAGATTTGACCTTAGTACAAGGAGATAAGTATGGATAGATTCGCATTCTTCTACACAATAACAACCAGTTGTGCCAGCACCAATTGTTGAAAATGCTCTCTTTCTTCCACTGGATGGTTTTACCTCCCTTGGATTGTCAAAATTTACACCCATAAACTCTCAGCAACATAACTAAATAAATATGGGATGAAAGGGGTTATTTCAAAATCACGTGTTGCTGAAATCCATAAGGCCTATTGACAGCTTTCTCAAGTGGCTCTGTTTGTGGTTCAAGCAATAGGTCACAAATCAAAGAGATTCTACACTGATATGAATCACCTTTGTACTAATGAATGATGAGCTCTTGAAGGTCCAGGGATGTCTGACTCACTGACACATTAGATACTGAAAAGTCATGTTCATTCAGATCACAGTATGTGGTGTGTTGGGGGGTGGGCTATAAACACACAAAAGCAAACGCAAAAGCACTGGCAACTGAATTGCCTTCTCCCTCAACACCCTGCTTGTAGTTAAACCACTCTAGTCCACTGTACTTTCCAAACCAGGATGAGAAACTGTTTGTGTTCTGGTTTTGAGATACCTTTCAGTTAGGCTGTTTTACAGAGCAGCCAAAAATATTTAGAAATTATAAACACAGGATTTAAAATTGTTTTCTGTCATGCTATAGGGTTGTTCTATAGCCTTGAATACCAGCTTTTGGATCTCTGAAAGCCCTATCCATAACAATATGCTTTTTCAAAGAATTTAGTACTGGGGCATTCTTTCTCTGGGATGAATAAGCAAGTTTGAAAGTAATTGGAGAGTTGCTAAGTTGGTAGGACTTTAGAGAATATAGGCCAACTTGAACTTGAAGTACTTAAGACCCTTGTAAAAGTTTTATGATTCTTTCATGCATTTGCTTTTGTGCTCTAAAATGCAGAAAGACCTTGAGGGAAAGAAGAGGAAGCAAAATGTTATCAGAAGGGAAAAAAATCTTGTGAATCCTTACCTGGAGGGGAAAATGTGAAGCGGGATCTTAATTTCCTTTCTTTTTCTTTTTCTTTTTTCAAAGAATGTTGCTGCTTGTGAAAAATGAGGCCTGTGAAGGACAGAAAATGTGGCAAAGTCACTCTTTGTAATAAACCCTCAATTCCATGTATATCCTTGTGAGAAACAGAAAAAAAAACAATTTCTTATTGTAAGAGCTCTGGAATTCCTGTATTTATGATCAGAAATCTCATTTTTCCCAGTTCCCTGTTACCTATTATTTAGCATTTATTTATTCACTTATTTACTCGGTGAATAATTTTATAATACCTACCATGTACCACACATAGCATCATGTAATAAAGAAAAGACAGAGCTGGGTACTACACTACATATTTAAAACCCCATGATTGAGAGAGTAGAAGCAGAGAGAGAATCATGAGTTCCAGGCCAACATGAACTGCATAGGGAATTTTGTGCCAACTGGAACTGCTTAGTGGGAGAAGCTGTCTCATAAACAAACCAAAACGAAGCAAATATCAACAAAACTCAAAACAAGAAGATGTAAAAGAGAAAAGGATGTAAAGATGGAGGTAGTGGTGAGTGAAGAAGATACATGCTGATTATGTGAAAAAAATTCAAGACCACAATGCTTGTCAAAGACCGAAAGGGGAGAGAAATCTCTAAAGGGGGTTGTTATGGTCTATAAGGTCTGGGACAATGGGTCTTGCTGTGGGGAAAGAAGTCAGATGTGATTCCTCATCCAAATAACATGATTAGATGGCAAATCTTTGCCCTTTTTTCAATTATCCATGTTGTTGAAGTAAAGAATAGATATTTTCCCCATTCTTTCAAGCAGCCTTTCATTGTTTGGTAGAATAAACTTGCTTAGATGGAAAAGTATTCAGGCAAGCATTTAATGAAATTTCTTTGAAAACAAGAGAAATGCAGAGCTTAGTTTTTTTTAGTCCAAAGGGCAAGTAGTTGACACGATTTCTAGACTTAAAATGTTATTTACATAAGACAAAGAACTTGTTGTTTCCTGGGGGAATTGCCCAACAACAAAAAAGAAATTTAATAATATATTATAAGAAAACCTTGTTGAATAATCTAATAAAATTGTGTCCTTTTTACATAGAAAAATCAAATTTTAGATTTGCATTAATATATTCTTGAGCTCTTTTGTTACTGTTGTTTTCAGAAAGGGTCTCACACTACTTTCTAGGTTGGCCTTAATTCTATACAATATTCTTGTCTCAGTCTCCCTTGTGCTAGTATTAGAACTATGAGACACAATGCCCATCTCATTATAAAACAAACAAACAAACAAGCAAGCAAAATGAAGAGAAAAAATCTCTTACAGTGATATCCATCCAATCTTTTTAGCTTGAACAAACATGAAAATCTATCTCTAAACACTTTCTCTAATTTCCTTATATACATTTTCTTCATCATGTCTTTCTCCTCTCTCTAGTTTTTAGAACAACTTTAGTCTTATTTTAGAACACAATTGCCTTGTTCTTTAGATTTCCTTAATGAAAACACATTCCTCTTACCCTGTATACTTCTCCTTATTAAAAACATATCTTACATTCCTTGAATATTTTATGTATAGTCATTTTCCTCTCACCATTATTAGTTCTAGTAGTTTTAATTACATATCTTGATTGTAATTTTTAACTATAAGTAACTCTTACTTTGCAGACAAAATTAGGGAGGAAATCATTATGAAGTTATACCAGCATCCTATACAAGCAGACTAACAAATTTTATGAATGCATATTTCATCTCTTATAGGTTAATACAATTCCCACATACTATATTTTAATGATAATTAATAGGCTCCAATATACTTTTACTTCTCTCTAGTATGTATAGTTATATACCAAATCCAAGACGTATAAACCTCAATTTAGGTTTAGTAATTAGTGTTTCAGTAGTTCATCTGACTTAAAAAAAATTATCTAGATACTTAATAACATCCAACATTGATTTGATTTACTATAACTCTCAGGTTTTACGATACCAATGATTTTGGCAACTGTTTACAGACAGGCATAGTAAGACATTAACAAAGCTAGTCATCATACACTTATTTACTTGTTAGATTTTTAGAAATCATTTATTAAATACAGTATCACCTTATAGCTCAGAGAGTCCTGACACTCACAATGCCTACATCAAACTCCCAAGTGCTGTCCCTACCTCCTTTGAACCTCACCCAGAGACTTGTAGTATCTAATTAGAGCCTAACTCCTAGTAGTCTAGAACACAAATCTTAAGAACAAATGGTGTTAGTCATAAAACGTACTATCTACAGACTCTTATTGATTCAGTCATTCATTGGTTAGGAAGAAATTGATTTTATACTGAACATAAATAACTTTCATGGTATGAAAGGGTGTTATGCAGTCTGCTATAAAAAAACTATCACCAACAGTCTTACCTAGCTGTAACCCCAGTGAATAATCATGGCACAAAAGTATATGTGCAAAAGTGACACAATTGTTATGGGGATAATCAACAACTTTCTGATTAGATTTAAAGCCTGTTAGTAAATACATGCCTGCTATGGCAAATCGGGTCAAGTACCCTTGGTCCAGGCCAAGGTTAGTAAGATAACAGTTCCAAGGAGTAAAGATACCCCCACTAATATGCTGATGAACTGACATAGTGTCAAACTGCCTTTCAAATTTGTATTTCTAGACCGAGAGGTTAGTGTACTCTTCCAACCTCATCAAAGAAATTCCTTTATGCACTGGTTGATAGTTAACTTGGAAACTTACAACTAGTCAAAGCACAGAAAGTAAGTATCATTGGAGCAGTTAGCTACAAATGGCACATCTACATTTTCTCCTCTTGATATCAGCAAGGCTCAAGGACCACTGTGGAAGAGGGTCAGAAATATTGTAAGAGCCAGAAGTCTGGAAGGTCCAGAGCAAATTACTGTCTTCTAGACATGACAGAATATTGCTATATTCATAAACTCATAGCAGCTGTATTTTCTGCATGAAATCCAGCCAATCATCATTCTAATATGGAAGGGATAGGACCTCAAAAGCTACTATCTCTAACTGAAGAGTTACTGACAGCTAATGGATTCTGATAGAGGGAGAATCCATTTTATTTAAGATCATAACTCTTGTTTGTCAATTACATTTCTATGAGTATTTGGGCATCAAAAAATTAATTTTGTGAGCTATTAACTACAACCACCACCATCACCACTACTACTACCACCACCACCACCACCACCACCACAGCAGCAGCAGCAGCAACAACAACAACAACAGCAACAACACAACAGACAGAAGAGGGTGTTCAGTGAATGTAGGAGGAGTGGAAATGAATATAATCCAAGTACACTGTATGAAATTATCAATAAATAAAAATATTGCATTTAAAAATATACCTCCTAAAAGGTCCTATACATTTAAATATAAATGATGAAAATGGCCTATAAGGTAAAACTAAGTAACATATCTTATCAATTATAAAAAGAACCTATTTCCTTTCAACTCTACAATTCTTATTTTCTTTGAGAAATTGCACATTGTTTTTCTGTGTCTCACATGATGATGATGATGATGGTGATGATTACTTTTTAAGACAGGGTCTCACAATGAATGTCTGGATGGCCTAAAACTTGCTGTCAGGGTGCCTGATCTAGATAGTGTTGAAATCATAGACATGCCTGCCTCCCAAGTGCAGGGATTAAAGGCATATGCTATCATACCTGCCAAATACACCTTCTTAAAAAAATAAAAAACTTTTCTATTAGCTCCTATCTGGTAAATACTTTGACCTTTAGGGCTTCAGCTTCTCTTGTGACATTTTGATGGCTTAGACATGGACAGAGACAGGAACTTCTGATCTTGCTTCCCTGAACCTCTTTTGAAAATATTGCTAATGGCATTTGGCTCAACAGCCTCGGCAACTGAAAGTCTCTAGGTGGTGCAATTCTTGATTACACCTGATGCTTCTGGTCTCTGATGTAAGACTGATGTCACCCAGACATGTGTGTGCCAAGCAGTCCCTTATAGTAAAATTAAAATGGTATACTATAGTTGACAGAAATATATAGTTCTCAAGAGCTTCATTCTGAGAGCCCCTTCCTCTCAACTTGTAGTCCCACCCACACAAAATCTACATACACTCTCAGAATGAACTCTTTCTCTTCCCCCCTCTTGGACTATTTCAACTACTCTCTAGAGTGAGAGGTAAAATAGTTTGTAGAGGACAATGTTGGACAGTGTTGGTTCCTGTCTCTTCTCCCTCAAGGATACACTTCATAATCTGGAAGATCTACGGGTAAACAAACTTTCACTTTTTTCCCAAAGTGGTGTGTCCCCATTTCAGTTACAACTTATTCATGGTCAGTTTGAATTTGCAACTTTTCAACTTAGTCAACTAGATAGGTCTAGCTCCAGAGTGAAACTAGGTTTCACCACCATGAGATGGAAAGGTCCATTTCCACTATAAAGATTCTAAGATAAAGTTACACCTTGAGCATCACTATCATAAAACCAAGTATGAGACAACAGGAGAGTTTATTGTTCTAAAAGATGAATATTGTGTCTTTGGCAGAATCCATGATGTTTCATGTTTTATGTACGCTCTGACTCATTCTAGATATAGTTTTTAAAACATTTTATATAAATTCAATCCCCAGACTTTAATTCTAGTGCTCTGCCAACCTGGTCATTTTCTTAAAATATTATCATCTACCTTACTTCATGAGCTAACACTTTTTTTTTCCTTCGCTAGGCCACTCCCAATGTTTAGGTTAAATTCTGTGACTTTGGAATACAGTATATTCCTTTCTCTTTTTACCTCGTCTCTATAAAGAATATTCTCTGTATCAATGCAATCTTTTTTTTTTAAGTTTCTTTTGTAAGTGCTTACAACAGTTAGTCTTCTGTTTATAGCTACATTTGGGAGCCTGCATATATTATTTTTGATTTCAGTATATAGGTTTCTGTGTGTCACTTTTATACATATATTTCATGGTATACTTGCATGATAAAGTTTCCTTATCAAAAACCCAATATTTTATAGGCTTCTTAAAAAATACTTAAAGAGTTTAATTGAAGTTACTGTACACAAGGGGATAATACTCCCTCCAGAAGTCACGCATTATCAGATAAAATGTCCAGTGCTGAGAATGGGATAAATCTCTTGAAGTTGCTGCCTCCCTCCAACATAAAAAGTCAATAGGCCATCGCCATTGTTCTTGGTCACCTACTAGAACCTGATAGGAAGGACCTATTGCCAAAGATACCACCATATACTTTGATTATAAAACATAGATAAATCAAGTCGGTATTATTCTTAAAGCTTATATCTTGCTAGATAATTATCATAGTACCAAAAGTGCAATATAGGCTACTGGAGAAAAAAAAAAAGTAATCAACAGTCTTCCCCAGCTGTGAGCCCTGAGAGTTACAATAAAGATCTGTCTGAAGAGGTATGCCCCTGACACAATAGTGGCATGGATTTTATGATGGTAACTATTCTCTCTTCCTCACTCTCTCCTTCCCTCTCCCTCTCCCTCTCCCTTCCCCTCCCCCTCTCTCTTTAATTTTAGGCTCATTATCTAGGAAGAAACTCATATTAGGTACTGTAACCTAGCCACCAATCCATGGCTGGCAAGGGCACAGGCCCTCTCTGCCTATGACTTGACTCTGACACAATTAAAGGGAAACAGTTACAAATTGCCCTCTAAATACTTATCCTTATAACCATAAATTAATATATTTCTGATCCTTTATAAGAGAAGCTAGTTATTATCATAACTATTCAAAGTGCAGAAGATACATGACTGCATGAGGAGTATTCAGCCCGAAATGGGATATATGCAACACACTCCTTCACTCCATAATTCTCAAGAAACACTGTAGAAGATGGGATTGAAAAGCCTATAAGAGCTAGAGATCAGAGAGGCTGCTTGAAAATAATGTCTTCTGCATATGACATGTGGTCACTGTCTTCATGAATTCATAGAGGCTGTGGTTGACTGTACAAGATTGGCACAGGATTAAACCATTTAACATTACAGAATAGATGGGCTAGAGACCCATGAGGAACCAGCAATAGGTGAAGGCTATTGGCAATTGATGGCTTCTGGGTGAGGGAGAGTCTGTTTTCTTCAGATATGTGGCCATTCTTAGGTAGCCCATGCTCCACTGAATGCTACCATGCCCATGTGTACACATGCAGTTATAGTTGAACTTGTGGGGTTATTACAAAAATATTACATCAGAGATTTAAAAAAGGAAATATGTTAGTTATATTTCTCACTTCTATGACACAAATTCTTTGATAAAATCAACTTGAAGAAGGGAGGGTTTATAGTTTAAGACAGAATAAAGTCTTCCATGAGAATAGATACAGTTTCTCTGGGCAGAGAAGATTAGCAACAGGGCCAACGTCATATTGTGGCTGTAGTTAAAAAGTAGATAAAGGACAGAAAATAGAATCAGAGTATATAATCTCAAGGGTCACCCCCGGTGACCCACTTTTATAGATAAGCTCCAGATGGTAACTATTCCACATCCTTCCATAAAGCACACATACACACACACACACACACACACACACACACACACACACACACAAAGAAAAAAAAAAGCAAAAACAAAAACTGAGAACCAAGTGTTTAAACACATTGTGGCATGTTTCACACTAAGCCACAACAGAAAGAGAGAATGGAAACACTATGTTTTAGAAATTAAAAAAAAAAGTATAGGTATGGACGTACATTCTGCATGGAAAAAAATGATTTTGGATGAGGGAAATATGTTTATTTTCTTGATGTAACTGCTTATACTTTGTTTTGGGTTTCTTAGGTTCTTTTGTTAAAAAAAAAACTAATTAAAAACACCAAGTGGTAATACAACAAGAATTTATTGAAAATTTTGTTTGTTTTGCCAAACTTTAAATGTTATCCAATTCTATTTTAAAGCACTTACTTCTCATTCCCCAAGACTGATGCAACTCACCTTCTGAGTGATTAATAGCCATAATTGGAGGTCAATGCCAATGAGGATAAAAAGGATAAGAGGACATCAATTATTTTGGCCCTTGCCATGCCAGATCAGCTAGGAGCAAAGGACCAGAATCTGATAAACTAATAAACGGATACCACAGTTCCAGTACACGCTGCAAAGGGGACAGTTATTACAGAGGAGACTGTTCTGCATGTTTCCAAGCAGGTCCTCCCACTCAAGCAAGACAGGATCTTATGCCAGTAAATGACACAGTTTGGTAGGAAAAAAAAAACCTAAAAGAGCAATGGTACTTCCAAAAAATACATAAAAATAACCACCAAGGAGGTAGGCATCAGCAAAATCAGGTTGGTTTTATCTACTTACATAGTCTTAAATATTACAACAAAAATTTATTGAAAATTGTGTTTGCTTTGCCAAACTTTAAATATTATCCAATTCTATTTTAAAGCACTTACTTCTCATTCCCCAAGAATACCAGACAGGAAAGTATAACTCAAAATAATAACTAATGTTACAAAGTAAAATTCTCCCAGATCTAATCAGGTTTCTTTTTATTATTATTATTATTATTATTATTATTATTATTATTATTATTATTATTATTAGGTATTTTCCTCGTTTACATTTTCAATGCTATCCCAAAGGCTCCCCATACCCACCCCCCCAATCCCCTACCCACCCACTCCCCCTTTTTGGCCCTGGCGTTCCCCTGTACTGGGGCATATAAAGTTTGCAAGTCCAATGGGCCTCTCTTTGCAGTGATGGTCGACTAGGCCATCTTTTGATACATATGCAGCTAAAGACAAGAGCTCCTGGGTACTGGTTAGTTCACATTGTCGTTCCACCTATAGGGTTGCAGTTCCCTTTAGCTCCTTGGGTAATTTCTCTAGCTCCTCCATTGGGGGCCGTGTGACCCATCCAATAGCTGACTGTGATCATCCACTTCTGTGTTTGCTAGGCCCTGGCATAGTCTCACAAGAGAGAGCTATATCTGGTTCCTTTCAGCAAAATCTTGCTAGTGTATGCAATAGTGTCAGCCTAATCAGGTTTCTTAAGCAGACTTGGTTCAGCTGTTGACATATTAGCCTTAAAGCTTTGCAGACAGTTACTCGCATGATTAGATTAATCCACTTAAATGAACCTTGCCATGTCTTAGTTAGTATGGTTTCTGTCGCTGTTATAAACA
The DNA here is from genome assembly GCF_000001635.26 of Mus musculus. Classification (NCBI taxonomy): domain Eukaryota; kingdom Metazoa; phylum Chordata; class Mammalia; order Rodentia; family Muridae; genus Mus; species Mus musculus. The sequence continues at coordinate 15,134,065 of NC_000086.7, read as the reverse complement.
TGAACAAAATCAACTTGAGGAGAAAAAATGTTTATTTCATCTTACAGTGTGTGGCTCTATCATCTAGGGGAGTCAAGGTAGAAACTCAAGGCAGAAATCTGGAAGCAGGAATTGAAGCAGAGGTCATGAAGGAGTGATGTTTACTGACTTGCTCCCCATGACTTGTTAAGCTTGCTTTTTTATACTAAGCAGGAGCACCAACCCAAGGGTGGCATTGCCTCCAGAGATCTTGGCCCTCCCGAATCAATGCTTGCAATAGCAGCGAAAATAGAAGCCTTGAATTTGAAAGTGACCAAGGAAGAGAATATGACAATAGTTTAGAGGGAGGAAAGAGAAGGGAAAAAATAATCATGTTTTAATATAAAATAAATAAGAAAATGTAACACAGGCTTGCCTAGAATCCATCTGGTGGGAACATGTTCTCAAAAATTAAGGTTCCCCGTTCCCAAAGAGTTATGACTATTGTCAAACTGACATAAAACTAGCCATATAATTGACCCTTTTTTAATACATAAACTTTTCTTTCCTGTTCATACCCAGGACTCATATCAATATCAGTATCAGTATAAAGTTTTCCAACATTTGCCATCTTACTTTTTTAAAGTTCAACATTTAAAAGTCCAAAGTCTCTTTAAAATATTAAAAATCTCTCTAAAAATACAAAGTTTTTCTAAAATTGAAAATTTTCTCTGACATATTCAGAATCCCTCTGAAAGTCCAAAATATCTCAAAATGCCATATCTCTTTGAAAGTTCAAAGTCTTTTTCAACTGAGGACCTCTATAAATAAAAATACAGTTACACATTTTCTTACTCCAAGAGGGAAAAACCTGGGCAATTATAAGCAAAGTAAAACTAAAGTATACTGTGTCCGGAACTCAGTGTCCTGTGTCATAATCTTCTGGGTTCCTCCAAGAGGCTTACACCACCCTCTGTAGCACATATAGCTTATCTCTGAGGTTCAGGTAAGTCCCATTCCACAGCTGTTGCTGTCCTTCATGGTCCGTACTACTGGCCTCTTCAAAATGCTACAACTGAATTGCACCCAGAACCTCTCCTGGGCTGTCCTCAATGACCCTGATCCTGGCAAGTGTTGATAGGCCTTAACATCTTTCCATAATTATTTTAATTACTGGGCTCTCTACCAGAACAGGGTCTGTACCATGTTCACTTTTGTTTCTAATGACTGTTATTACAATCACTTTATCCCTGCAAAGACTTTTATGGTAGATCCTCCCTACAGACAGGCCTCTTCCTAGGCTCATATACCTGCCTCAGTATATTATGTCACAGGCATAGATAGTCATGAATATGACTAGTTCCAGGTCAAGTACAACCAAACTCCACCGTTCTGAGCTTGCCTCCCTACTTTAACCTAGGAGACTAGGCCTACCACAAATTCTTCCCACAGTGATTCTCCACCTTCCTAATGCTGAGATAGTTTAATGCAAGTCCTTATATTGTGGTGACTTCTAACTAAAAAAAATTATCTGTTGCTACTTAGTAACTTTAATTTTTTACTGTTATGAATTATTATGGAAATATCTGTGTTCTCTAATAGTCTTAGGTGACCCCTGTGAATCATTCTGTTCACCACCAAGGAGGTTATGACCCATAGGATGAGAACCACTGATCTAAGAGCTCCCTGGACCAAATGCTACCAAGGTGCCCTGATTCATGCAACTCCACTCAACTTGGAAGGCCTGTAACCATGAAATCATTTGCCCAGAATTGAGACTGTTTCTCCCCATGTTTCTTCAATAAGATAACTCTAGTAGCCTCTTGGAAACTTTCATCTTCTATTCCAGCAAAGCAGAGGTGAACATCCACCATGAAACTCCAGTATGTGCCATCTTTTCTTTAACTTTTCTGAGCTTTAAATTATAACATTTGAAATACAGTTTTTATTATTTGACAATTTCATATATCTATATATTTGTTTGTTATACCCACACTCCACTCTTCCCTTTAACTCTTCCCAGTCACCTCATTTCTATATCTCCTTTCTAAATTCATGTCAACTTTTATACCTCCCTCCAAGTCTACTTGGAGCTGAATGTTTGTGCAGTGAGGTGGGGCCATCCATCACAATGTCAACAACCAAGGCCATTTCAGAAATGATAACAGATTTTTTCTCCTCAAGCAGTTACCAACTGCCAAGAGCTCCTTAGCAGGGGGTGAGACCCCAGGAGTCCCTCCTCTATCTATGTTGGATTGTTCATTGGCTTCATCTTGAACTTGTACAGTTTTGTGAAGGCAGTCATAGCTGTTGTGAATACAGTAATCTGTTGTGCCCAGAAATATCGGTTTTCAGCAGTTGTAGCCAGCCTCTGTCTTTTGCAACCCATTTGCCTCCTCCTCTTCTGGGATCTTCTCTGAGCCTTTGGAGTGAAAGTGTGATATAGATAGATTTATAGCAGAGTACTCCATAGACACTTATCCACTGCACTTTGGCCAGTTGTGAATCTCCACGCTAACAGAAAGGGTAAAACTCATCTCTGCATGAGAGCTGAGCTGCAGTAATCCATATATTATTGGATCTGGTTGTCTCTATGGTAAAATTTTTATAAGCTATCTCCTCATAGTCCCTGTATATCCTATAGAATTCAAACTAATTTAGAGAAACCATCTCATAACTCTTCTTCATGGAGGCTCCTTGAAATATTCCTGGATGGTTCTCATCACTTATCTGGGCATACTGTTTCTACTTCTGCATTGAAAGCTAAAAGCAGTGGTGCTACTCTGTTAGCAGCCTATTAATGGTCTCTTTGCTAGTATTCCTCTGTTCTAGTTACTTTACTACTTTTGTAACAAACACTATGACTAATAACAACTTGTGTTTATTTGGCTTACACTTCCATTTCACTGTCTATTTTTCAGGAAAGTTGGGTCAAGAACTCAGGGTAGGAATCTCAACATAAGAACTGATAAAGAATCCATAGAAGAACATGATTGGCTTGTTCCTTCTCAGCCTGCTTTCCAATACAACCTAGGAACACCTTTCCAGGAGTGACACTGCCTACCCAAAGGTGAGGTCTCCCATGTCAATCATTAATTAAGAATATGACAATCTGATGAAGGAACTCAATTGAGAGTCCCTTCTCTCAGATATGTCTAGGTTTGTGTCAAGTTGATAAAATCCAACAAGCACAAAAATCAACTTTTTGCTGCCTAAAGATGACTCCTTTGTCCTTGCCGAGGCGAAGATAATTTCATGTCAATGCAATTCCTTATTTTTCTTCTAAGTATCTGAGACTTTTAAACTATTTAGCCTCCTGAATGCTTTTACTAACTTTTAAATCATGCTTTACTCCCTCAGTCCAATCATAAACACAGCAACATTTTTAATTTGTTGGATATGCTCACAATGAGGTGAAAGTTTGATGATAATAAATGAGATGGCCCTTCAAGACTTTCCTTTAGCAATCAATATAAGACCCAGATGATAACTCTGCTTAGTATCCAAGGTTCTTCTCTGTCACCTCTTCTACATTCAGAAATATGGAGTAGGTAGAGGTTGTCAGCTCATAGGTTTGCAGCTAATCCAAACAGAAAGTGTAGGTATGCCAAAGTTCTTAATCAGAAAGACAGTTTTCTGTTTCTATCTTAGAGAAGAAAATGGACCATTGCCGTAGGTTATAAATATCACCTTATCTAAACAAACTTTCCCATAGAGGGCAGTGGTATAGCTGATATTGTATGTATGTGTGTGTGTGTGTGTGTGTGTGTGTGTGTGTGTGTGTGTGTGTGTGTGCTTGTGTGTGTGTAAAACTGAAGTGGTCAGATTTGTCATTTTCCAATGTTTTCTACAATATAGCCTTGTTTCTAAAGAAAGCATTCTTGAGGCTAGAAAGATGTCTCAGCTGGTAAATATATGTACTGCTCTCCAAAATGACCCCAGTATGACTTGACTGCTTGAATAGATTGCTCACAATCATCTGTACCTTCAACTCTTGTTGATCAAATGTCTGACTTTTTAGAGCACCCTTACTCACATGTGCACATACGTGTAAGCACACAAAAAATTAAAAATAATAATTTAATAAATCTTTAAGTAGTAAAGCATGCCTGCCTTCACACCCTCAGTGTTTGAAAACTTTTAACTGTCAGCTTGGTCCAACCTAGAAGAAAGAAGAGAGGAAAACAGGCCTGAGGAATTTTCTAGATCAAGTCATCCTGTGAGCATGTCTGCAGGGCATTGTCTTTTTGGTCAATTGATGTGGGAAGACTCAGCCAACTGCAAGTAGCACCACTCCCCAGGAGGGAATCTAAAAAAATTGTATAAGAGAGGAGGAAACAGCATGCAAGCAAGCCAGCTTGTGCAAATTTATTGCATACTGGTCATGAAAGTGGATATGATGTGTCTAGTTGATTGTTGTTGCTCCAAATGTTATTTTCCTCCTCTGGTAAACAGATTATTAGCTGGAATTGTAAAACGAATAAATACACCCAACCCCACTGCCCCCCCCCATACTAAAGTTGCTTATTTTCAAGTTATGTTGCAACAGCAACAGAGGCTAGAACACAATCTCTTCTATTGTAGTAAAAACATAATCTAAAAAATGATTGGCATTGAATGATTTTAGCTGGTCCATTTTTAAACATCTTGTATGGCCTGTGGAAATTACGGCCATAGAAATTATCAGAAATATCCCTTTCAAACTGTAACACCAACCAGGGTCTTATCATATCCCCTTTCAGCTATGAAACATTTCCAGAAATAGAAAAAAAAATGTTTTCATCAATTTTCAGTGATTTAACCTTGCTGAATTACCAAAGGGAAATGTAGAAGCTAAAGGGCCAAAAAACAGAAAGTAAACATGTGTGTACTTTAACAATTAGTCCCTGACCATTTGAAGTTACAGCCAATGAATTCTGATGCTTAATATATTCAATTAAAGCAAAAATCCTAATAAACCCTGGAGATTGAATCCAAATGGTAAGTTTCAGGAAGGAAATAAATAAATAAATAAATAAATATTATGTCTTACTACTTAGCAAGATAGCCAGAAATCCACATCCTTTCCTGAAAAAAGATGATTTACTCAACATGTAAAAACTTATTTTGTTATGGGCCCACATAGAAATTACTAAGAAACTATTTTATCTTCATTGTATACCATTTTTAACTTCTTTGCAAAGAAGATCCAGACCTCTGGGCACCTTCCTTGCCAAAGGCAAGTTGGCCTCCAAGGAGGGCTCTGATCCTGGGACTCAGGAGGTAGATATGAACTCCAGATTTCTGGGAAACTTCCCTGAAAGAGGAGAGCTTGCATGCAGAGAGGGATTGACCACTGAAACTCAAGAGAGAGTTAGACATCCCAGGAGTGATGACAGAGGCTAACAGAATCACAGTAGTAAAAAGATCTAGCAAGAGACACCAAGAAATCTAACACCAGAGATTACCAGATGGCAAAAGGCAAATATAAGAATCTTACTAACAGAAACCAAGACCACTCAGCATAACTAGAACCCAGTATGCCCACCAGAGTGAGTCCTGAATAACCCAACACACCTGAAAAGCAAGATTCAGATTTAAAATCATATCTCATTGATGCTGGTAGAGGATTTTAAGAAGGGCATTAAAAACTTACTTAAAGAATTAAAGGAGAACACTGCTAAACAGGTAGAAGTCCATAAAGAGGAAACACACACAGACACACATACACACACACACACACACACACACACACATACAAACCCTTAAAGAAATAGAGGAAAACACAATGAAACAGGTGATAGAATTGAACAAACTCATCCAAGATATAAAAATAGAAGTAGAAACAATTAAAAAAAAAACCCAAAGGGAGACAACTCTGGAGATATAAACCCTAGGAAAGCAATAAGAAACCATAGATGCAAGCAAAGCAACAGAATACAAGACATAAAAGAGAGAAACTCAGGTACAGAAGATTCCATAGAGAACATGGGCACAACAAAGAAAATGCAAAATGCAAGAAGATCCTAACACAAAACATCAAAGAAATTCAGGACACAATAAGAAGACCAAACCTAAGGACAATAGGTATAGATGAGAATGAAGATTTTCAACTAAAAGGGCCAGCAAATATCTTCAACACAATTATAGAATAAAATTTCCCTAACCTAAAGAAAGAGATGACCATGAACAAACAAGAAGCCTACAGAACTCCAAATAGGAGACATCCTGCCACTTTCCCCGCCAGAGGAAAGGGGTCCGCCCAGCCCGTGAGCACTAAGCCTGAGCATCGGCAGCAGATATCTTGGTTCCAGGACCCCGCCGAGTGTATTCTGCACAGGTGAGAGTACGGAATACAGAAACTAAAAGCTTCTGGGACAGACGGGAGCCACAGAGCTTCTAAGGCAGCCCCCTTTTCGGGCCCCAGACAGCTGGCCACTTTCCTGGCCAGAGGAAAGGGGTCCGCCTGTCCTGTGAGCACTTTACCTGAGCATCCGCATCAGGCATCTTAGTTCCGGGACCCCACCAAGTGTATTCTGCACAGCTCCAGAGATTACCAGATGGGGAAAGGCAAACATAATCCTACTAACAGAAATCAAGACCACTCACCATCATCAGAATGCAGCACTCCCACCGCACCTAGTCCTGGGCACCCTAACACAACCGAAAAGCTAGACCCGGATTTAAAAGCATATCTAATGATGATGGTAGAGGACATCAAGAAGGACTTTAATAACTCACTTAAAGAAATACAGGAGAACACTGATAGAGTTAAAAATCCATAAAGAAAAACAGGAAAACACAACCAAACATGTAGAAGTCATTAAAGAAAAACAGGAAAACACATCCAAACAGGTGATGGAAATGAACAAGACTATACTAGACCTAAAAAGGGAAGTAGACACAATAGAGAAAACCCAAAGTGAGGCAACACTGGAGATAGAAACCCTAAGATAGAAATCTGGAAACATAGATGTGAGCATCACCAAAAGAATACAAGAGATGGAAGAGAGAATCTCAGGTGTAGAAGATTCCATAGAGAACATCAGCACAAAAATCAAAGAAAATACAAAATGCAAAAGGATCCTAAATCAAAACATCCAGGAAATCCAGAACACAATGAGAGGACCAAACCTATGGATAATAGGAGTTGATGAGAATGAAGATTTTCAACTTAAAGGGCCAGCAAATATCTTCAACAAAATTATAGAAGAAAACTTCCCAAACCTAAAGAAAGAGATGCCCATGAACATACAGGAAGCATGCAGAAATCAAATAGACTGGACCAGAAAATAAATTCCTCCCGACACATAATAATCAGAACAAAGAACTGCACTAAATAAAGATAGAATATTAAAAGCACTAAGGGAGAAAGGTCAAGTAACATATAAAGGCAGGCCTATCAGAATTACACCAGACTTTTCACCAGAGACTATGAAAGCAAGAAGAGCCTGGACAGATGTTATACAGACACGAAGAGAACACAAATGTCAGCCCAGGCTACTATACCCGGCCAAACTCTCAATTACCATATGGAGAAACCAAAGTATTCCACGACAAAACCAAATTCACACATTATCTTTCCACGAATCCAGCCCTTCAAAGGATAATAACAGAAAAAAACAAATACAAGGACAAAAATTACACCCTAGAAAAAGCAAGAAATTAATCCCTCAACAAAACAAAAAGAAGACAGCCACAAGAACAGAATGCCAACTCTAACAACAAAAATAAAAGGAAGCAACAATTAATTTTCCTTAATATCTCTTAGTATCAATGGACTCAATTCCCCAATAAAAAGACATAGACTAACAGAATGGCTACACAAACAGGACCCAACATTCTGCTGCTTACAGGAAACCCATCTCAGGGAAAAAGACAGACACTACCTCAGAGTGAAAGGCTGGAAAACAATTTTCCAAGCAAATGGTCTGAAGAAACAAGCTGGAGTAGCCATTCTAATATCGGATAAAATTGACTTCCAACCCAAACTTATCAAAAAAGACAAGGAGGGACACTTCATACTCATCAAAGGTAAAATCCTAGAAGAGGAAGTCTCAATTCTGAATAGCTAAGCTCCAAATGCAAGGGAGGCCACATTCATTAAAGACACTTTAGTAAAGCTCAAAGCACACATTGCACCTCACACAATAATAGTCAGAGACTTCAACATACCACTTTCATCAATGGACAGATCGTGGAAACAGAAACTAAACAGGGACACAGTGAAACTAACAGAAGTTATGAAACAAATGGACTTAACAGATATCTACAGAACATTTTATCCTAAAGCAAAAGGATATACCTTCTTCTCTGCACCTCACGGGACCTTCTCCAAAATTGACTATATAATTGGTCACAAAACAGGCGTCAACAGATACAAAAAGATTGAAATTGTCCCATGCATCCTATCAGACCACCATGGACTAAGGCTGATCTTCAATAGCAACATAAATAATGGAAAGCCAACATTCACGTGGAAACTGAACAACACTCTTCTCAATGATACCTTGGCCAAGGAAGGAATAAAGAAAGAAATTAAAGACTTTTTAGAGTTTAATGAAAATGAAGCCACAACATAACCAAATGTATGGGACACAATGAAAGCATTCCTAAGAGGGAAACTCATAGCTCTGAGTGCCTCCAAAAAGAAACTGGAGAAGGCATACACTAGTAGCTTGACAACACATCTAAAAGCTCTAGAAAAAAAAGGAATAAAATTCACCCTAGAGGAGTAGAGGGCAGGAAATAATCAAACTCAGGAGTGAAATCAACCAAGTGGAAGAAAGAAGAAGTATTGAACGAATTAACCAAACGCGGAGTTGGTTCTTTGAGAAAATCAACAAGACAGATAAGCCCTTAGCTAGACTCATTAGAGGGCACAGGGACAAAATCCTAATTAACAAAATCAGAAATAAAAGGGAGACATAACAACAGATCCTGAAGAAATCCAAAACACCATCAGATCCTTCTACAAAAGGCTATACTCAACAAAACTGGAAAACCTGGACGAAAAGGACAAATTTCTAGACAGACACCAGGTACCAAAGTTAAATCAGGATCAAGTTAAAGATCTAATCAGTCCCATATCCCCTAACGAAATAGAAGCAGTCATTAATAGTCTCCCAGCCAAAAAAAAAAAAAAGCCCAGGACCAGATGGGTTTAGTGCAGAGTTCTACCAGACCTTCAAAATAGATCGAATTCCAGTTCAGCACAAACTATTCCACAAAATAGAAGTAGAAGGAACTCTACCCAACTCATTCTATGAAGCCACAAATACTCTGATACATAAACCACAGAAAGATCCAACAAAGACAGAGAACTTCAGACCAATTTCCCTTATGAATATAGATGCAAAATTCCTCCATAAAATTCTCGCTTACCAAATCCAAGAACACATTAAAGCAATCATACATCCTGACGAAGTAGGTTTTATTCCAGGAATGCAGGGATGGTTTAATATATGGAAATCCATCAATGTAATCCATTATATAAACAAACTCAAAGACAAAAACCACATGATCATCTCATTAAATGAGGAAAAAGCATTCGACAAGATTAAAAACCCATTCATGATAATAGTCTTGGAAAGATCAGGAATTCAAGGCCCCTACCTAACCATGATAAAAGCAATCTACAGCAAACCAGTAGCCAACATCAAAGTAAATGGTGAGAAGCTTGAAGGAATCCCCATAAAATCAGGGACTAGAAAAGGCTGTCCACTCTCTCCATACCTATTCATCATTGTACTTGAAATCCTAGCCAGAGCAATTTGACAACAAAAGGAGATCAACGGGATACAAATTGGAAAAGATGAAGTCAAAATATCACTTTTTGCAGATGATATGATAGCATATATAAGTGACTCCAAAAATTCTACCACAGAACTCCTAAACCTCATAAACAGCTTCGGTGAAGTAGCTGCATATAAAATTGACTCAAACAGGTCAATGGCCTTTCTCTACACAAAGAATGAACAGGATGAGAAAGAAATTAGGGAAAAACACACTTCTCAATAGTCACAAATAATATAAAATATCTTGGCGTGAGTCTAATTAAGCAAGTGAAAGATCTGTATGATAAAAACTTCAAGTCTCTAAAGAAAGAAATTAAAGAAGATCTCAAAAGATGGAAAGATCTCCCATGCTCATGGATTGGCACATCAATATAATAAAAATGGCTATATTGCCAAAAGCAATCTTCAGATTCAATGCAATCCCCATCAAAATTCCAACTCAATTCTTCAACGAATTAGAAAGAAAATCTGAAAATTCATATGGAATAACAAAAAAAACCTAGGATAGCAAAAAATCTTCTCAAGGACAAAAGAACCTATGGTGGAATCACCATGCCTGACCTAAATCTTTACTACAGAGCAATTGTGATAAAAACTGCATGGTACTGGTACAGTGACAGACAAATAGACCAATGGAATACAATTGAAGACCCAGAAATGAACCCATACTCCTATGGTCACTTGATCTTTGACAAGGGAGCTAAAATCATCCAGTAGAAGAAAGACAGCATTTTCATCAAATGGTGCTGGCACAACTGGTTGTTATTATGTAGAAGAATGGGAATAAATCCATTCCTATCTCCTTATACTAAGGTCAAATATAAGTGGATCAGGGAAATTCACATAAAATCAAAGACACTGAAAATTATAGAGGAAAAAGTGGGGAAAAGCCTTGAAGATATGGACACAGGGGAAAAATTCCTGAATAGAACAGCAATGGCTGTAAGATCAAGAATTGACAAATGGGACCTCATGAAACTGCAAAGCTTCTGCCAGGCAAAAGACACAGTCAATAAGACAAAAAGATCACCAACAGATTGGGAAAGGATCTTTACCTATCCTAAATCAGATAGGGGACTAATATACAATAAATATAAAGAACTCAAGAAGGTGGACTCCAGAAAATCAAATAAACCCCGTAAACGATGGGGCTCAGAGCTAAACAAAGAATTCTCTCCCAAGGAATACGGAATTGCTGAGAAGCACCTGAAAAAATGTTCAACATCCTTAATCATCAGAGAAATGCAAATCAAAACAACCCTGAGATTCCATCTCACGCAAGTCAGAATGGCTAAGATCAAAAACTCAGGTGACAGCAGATGCTGGCAAGGATGTGGAGAAACAGGAACACTCCTCCATTGTTGGTGGGATTGCAAGCTTGTACAACTACTCGGAAAATCAGTCTGGCGGTTCCTGAGAAAATTGGACATAGTACTACCAGAGGATCCCGCAATACCTCTCCTGGGCATATATCCAGAAGATGTCCCAACGGGTAAGAAGGACACATGCTCCACTATGTTCATAGCAACCTTATTTATAATAGCCAGAAACTGGAAAAAACCCAGATGCCCCTCAACAGAGGAATGGATACAAAAAAATGTGGTACATTTACACAATGGAGTATTACTCATCTATTAAAAAGAATGAATTTGTGAAATTCCTAGGCAAATGGTGGGACCTAGAGGGCATTATCCTCAGTGAGGTAACACAATCACAAAAGAACTCAAATGATATGTACTCACTTGTAAATGGATATTAGCCCAGAAACTTAGTATAGCGAGATACAAGGTACAATTTGCAAAACACATGAAACTGAAGAAGAACGAAGACCAAAGTTTGGACACTTTGCCCCTTTTTAGAATTGGAAAAAATCACCCATGGATGGAGTTTCAGAGACAAAGTTTAGGGCTGAGACAAAAGGATGGACCATCTAGAGATTGCCATATCGAGGAATCCACCCTATAATCAGGTTCTAAACGCTGACGCCATTGCATACACTAGCAAGATTTTGCTGAAAGGACCCAGATATAGCTTTCTCTTGTGAGACTATGCCGGGGCCTAGCATACACAGAAGTGGATGCTCACAGTCAGCTATTGGATGGATAACAGGGCCCCCAATGGATGAGCTAGAGAAAGTACCCAAGGAGCTAAAGGGAACTGCAACCCTATAGGTGGAACAACATTATGAACTAACCAGTACCCTGGAGCTCTTGACTCTAGTTGCATATGTATCAAAAAATGGCCTAGTTGGCCTTCACTGGAAAGAGAGGCCCATTGGACATGCAAATTTATATGCCCAGTACAGGGGAACGCCAGGGTCAAAAAAATGGGAATGGGTGCATAGGGAATTGGGGGGGGGGGAGAGTATGGGGGACTTTTGCGATAGCATTGGAAATGTAATTGAGGAAAATACGTAATAAAAAAAATTAATAATTTAAAAAAAAGAACTCCAAATAGACTGGACCAGAAAAGAAATTCTTTCTGACACATTATAGTCAGAACAACAAGTGCACTAAATAAAGATAGAATATTAAAAGCAGTACCGGAAAAAGGTCAAGTAAAATATAAAGGCAGAGAATAGGTGTCTGCCCGGCCCAGAAGAGCTTTGCTTCAGCATCAGTGGGAGCCATCTTGGTTCTGGGACTCCACCTAAAGTAGTCTACACAGGTGAGAGTGTGCACAACAGAAGCTACCAGCTTCTGGGACAGGCAGGAGTCACAGAGCTTCTGAGGCAGCCCCCTTTTTGGGCTCCAGACATCGGGCCACCTTCCAGGCCAGAGGACAGGTGTCTACCCAGCCCGGGAGCGCTTTGTCTCAGCATTGGCAGGAGCCATCTTGGTTCTGGGACTCTGCTGAAAGAAGTCTGCACAGGTGAGAGTGTGCACTACAGAAGCTAACAGCTTATGGGACAGGCCAAAGCAACACAGCTTCTGGGACAGGTCCTGTTTTGGGTATTCATCTTCGGCCAGGAGAGAGGTCCGAACACGCAATATCTGTGAACATTCCTTGTAAGAGGAGAGCTTGCCTGCAGAGAGTGATTTGACCACTGAAACTCAGAGGAGAGATCTAGTCTCACAGGTCTGCTGATAGAGGCTAACAGAATCACCAGAGGAACAATCGGTAACCAGAAACAACTAAAACAACTAACTCCAGAGATTACCAGATGGCGAAAGGTAAAGGTAAGAATCTTACTAATAGAAACCAAGACCACTCACCATCATCAGAACCCAGCACTCCCACTTCGCCTAGTCGAGGGTACCCCTACACACCCGAAAAGCTAGACCGGATTTAAAAACATATCTCATGATGATGGTAGAGGACATCAAGAAAAAATGTAAAAACTCACTTAAAGATATACAGGAGAACACTGCTAAACAGGAAGAAGACCTTAAAGAGGAAGCACAAAATTGCCTTAATGAATTGCAGGAAAGCACAACCAAACAGGAGATGGAATTGAATAAAACCATCCAAGACCTACAAAGGGAAGTGAACACAATAAAGAAAACCCAAAGTGAGGCAACGCTGGAGGTAGAAACCCTAGGAAAGAAATCTGGAACCATAGATGCGAGCATTAGCAACAGAATACAAGAGATGGAAGAGAGAATCTCAGGTGCAGAAGATTCCATAGAGAACATCAGCACAACAATCAAAGAAAATGGAAAATGCAAAAAGATCCTAACTCAAAACATCCAGGAAATCCAGGACACAATGAGAAGAACAAACCTACGAATAATAGGAGTATATGAGAATGAAGATTTTCAACTCAAAGGACCAGCAATTATCTTCAACAAAATTATAGATGAAAACTTCCCAAACCTAAAGAAAGAGATGCCCATGAACATACAAGAAGTCTACAGAACTCCAAATAGACTGGAACAGAAAAGTAATTCCTCCTGACACATAATAATCAGAACAAAAAGTGCACTAAATAAAGATAGAATATTTAAAGCAGTAAGGGAAAAAGGTCAAGTAACATATTAAGGCAAGCCTATCAGAATTACACCAGATTTTTCATCACAGACTATGAAAGCCAGAAAAGCCTAGACAGATGTTATACAGACACTAAGAGAACACAAATGCCAGCCCAGGCTACTATACCCAGCCAAATTTTCAATTACCTTAGATGGAAAAACGAAAGTATTCCAAGACAGAACCAAGTTCACACATTATCTTTCCACGAATCCAGCCCTTCAAAGGATTAAAAACAGAAAAAAAAAAAAATACAAGGATGGAAACCATGTCCTAGAAAAAGCAAGAAGGTAATCCCTCAACATACCTAAAATAAGACAGCCACAAGAACAGAATGCCAACTTTAACAACAAAAATAATAGGAAGAACAATTACATTTCCTTAATATCTCTTAATATCAATGGATTAAACTCCCCAATAAAAAGACATAGACTAATAGACTGGCTACACAAACAGGACCCAACATTTTGCTGCTTACAGGATACCCATCGCAGGGAAAAAGATAGACACTACATCAGAATGAAAGGCTGGAGAACAATATTCCAAGCAAATGGTCCAAAGAAACAAGCTGGAATAGCCATTCTAATATCTAATAAAATCGACTTCCAATCCAAAGTGATCAAAAAAGAAGAGGAGGGGCACTTCATACTCATCAAGGTAAAATCTTCCAAGAGGAACTCTCAATTCTGAATATCTATGCTCCAAATACAAGGGCAGCCATATTCATTAAAGGAAATTTAGTAAAGCTTTAAGCGCACATTGCACCTCACACAATAATAGTGGGGGACTTCATCACACCACTTTCACCAATGGACAGATCATGGAAACAGAAACTAAACAGGGACACAGTGAAACTAACAGAAGTTATGAAACAAATGGTTCTAACAGATATCTACAGAACATTTTATCCTAAAACAAAAGGATATACCTACTTCTCAGCACCTCATATTACCTTCTCCAAAACTGACCACATAATTGGACACAAAACAAGCCTCAACAGATATAAAAATATTGAAATTTTACCATGCATCCTATCAGATCACCATGGACTAAGGCTGATCTTCAATAACAAAATAAATAATAGAAAGCCAACATTCATGTGGAAACTGAACGACACTCTCCTCAATGATACCTTGGTCAAGGAAGGAATAAAGAAAGAAATTAAGGACTTTTTGGAGTTCAATGAAAATGAAGCCACAACATACCCAAACTTATAGGATACAATGAAAGCATTTCTATGAGGAAAACTCATAGCTCTGAGTGCCTCCAAAAAGAAACTAGAGAGAGCACACATTAGCAGCTTGACAAAACACCTAAAAGCTCTAGAACAAAAGGAAGCAAATTCATCCAAGAGGAGTAGACAGCAGAAAATAATCAAACTCAGTGTTGAAATCAGCCAAGTGGAAACAAGAAGAACATTCAAAGAATCAACCAAAGGAGGGGCTGGTTCTTTGAGAAAATCAACAAGATAGACAAACCCTTAGCGAGACTCACTAGAGGGCACAGGGAAAGCATTCTAATTAACAAAATCAGACATGAAAAGGGAGACATAACAACAGATCCCGAAAAAATCCAAAACACCATCAGATCCTTCTACAATAGGCTATACTCAACAAAACTGGAGAACCTGGATGAAATGGACAAGTTTCTAGACAGATACCAGGTACCAAAGATAAATCAAGACCAGGTTAAAGATCTAAACAGTTCTATATCCCCTAAAGAAATAGAAGCAGTCATTAGTATTCTCCCAACCAAAAAAAGCCCAGGACCAGTTGGATTTAGTGCAGAGTTCTATCAGACCTTCAAAGAAGGTCTAATTCCGGTTCTTCACAAACTATTCCACAAAATAGAATCCGAAGATACTCTACCCAATGCATTCTATGAAGCCACAATTACTCTGATACCTAAACCACAAAAAGACCCAACAAAGATAGCGAACTTCAGACCAATTTCCCTTATGAATATCGATGCAAAAACCCTCAATAAAGTTCTCACTAACTGAATCCAACAACACATCAAAACAATTATCCATCTTGACCAAGTAGGTTTCATCCCAGGGAATCAGGGATGGTTCAATATATGGAAATCCATCAAGGCAATCCAGTATATAAGCATACTCAAAGACAAAAACCACATGATCATCTCGTTAGATGCTGAGAAAGCATTTGACAAAATCCAACACCCATTCATGATAAAAGTCTTGGAAAGATCAGGAATTCAAGGCCCACACCTAAACATCGTAAAAGCAATCTACAGCAAACCAGCAGCCAATATCAAAGTAAATTGTGAGAAGCTGGAAGCAATCCCACTAAAATCAGGGACTAGACAAGGCTGTCCACTTTCTCCCTACCTATTTAACATTGTACTTGAAGTCCTAGCCAGAGCAATTCGACAACAAACGGAGATCAAGGGGATACAAATTGGAAAGGAAGAAGTCAAAATATCACTTTTTGCAGATGATATGATAGCATATATAAGTGACCCTAAAAATTCCACCAGAGAATTCCTAAGCCTGATAAATAGCTTCAATGAAGTAGCTAGATATAAAATTAACTCAAACAAGTGAATGGCCTTCCTGTACACAAAGAATTAATTGGCTGAGGAAGAAAATAGGGAAACAACACCAGTCTCAATAGTCACAAACAATATAAAGTACCTTGGCGTGAGTCTAATTAAGGAAGTGAAAGATCTGTATGATAAAAACTTCAAGTCTCTGAAGAAAGAAATTAAAGAAGATCACAAAAGATGGAAAGATCTCCCATGCTCATGGATTGGCACATCAATATAGTAAAAATGGTTATATTGCCAAAAGCAATCTTCAGATTCAATGCAATCCCCATCAAAATTCCAATTCAATTCTTCAACGAATTAGAAAGGGCAATCTGCAAATTCGTCTGGAATAACAAAAAACCTCGGATAGCAAAAAATCTTCTCAAGAATAAAAGAACCTCTGGTTGAAGCACCATGTCTGACCTAAAGCTGTACTACAGAGCAATTGTGATAAAAACTTCATGGTACTGGTATAGCGACAGACAAGTAGACCAATGGAATAGAATTGAAGACCCAGAAATGAACCCACACACCTATGGTCACTTGATCTTTGACTAGGGAGCAAAAACCATCCAGTGGAAAAAAGACAGCATCTGCAACAAATGGTGCTGGCACAACTGGCAGTTATCATGTAGAAGAATGCTAATTGATCCATTCCTATCTCCTTGTACTAAGGTCAAATCTAAGTGGATTAAAGAACTCCACATAAAACCAGAGACACTGAAACTTATAGAGGAGAAAGTAGGGAAAACCCTCAAAGATATGGGTACAGCGGAAAAATTCCTGAATAGAACAGCAATGGCTTGTGCTGTAAGATCAAGAATCTATAAATGGGACCTAATAAAATTGCAAAGCTTCTGCAAGGCAAAAGATGCCTTCAATAAGACAAAAAGACCTCCAACAGATTGGGAAAGGATCTTTACCTATCCTAAATCAGATAGGGGACTATTATCCAATATATATAAAGAACTTAAGAAGGTGGACTCTAGAAAATCAAATATCCCCATTAAAAAATGGGGCTCAGAGCTGAACAAAGAATTCTCACCTGAGGAATACCGAATGGCAGAGAAGCACCTGAAAAAATGTTCAACATTCTTAATCATCATGGAAATGCTCTTGACTCTAGCTGCATATGTATCAAAAGATGCCCTAGTCAGCCATCACTGGAAAGAGAGGCTCATTGGACTTGTAAACTTTATATGCCCCAGTACAGGGGAACGCCAGGGCCAAAAGGTGGGAGTTGGTGGTTAGGGGAGTGGGTGGGAGGGTATGGGGGACTTTTGGGATAGCATTGGAAATGTAAATGAGGAAAATACCTAAACAAAAGTATTTTTAAAAAAAAGACTCCTAAATCAAATAGGGGACTAATATCAAATATATATAAAGAGCTCAAAAATCTACTCCAGAATATCAAATAACCCTATTAAAAATGGAGTACAGAGCTAAAAAATTAATACCAAATGGTTGAGTAGCACCTGAAAAAATGTTCAACATTCTTAATCATTATGGAAATGCAAATCAAAACAACCCTGAGATTCCCCATCACACCAGTTAGAATGGCTAAGATCAAAAATCCAGGTGACATCAGATGTAGGCGAGGATATGGAGAAAGAGGAACTCTCCTCCATTCTTGGTGGAATTGCAAGCTGTTGCAACCACTCTGAAAATCAGTCTGGTGGTTCCTCAGAAAATTGGACATAGTGCTACAGGAAGATCCAGCAATACCTCTCCTGGGTATATACTCAGAATAAGTTCCACCTGGTAATAAGAACACACGCTCCACTATGTTCATAGCAGCCTTATTTTTAATAGCCAGAAGCTGGAAAGTACCCAGATGTCCCTTGACAGAGTAATGGATACAGAAAATGTTGTGCATTTACACAATGGCATACTACTCAGCTATTAAAAACAATGAATTTATGAAATGAATGGATCCCGAGGATATCATCCTGAGTGAGGTAGCCCAATCACAAAAGAACTCACATGTTATGCATTCACTTTTAAGTGGCTATTAACCCAGAAACTTAGACTACCCATGATACAATTTGCAAAACACATGAAACTCAAGAAGAAGAAATACCAAAGTGGGGATACTTCATTCCTTCTTAAAATGGGGAACAAAATACCCATGGTAGGAATTACATAGACACAGTTTGTAGCTGAGATGGAAGAAAAGACCATCCAGAGACTGCCCCACCCGGGGATCCATCCCATATACAACTACCAAACCCATACACTATTGCATATGCCAGCAAGATTTTGCTGACAGGACCCTAATATAGCTCTCTCTTGTGAGGCTATGCCAGTGCCTGGCAAATACAGAAGTGGATGCTCACAGTCATCTATTGGATGGAACACAGGGCCCCTAATGAAGGAGCTAGAGAAAGTACCCAAGGAGCTAAAGGTTTCTGCAACCCTATAGGAGGAACAACATGAACTAACCAGTACCCCCAGAGTTGTGGCTCTAGTTGGATATGTAGCAGAGGAATGCCTAGTCAGCCATCAATGGGAGGAGAGTCCCTTGGTCTTATGAAGATCATATGCCCCAGTATAGGGGAATACCAGGGCCAGGAAACAGGAGCAGGTGGGCTGTGGAGGTTATTGGGGGCTTTGAGGATAGCATTTGAAATGTAAATGAAGAAAATATCTAATTAAAAAGGGAAAAAATAATATACCTAAACAGTAAAAATAAAATAAAACAAAATAAAATTACATGTAAAAAAAGAAATCACTACAAAACCATTTATCTTCTTTTTATACCATTTTTAACTTCTTTGCAAAATTTTCACATTGCTTTTTATGTTTTAAATGTTTATGAGTGTGAAATTATTTCCTGGAGCATGGACAACTTCTCACTGTTATTATTGTAAAAAGTGACTGCCCAGGAACATTGACTGTCAATAGTCCCTCAAGGAAGGGTAGAGCCTTGTGAGCCCTTCCTCTATTAATGTGAATTGTTAACATTTCTTGTTGATACACTCTTTTGTAAGGCTTGTGTATTTTGTCACCATAACTGCAGTAAGTGCATAAACATATCAAGAAATAATGTCTTTGGGATATAGCATGCCACTTTTTAATTGGTCCAGACTCTAAAAAAAATGTTTTGAAAGCTAAGACTCAGCAGTTCTCAAAAACACCCCAGAAGAAACCTATTCCTTCTCATGGATCCACTTGTTTCTCTGAGAATTTACCTGCTAATTTTTCTTTATCATTGCATATGCCTTTTAATAGAATTTTTATTTTAATTCTGGAATGATAGAACTTCAACATACCTCTCCCATGCCTTTGGCTTGATGTTCATGGCAGGACAATCAAGGACTGTCAAGGTTGGTCAGAAATTTGGAAGAGGTAGGAAATTGACATCTCAAAGGTTTCAAGGGAACCTGAAATAACAAGAGAATATGGTAACAGGAATAAAGAGGATGGCAGATGATGGGAAGAAAGAGGCCTTAGAGAAGTTAGCAGGGAAAATTCCATGTTTCACAAAGTGACAACTAAAGTTACAAATTATCTTACCAAACTCATGACAATAAGAAATGATGTGATAGAACTAGTCAGTTGTGATAGATCACATAGTTATCAGGGTCTTAGTGAGCTGATTGATTCAAAGATTATCATGGTTCTCCCATGATAATAAAAAGTTCAGAAGTTACCAGGAAATGGGTTTGAAGAGATGGATCAACTTTTAGGAGCACTGGTTGCACTGTCAGAGAGTGTAGGTTCAATTCGTAGCCACATGTGGCAGCTCACAACGGTCTATATCTCCAGTTTCAGGGAATCTGAAGCCCTTTTCTGACCCCGATTTATACTGGGCAAACGTGGTACACAGATGTATATGTATACAAGTTACACATAGATGTAACATTTTAATTTATTTTTAGGGAAAAAAATTCTATTCTACAGACTTGGAAAAAGAGCCAGGAAGATTTTTTCCAATCCAGAGACAATCCCAAGAGCTAGGACAAATCCTTTTAAAAAGCCAGTGAGAAAGATTTCTAGTGTACCAAATATTAATTTTACCCTCACCAAAATTCACATTGAAATATGATTCTTACTGTGTAAAATATGAAAAGAGTAAAACTTAATCCAACTATGTGTACAGGTGGAACATTTAGAAGACATTTATGATTAAATGAGGCTGTTAGGTTGGGCTCTTAATCCAATGGGAGTATGGATTTACAGTTAGGGGAAAAAAGCCCAAGATATGCAGCTGTATCTTTCTAGATGATACCTTGGAATTCTGCAGAAGATTACTGACATATCTAGTTTCTCAGTCTTGAACTTCCCAACCTTCAGAACCATGAATCAATCCTTTTTTTCCTTCATAAAAATTTCAGTTTGTGTCTTTAGGATCTAGTAACAACAACAACAACAACAACAAAAGTGCCTTTCAAAAGAAGACCAGGACTCTAACCCAGCTTCAAGGCAGGTACTTTCCCAAAATCATGCAATCAAAATGTATCTGCAAGATACTTCAGCAGACTATCGTCAGGAGTTGAAGTCAACCACGGGTTCCTTAATCAGTACAGCCAGAAGTGAAGACAAAGGCTGAAATGGTGTCTATAGTAGTTCAGGGCAAGATGTTCAACTTTCTAATGGTATATCTGATCCTGTCCAAGCAACTCTAAAAGGAAAAAATGCATAAAGAATGTAAAGGATACTATATTCAATATTGATATGTTTTTTTTTTAATTTGGCAAAGTATTAGTACCACTGCAGTGGTATTCCAGAGGGAAAAATAAATGAAACATATCTATAACATTACAAATTGTGGCTTGTAGCAAAAGGAGAGGTGAGGGGAATCAGTGATTAGAATACTAAAAGAGCAGGACAAATAAGAGTACTCTTAGTAGACTGAACTACCAGGATTCTTCTTTAAAATAAGTCAGAGTAGCAAGTTATTTAGTATATTCAGCATGAGAAATATGGTCATATATCTAAGGGTGTCAGACCCAAGTGGGGGCTTCACTAACTTGATAATAGTATTCAAGTTGAAACTGGATTCTGTACCAACAGTTGGTGAAACCTATTGTCAGGTCTACATGTTCAGAGGGTTCAAAGAAACCTGATTAAAATCAGGCCAGAGTAGTGCTTCTCTGTTACATCCTTTGTATGGATATTTGCTAGATAATTATACACAGATAATATAATTTAAATGTCTCCAGGTGATGCCCAAGGAGAATAGAGGTAGCATAAATATACAGGGAGAACTACTTGCTTTGAGAAAGAGTTTCTGGCCCTGGAATACTGTTCTCAGATAGTGTATTTGAGGTTTCAAGGGGATCTTAAAAGGGTTTTGGAATGGGAATGTCATGACTGCTTCTGGAATTGAAAGGCTAATTCAAAAGTAGGGGATTAGTAGACTGAATTTCCTGGGAGAAGGCCCTAGAGCAGTGATTCTCAAACTTTGTGGTGTGGTGTCTCTTTAAGACAGTTCAAGTTATGGTGACCGCAACCATAAAATTATTTTCATTACTTCATATGTTGCAACTATAGTAAGTTGTGATATAGACATGATTTCCACTTGTCTGAGGTGACCCAAGTGAAAGGGTTGTTTGACCTGGATGGAGTTGCGACCCACAGGTTGAGAACCACAGCTCTAGACAACCACCCAAATATGCTCTTTCTGCTTTCTTCCAGGATCTCATCTTGATTTTAAGGACATTAAACAAGTGATATGAGAGGTTGAAAGAGGGGATTTCAAGATTACTGTGGCTGGAGGGTTGGCCATAGACTAGAAAGCAGGTCTTGCCAGTCTGATTCAAAGGCTGTGGGGCTGCTAGTTGCCCCAGGATGTGGTAGTGACTTGAAACAGGATAATAGCAGCAGAAGAGATCAAAATATGTTTGTTAAAATATGTAGGCCAGCACAAGAGAAATCTGATGAGATCTGGGCTAAGAGATTAATCCAGGTTCCCAACTGGTCTAAGTATCTGTTGATGTGGTTAGTCTCTGAGACATGAAAGTCAGGAGGGACAACATGAATATATGTGGAGAGGGACATGTAGGAGAGGGTAGGAAAATTTTCACCTAGCTAACACCTCCCATCTTTCCAATCAAAGTAGTGAGTTTTAAACTTTAGATAATAAGAAATGTGTTTTACATGGCTTCCCAATGCTCAGAGTGTAGTAATGATTCTCTTTCATATACCACAAATGGGTATATTCCTATTACATTAATTCACAAAACAATAAAAAATAAATAAACCAAGATGGCCACCAGAGAGGGCCGCCAAGCCGTGACTGCTGTAGTGACGAAGTCACGGTGCATTGTGACTTATCTCAGGGTTTCCTTTGTGACCTCCCCAGCCCTGGCACTGGTATTAAAGTTCTGAGAACTTGTCCGCCAGACAGATCTAGCTCCTGCTTGAGTCCGGAGCGTGGACAAGTGGCTGTGTCGGCCCAATTCTAGCTTGGCCCTCAGTTTCCCTGTCATGGCAGCCTCCTCCACCTCACACAGACCCATCAAGGGGATACTCAAAAACAAAAGTTCATCATCTTCAATGGAGGATTCTTCCGAGTCATCTGGAAGACCAGGCACCCAGGAGTTGCAACGGAAGAAATCGCAGAAGTGGGATGAATCCAACATACTAGCAACCCACTATCCATCCTACAAAGACTATGATCTGAGGAAGAAGAATGAGCCCGGCAATCCCTTTGGCAGCGTGCCACATGATGGAGAAGACACCTTAAGTGAAATTCAAGGAAAAGACGCCATGACCTCTGACACCTTAGCGAAGAAACTCGCAGCCCCTGACACTTTGGGAACCAGTTATCAGGGTGAGGAGCAAGAAAGCAGCGGTGCGCATAGCAGCAAATTCTTCCTGGACAAACAAGAAAGGCAACGGCAATTTGAGTTGAAAAGGAAGTTACACTACAACGAAGGATTAAACATCAAATTGGCCAGACAACTGATATCGGAGGAGCTACAATCTGAAGTAGAGGAAGATGAAAACCAACCATGTCTACATTCAAATTATTGAAGAAAAGACTACTACAGAAGAAGCTCCGACAATTGAACATCTAGAAATTTACCATCAAACACATATAAGATCTGCTGTTGCCGCTGCCTTTGCCTCTGTTTTTGTCTATACCACCACTGCTTCTTGCTTCTTAGAACCCATGGCCTTAGTGTGACTCTACTTGTCCATTTAACTGTTTAACAGTGTTTACTGGTCGTGCAGGAATTAAATGGTAATCTTAGAAAATATTGAATTGGCTTAAACACCTATCTGTTGTGGATGTGCTTCATTTCTTGTGCCAATAGTCATCATCAGCTGCTGCTGCTTATTTCTTCTCCTCATCCTCCTCCTTCTCCTCATCCTCCTCTCCTTTCTTCTTCTTCTTCTCCTTCTTCTTTTCTTCTTCTTCTTCTTCTTCTTCTTCTTCTTCTTCTTCTTCTTCTTCTTCTTCTTCTTCTTCTTCTTCTTCTTCTTCTTCTTCTTTTCTTCTTCTCCTCTTCTTCTTTTCTTCTTTTCTTCTCCTCCTCCTCCTTCTTTCTGTCTTCTTCATTCTTTCTTTTTCTTTTCTTATTTTTCTTCTTTTCTTCTTCCTCTTCCTTCTTCTCCTTCTTTTTCCTTCTTTTTGTTAAAAATCACCTTGAACTAACTTTAGATTGATATTTAGTTGTGGGAAAGAACATCTGTGTACCCGTTACTTAGTTGATATGCTAGAAATGGTAATGAATAGTGCCCTTCTTAGAGCCACATTAGTTTCCCCCTTCAAAAATCTTGTTTCCTGACTGGTAAGCAAGGTGCTGAAGATATTCAGAGGTACAAAAGTACATTTCTAACAAGTGGGGACATATTTGCCAATCAGTGGCATGTGTCAGAGGTGGTTTCCAGGAATTGGGGGAGAAAAATGAATGAGGCACAGCCTCTCCTAGGGTTCTTGCAGGGATAGTGTTATCTTGTTTTTCAAATTATGTGTACTAAGGCTTTCTGCAGAGGCTGCTTCTATTAAAAGGGGGGGGTAAACATTCTGTGTAGGATTACATACCTATTTTAATAAAAATTGGTTTCCAGATGCCTAAAAAATGAGCATCAATTTTCTGAAGAATAATGCTGTCTCCAAATTTCCTGCTGTTCTGAAGATGAAGACAAAAAAGTTTGGAGAGATGGTCCAGTGGTTAAGTGTGATTGATTCTGAAGATATGGTCAGAAATAGAAACAAAATTTAACCAAGTATAGATAGGTAGATCTGGAAAGGCTGGCATTTCAGATACAGGCATGAAGCACAGAGAAATTGCCTGGGCTTAAAGAGGTAAGAAGTTCCACAGACTAACCATATAGAACACAAGGCACTGAGAGACCCCATATCTTTAAGCAAGAAGCCTAATCAGACTTTTCTTTATGAGGGATCATCTTAGCTGAGGGTATGGCCATGAACTAACCAAGGTAAGGAAGACAAAACTGGAGACAGTAAGCTGAGTTCCAGAAAGTTGAAGACTATAATGGGTAAGTACCAAATTCCTTATTTTTGTGAAAAAAAAGAGAAAGGAAGGAAGGAAGGAAGAAGGAGAGAGAGAGAGAGAGAGAGAGAGAGAGAGAGAGAGAGAGAGAGAAGCAAAAACATAAAAATCCAAACCAAACCTACAATTGGTCTTAACCCAATGCCAGACACACAACATTATTCAGAGTCTAGTAAGAAATCCAAATTCTCAGACTATCTCCCAAGAACTGATATCTTATAGTGTGTTGGTGCCTCAGGTCCAACAATTTTTTAACTTACCAAGCTACCCAGGAGATTCTTCCAGATAATCAAGTACTAAAATATGATGTTTTATTTAACCAAATTCTCTTCTGTGGAAGATATCTCACTGATCTGGTCTATGTATTTTTTGTGCAAATACAAATATTTGCAAAAATACATCACACAGAATTTAAGGGCAGCATGCAAGTTTCTTAAGAAAATTTTACAATTGTGCTGGATAGATGGCTCAGCAGGTAAGGGTGCTTGTCCTCAAGCCTTACAACCTGAGTTTGATCTTTGGGACCCAAATAGTGAGAGGAGAGAATCCACTAGTGTAGCCCTAACTTCCACAGGTGTACCATGACATGTGGGCACACATGTACATATACACATACATTAAAAATTAAATATTAAAATATTAAAATGACATTTCCATGAGTATGCTGTCAGATTGAAATCTCAGCTATACTCATTCTGTCCCCATCCTTAAGATAACATTTCTCTAGTTCTTCCTCTTGATGTCATAAGTATTTGCCATACAGTTTCAGGACTTTCATACATCTCTGGCCTTACTAGGGCCACCCCATTTGCTCAGAATCTATACCTTCTTTTTTCATTGTGTATATCATCTAATCTTCTGCATTCAGTATAAACCCCTTCTCAAACACCCAAGTTCAAATGGCAAGTATTTGCCTTGGAAAGGCAGAAGAGTATAAATAGAAGTAAATGTTTCAGACTCAAAGAATCTGAGTTAGAATCTATGTCTGCAAAGGCTAACCTTAACACTCAAGAAAGAGAAAGTACTTCACCCATTGGACCACAAGTACATGAGAACAACATTTACCATGTCTTCTGTGGATGGTTGCTAGAATGATTAAATGAAAAGGTGTTAGTAAAACATATGGTTGCTTTTAAACATCCAGTAGATGGTAGATATTAATATTCTCCTCACATGCACATATTTCTGTGCACCTGTTGATCTGCTGATCATTTCCATGATAGCACTAGATATTTTTTTAAAACTCCTTATCTTTTCTCAATGGACAGAGCATCTTTTGTGTATAGGAGCTATGCCCATGGGTCCAGAGTCTCTGAGAATAGTGTCATATGCCAAATCCATATTGTAAAGTGAAACAGAGGATGAATTTGAAAATGTCTCTCCCTTGCTAAATTGGATCCTGCAGTCCACCTGTGAGTAGTCTGGTTCTCTTTTGGTACTGAAACTTCAGCATTAGGAGTCTTTGGGGATACAGGTGAAGGCAAAGGGAGGGGTAGGGAGTCTCAAAAGGTTATTCAAAGCAGTGACAATTGCGTCAAGTAATCTTCCCTTTGAGGATGTCCTTGATGTTTTTTTTATTATCCCCAAGTCTACAAAACAGAAGATGAAATGGAGGACAGTAAGCAGGAATTAGATGTAAAGCTAAACTACAGTATCATTTTCAAACACATTGAAATTTCTAGGACACGGTCAAGTTTACAAAGGAAAGGCTTTAATTCTGTCTCATACAAACCACAGGTAAGAATCATAGCATCATTTATAGTAACACACAGCACTTTATATTCACAGTGCATCTCTAATTCTTACTTTCTTTCTTTCTGAACTTCTTATTAGAAATAAACTGCAGTTTTTATGAACTGAAAATAGAAAGGAACTTACTGACCCTTTAGTCTCACTGGTTCAACTTATCACCCCATGTTCTCTGTCTCAGAAACAGGGAATTTCAAAATATTACCCTGGGAACAGAAAGCCACTGGGGAGCTATGTTTGCCTATAGCCACATGCTCTATATATGGGAAACATAAATTAACTATAAGCCCAAATGTATGTGTTCTTGTTTGGAGACAGTCCTTGTGCTTTGAACTGAGAAAAGCTTTCCAGTGGAGTACATCCTTTTGTAGAAAACCAGACCTAACCCATTGGACTCTACACAAATATCATAAGATATAAAATTAAGTAACTTCTCTTGAAAAGAAAATAACTTTCCTATCAGAAAATACATTCTCATAAGAAATACTTTCCCTCTGTATCTTGTGTTCATCATTCTCAGCATGTCATGCTTCAATAATAAATACATGCTATAGAAAAACAGAACCACAGTGGGTGCATTCTAAGAAAGAAAATATCCCTCAGAGGTAGTGAGGTCCTCACATGAGGATACTTGGTCAAGAGAGGATACTTGGTCTTTTATTATGAGCTATAAGTGTGGAGTCATTTGAGTGCGGTTGTATTTGAATAGATAAGAATCTGGCATTTCACTATCATGTTAGGCAGTACATTTTAAAATATCTTTTGTCCTTTCTAAAACTAGACACTTAGGATGAAGCATCATAATTCAACTAGGAGATAGACTCTAGTTGTTTATATCAGGCACTGCAAATCACTGGGTCAAACTCTACATTTTGGTTTATTATTTTAATCTTAGTGCTTATATACTTTTCAACTTGATATATCAGCAAGACTAAATAACTTACAATGGCAGATGATCTTTTTCTGGAATTGTTTTAGAGCAGAAGTGGGTAACCAAGGTCTCTGGTAAGTGGTAATGTGGCATTCAGTCAAAGTACGATAAGGTATGTATTTGTTCTTTTTCTGTTGCTGTGATAAAGTACTGCAACAAACACAATTTATAGAAGAAAGGATTTATTGAGGCCTACAGACCAGTGGAGTTAGACTTCATCATATCAGGAAGGCATAGCAGTAAGCAGCATGCATGGCAACTAGAAAAGAAGTTAAGTGCTCAAGCACAAAGAAAATGAGAAAAAAACAAAACAAAACTGGAAGTAGGTTAAGGCCTTAACATTTCAAAGCTCAGCACAAGTCACATACTTCTTGAACTAAGGACACACCTTCTAATAATACCTCCAAGTAACCCCATATAGTACCTGAAACCACTGTCCAAGAGTTCAAATACATGAGACTATGAGAAGAAATTCGCATTCAAAGCAACAAAAGACATAAAAGGCTGGAACTGCATTTTTGAGGAGAGGAGACTGGTGACTATAGAAAGTTGAAGGGTAGGCTATTGCTTGATGATCAAGTAGTAACATGAGTCTGATATTGATGGTACTGTCAGATATTCATGAGATAACTATCTGTAAATTAATGGGTTTTATACTCTTAGGCAGAATTATTTGGATGTCTTAGAACAAGGGTAAAGGCAAATGTATCACTTTTTTAAAAAGAGGGATTGATTTCTTGGGAGAGAGGAATTTAAGCAAAGCAAGCAAGCAAACAAGCAAGCAAACAAAAGAAGAATCATATCCTAAAGAGTCCCAACACTTCCTTAGTTTTTTTTTAATATACAAATAATTATAAATGAATGTAAGTGATGAATAACATCTAGGAACAATTCAAGGAGCCTCCCAGAAGGGTTATGAGATTGTTTCTCTAAATTATCTTGAGTCCTACAGGATGTACAGGAACTAAAAGGAGATAGCTTATAAAATGTTATCATAGAGACCTCCATATCCAAGTGCATATAGATTACTGCAGCTTTAGTTCTCCAAAAGAATATGAGTTTTCACCCTCTCTGTTAGTATGAAGACTCAAAACTGGTGAAAGTGCAGTGAATAATTGTCTATGGAGTACTCATTCTGTTAAAAGGAAAAGTGGGGTGTGAATATATCAAACAAATATTATATAGGTATAAGAAATTCTTAAATAATAAAAATATATTTAATGTTCTATTGTAGAACTCTGAAAAGTGAGAGAAAAATATTTGGATCCTTATTGGTGTCTGGAATTGTTTAGGGTAGATTTTACCTTTGTCTTGCTGGTACAGAAGATGAAGACTTCCAAGAGGCTACCAGAAATATGTGGTTGAAGGTTCAAGGGGAGGAATAGTCTTAAATTTTTGCAAATGATTGCATGGTTAAGGCCCTGAAACTTTACTGGAGTTGTATGAATGGGGAGACCTTGGTCTGGTCCAGAGAGCTTAGATGAGTGGTTCTCATCCTGTGAGTAGCAAACCCCTTGGAGGTCAAACAGACCCTTTCACTGGGGTTGACTGAGACCATGGGAAAACTTATATTACTTATATTACAATTAATTACCACAGCAAAATTAAAGTTATGAAGTAGTGAAAAAATATTTTATGGTTGGGGGTCATCACAAGATGAGGGACTGCATTAATGAATCTCAGCATTAGGCAGGTTGAGAACCACTGGCATAAATCCTGTAGCAAGAATGTGAAGTAGGCCTAGTAGCCTAGGTTAAAGTGGGGATGATCCTAGAAAGGTAAAACATCAGGCTGTACTAATCTTGGTACTAGTGACAGCCATAATTATGTATGTTTGTAACATGACACACTGAGACAGATAAAGAGTGCCTGGGTCTAGGAAGTGGCCTGTCTGAAGGAATAGTCTACCATAAAATCCTTCACAGGGGAAGAAGTAATAATAGCTTATGTTTTAGGCTCTATAAAAATATTTCTGGTCTGCTTGTGGTATCTAGATCTAATGCCTGTCTAGTTTCTTGAAGAATGCATAAAGCATGTTGAAGGCTGGTTAGAAGTGGGTTGTGATCTAAGTAACTTGGCATAGAAGCCACAATGCCTGTTTATCTTGAAATCACCTTGGTTGTTTGACTCACAGATATCAGAACAGTCCTTTGGCTCAGCTGTGAAATGTATAATGTCCTTGTGTTTGGAAGTCCAATGGTTTCTGAAGAATCAAGACTTCAGTCCATGAGAACACCCTCCAGATGACTGTAGGAATGTGGCTTAAATAGAAAGCTTAGGAAAATCTGTGTAGATTTTCACTTATTCGTACATAGCACCATTGGAGAGTACTACAGAGGGCAGCTAGTTCTGATTTGGAGACTGGCATGTGATTACCTAGAAAGGACTCAGTGTCTTTGATGTCTGTAGCACTTACTATTGTATGAGTTTAAAGCCTTTGATCAGACACCATAAAACCTTTTCCACCCACGAGTCAGGTGTTCTCTGGTTGGAAAGTAGAGAATTGTATAGATATAATTTAATATTATGGGGATTGTATGTAGTTTCTGTACAATAGAAGTGGAGATAGTCCTCTGGGGTTATATTTGGCAGTAAGGTAGTGGGATTTCAAGCTTGGCAAGGTATAACTATGAGTTCTAGACTTTGTAAGATGGGCATCTGGTGCATTATCTGACACCTAAGAGAAGTCTCTGAAACTGTTTCAAAAGCATGATAAAGTTCTTTTAAGTGGCTAAATCTGATCACTTTAATGGTTATCTATAGTAATTTAAGAACTTTTATTCCCAAGCTGAAGTAGGTCTGTTTAAGAATACTGATTGGGACTTATTTTGTAATATTAGTATTTAATTTTCATTATTATCCTAGTTTTCTTTCCTGTTGCTATGATAAAAATACTTTGTCTAAGGTAACTTAATAGAAAAAAATGATATATTTCAGGCTATATTTCCGTTATTGTCTGTCATAACAGTGACATTATGTCTCAACCATTAGAAGAGTAATAAATGTGTGCTGCTACTGAGTTTTGTTTCTTTCTACTCATATAATTCTGAGTCTCATGCTTCTTGTCCAGTCTTACCAACAATCAAGAAGACCTTGTGTCCTTCTTGTGTGATGGTGTCACTTAATATAATCAAGGTAATCCTTTGCAGACATGAGAAGAGATGATTTCAGGCATTGTCAAGTTGATAACTAACCCTCATTATCATAGTTATACCTTCTTAATATTTATGACACTGTAGGTACCCCAAACATTTTTTATATAGTCTGGTGAGGCTCCTAAGGCTGGCTACGTTTAGAGACTTCAGAAAAGCCCTTTGGCTCCTTTAGCTTTTCTTTACCAAATATGTTATCTGCTAAAATATCCTGTTGATTATGTTGCTTTGCTTGGAAACATGTGAAACATTTTCCTCTGTAGTGACTTTCATTTTAGTAGAATACATGTTGGTTAAAGGTAATGGTGGTTTGAATAGGATATTTCCCACACAAGCTCGCATACTTGAATACTTGATCTCTAATTGGTGGCATTGTTTAGAACCCTTAGGAGTGTAGTCTATCTAGAGGAAGCACATCTCTGTGAGTGGTCTTTGAAGGACAATAGACTAACCTCACTTCCTGCTTTCTTTCTCTCTCATTACTATGTGGGTAAGATGTGAGCTCTCAGTTTCCTGTTACTATGGCTTCCTCACCACTCTAACCTTCTGGAACTAGCACCAAAACTAAACTTCTATGAGTTACTTTTGGTCATGATACTTTATGATAGCAATAACAACAACAACAAAAATAATAAGACAGGAGCTAATACCAGAGACAGTGGGATTGTTGCTGTGAAGAACATCATTTCTTTTTTATAGAAGATTTTGCAACTCTGGACTAGAAAAGTAGTTGAATGCTGTAAACGGAGTATAGTGATTTATTCTATAAGGAACCTGAAAGACAATAAGATCGAGAACAATGCAGACAGTGGAGTCTCAAATCATTATGTTTCAAAAGGGAACAAATACTACATCTTAGCAATGGAGCTAGAGGCTAGTAATATGGTATTTTGGCAAGGAATCTAGCTACATTCTGCCTGTGTCTTAAAAACTTCTCTGAGGATAAATTAAAATAAATGACCAATTTCTTTGGCAGAGAAAAATCTCAAGACAGCATAACATGACTGTAGAATGGTTATTGCTGATTAGTTTTAAGCAGATCAACAATGGAAAAGAGCACTGGGAAATAATTTGTCAAGTTGTGTACTGAAAAGAAAGCTATAATTTTAAAAGAGATGAGTGCCATTATATAGAAGTTCATTGCTCATGACCCTACATGAGCTTCAGTGGATTTTCTCCCTTCAAGAAAGTAACTGCTGATGGAAATTTCAGTTCAGTATATATATAAACAGTTTTTAACATGGTGCAATTAAGGCCAAAGATGCATCCTAAGCTGCCAACATAACCAAACAGTGCTATGAATATGGTATTAATTTTAGTAACAAGAAAGATACAAGATTTAAGTGTCATAGATCCTTCTTCCATGTTTCAAAGAGTTACTAATTTTAGGCAATGTATCACTGTGATGTATATTGAACTTTGTTTTTGAAGAAAGCCCTAAGAGTCCATTCTGTGAAGCTTTGAAAGTAAATCTGTATTGTAGTAGAGACACAAATACATAGGTGATGTCAGACTTGTGAGATCTCTGCCAAGTACAGTTGTGTACAGGGAGTAGAATCAGCACAAGAAAGGAATGTATGGTTCAGCAAGCAAACTTGAAGGAGTAGAACCATCTAAACCCTTTGAAACTGAAGCCACAGATTCCAGACATGAAGATAAAAACAAAAAACAAAAAACAAAAAACAAAAAAAAACAAAAAACAAAAACAAAAACAAAAACAAAACCCCTTGGTTTGCCTGCTAAAGTTTCAGTCTTACATTGGACCAGTCTATTCTTATTATACTACTATCCCTAATTTTTAGAATACAGATATATTTTCTTTGCCATTGTATGTTGGAAGGATGTAATTTTTTTTTTCAGTTTACAAGGGCTCATAGTTAAGAGATTTCCTTGAATATCAGAAGAAACTTTGTACTTTGAAGTTAGACTAAATGCATATGCACTATGATAAGGTAATAGCTCCAGGGTAGGCAAGGGCCTGAATGTGGTGGTTTGAATGAGAAATGTCCCCCATAGCCTTATGTAAATGAATATTTGGTCCCAGTTGCTGGAATTGCTTAGAGAGGTTATGGAACACTTGGGAGTTCAGGCTTGATGATAGAAGCGCATCACTGGGAGTGGGACTTGAGGGTTTCTAGCACTATCCACATTTTCTCTCTCCTTCCTCTGTGTGGTTGATATGTTATCTCATGGATTATTGCATCTACTACTTGCTGCTTTACCTTCATTATCATCATGGCCTCTAACCTTCCAGTACCTTAAGATAAAAGCTTTCTTCTATAAACTGTTTTGGTCATGGTATTTTATCACAGCAACAGAAAAGTAAATAACACAGAGATTAACCTTTGGGAATTCCATATTTTCTCTGATAATACAGGATAAGTTACTTCCTGGAGATGTAGGATCATTCTTGTGGAGGGTTATTATACTCTAGTACCACAGGAGATAGTTAACCTTGAAGAGTACTCAAGCTTCACTCCTATTTATGTAACAAAATACCTCAACAAAAAGCATCTTACTGTTTAGTGTCTCACAGGTTGTGGTTTACCATAGCAGGAAAGTTAAGACAGCAAAAATTTAAAACAGCTAGTAACATCAGAATCACAGTTAAGAGCTATGTTGGTTAATTCCTAACAACAATCACTAAACATCTTCCCTTATATCCACAGATGAATATAGTCTTCACCCCTCATCAAGGAAAGTTCTCTTTGCAACAGATAGACTGCTACAGAAAAACACAACCAATCAAAATGCAGAGTTGTGAAGCCTTTAACAGATGCCATTTTCCTAAGTGTCATGTCTGTCTTCTGTCTATCCAGACTCAGTCCTTTGTCCTTCCACCAAAAATACCCCTGCTGTTCCCTTCCCCTTCTCCTTTATCTTCTATCTCCAGTCTTTGTCTCTTATTCCATACTCTATGTCTCTATAGGGAAAATAAATTTCCTTTGTACTGAGAACTTGGTCTTAGAGATCCTGAGCCAATACTTTTCTTTCCCTGAGATCATTGTAGAATAAGGAGTGGAAAGATTTTAAGAGCCAGAGGACAAAGCAGTTTTCTGTGAGTGTATGTCTCATAGTAATACCAGAAGCTACACACATAATCTCCAATATGACTGCCCAAATGTAAGATAAATATAATAACAAGGAATATGGCATTGGATGGGGAAACACCTACAAGGCCTCAACTCTACACAAAGAACTATCGGCAACTGAGAAAAGCTTGGAGTTGGGAGAGATGGTGTTCTCCAAGGAATAGTACACCAATTGGTTTTCCACAGCTAAGGAAAGCTCTTCAAACATACATAAAAGTTTCATTGTATGTACATAACAGGCTATATTTAGGAATGTATATTTATATATGTTTATACATATATGCATGTAATAAACAATTAGTGAAAAATTAGAGGACATGAATTTGAAAGACAGAGGGAGATGTATAAGGGCGGGCTTGAAGGGAGGAAAGGAAAGGAAAGAGGGAAATATTGTATCTCAAAAAGAAAAGAATAAGGCAAGAGAAAAAAAGAGCTGTTCTGGCTAGTTTTTTTATGTCAACTAAACACAATCTAGTGTCATTTGGATAAAGGGAATCTCAACTGAGAAAATGTCCCTATGAGAGAAACACACATGCCAACCCAAAAAAGACTATCCCTCACTGGGTCTCTTTTTTCAAGTGAGTCTAGGTTGTGTCAAGTTGGCATTTAAAGTTAACCAGAACAGAGGGCAAGGGATAAAATACAAAGGGCCTTTTATACTCATTAATATATTTGTTTCTGGTCTTTAAAATGGCTTTTGAACACCCAGAAAGTTGATTACTAGTTGATTACTATACTTCAAGAATCAATGTGCCTTAAATTTTAGTACTATGGTGGATGTTTAAATAATCTTGACTTTGTTAAGATTTAGTGATTTAAGAAGTTAAAAAGCTAACCATTACACACAACAGAAATAAAGCCAGAACAGGACTTTGTACCTACGAATAATTAAGGTCTTTGCTCTGATAAATCACATTGTGTGGCTTTGATGCCTTTGTGTTATTTTGTGGAAGAGTTTGGAATTTGGGGCTAGTAAAACCACTTGAGTGCTGTGGGATGAGATTAACAAGCTGTTCTTTTGGGAGACTGTAAAACAAGAATGCTAAGAGAAATGCAGATAGTGGAGGCCTGGCTCACTGGGGTCTTAGAGTGAAACAAAGTCATCTCTCAGGAAAAGGTCTGTGGAATATGGCATTTAAGGTCTTTAATGTGTGGGAAGAACAGGAAAGAATGGAAGGGACTTTCCATGATAGAAATACCAGCTTTTGGCAGTAACCCTGAGATCACTTTCTAAAGACACTGGGCACCAATAGACTCCACATGAATCTTGCTTCAACTGTGTTAACACTGATTACTTAGCAAAGAAATGTGCTTCACCTCACCCATAGCCAAGTCCCTACCCAAACTGTGACCAGACAGGACAGTGATGACAGTTCTACGTTGCTTTGCCAAGGTAGGTCAGTCCTTCCTTGTTCCCCTGCAGGAGACTCTTGGTTCTTTTGGGCCTTGTGGCTGAAGATTGATACTGCCCTGAGACCTCAGCCCCCCAAATCACCATCAATTTTACCACAGACAAGTCTAGTATAATTCTGTCCATATAGACATCAAGTCTTTGTCATTTGAAATAGATTCAGGGGATATTTAATATGTTATGCTTATTCCAGTAAAACATATCCTTCTCCGATCTCTATAACAACTGTCAATAGCTGACCTAACTATCTCAGGGTTCCAGGCCTTCCCCTCTTTTTCCCCTGGGGCCACCTGATCACTCAATCATTCCTTGTTATGTTTAGTTGTCCAACCTCATTATTGGGTAGGAATATCATGGTTAAATTATTCATTTCCTTTTCTTTTAATCCATTTTCTTCAGGAATTTTCCCTCTCTTTCTAGCCTCTGAAGTGTCTCCTAGTCTACTGGCTGACACTAATGCTTTACAGACTTCCTTAGTGACCCAAAAGTTTGGGACAGCTTCTCTCCTGCAGTGACTTCCCATTATCAGCCATGATGATCCTTCTCCAGGATCCTCCCTCCTACCCCTCTTCCATTCAACAACATATCTCTTTAAAACATAGACAAGGCTTAAAGCCTAATGTGCAATACCTTTTTAGTAGTGGTATTCTTAAGCCCTAAAACCCCCTATCTTGTCAATTCTAAAGGCAGATGGCCCCTACCCCTTGATCCAGGACCTCAAAATTATTAATGCAGGTGTCCTTCTATCTACCCAGTGGTGCCTAACCACTATACTTTCTCAGATTACCTGATCTCTCACTTTTACAGGTTTAGAGCTTAGGAATGCTTTTTATATTATGCCTTTATACCTAGATCCACATGACCATTTTGCCTGACCCTGACAGGGAAACAATCTCTTAGCTCACTTTCACTGTATACTCTCAGGGTTTCTAAGACACCCCTCCATTTCTTTCATCAGGCTCTGGCTACTGATCCCCGACCTACCTTCTAACTACTTAATCCAATATGTAGACGACCTTCTTTCTACTCTGCAGCATCTTACAACATCATATTGTTACTCTTACATTACTCTTACAACATCATACTGTTCATCTTCTTAACTTTCTAGTCAGCAAAAGATACAGAGTTTCACCTTTCAAATCTCAAGTATACCCTTTGGGTCAAGTATCCAGACTTTCTGATTTCCCTTACAGCTGTGAACTCACTCTTGATTTCAGACAGTACCTGTGGTTTCTCATACCTCCAATTACCAAGGAAGAGATTTTTTTTTTCCTTCGTGAGCCTGGTGGGGTATCTTAGAGCCTGAATTTCCATGTTTTTCTTTTTATTTGCCCTCTATATAAAGCAGATAAAGGCCTTCCAATTGATCCTGTGGAACCTAATTAGCTTGTCACACCTGACTTCTCTCACCTTTGAAATGCAGTTACAGCCCCCTACTCTTGCTCTCCTAGACCTTAACCAACACTTTATCCTTTATCCTACTAAAAACCAGGGAATGGCCATGGCAATTTGGAGACAATTGAGACCTTTGCCACTTAGAGGATGGCAATCTTGTCTATGGGCTCTAACTGAAGCCTCCTTAGTGGTCCAGGAGGCCAAACTCACTTTTCATTGCTCTCACTCTTTGTCCTTTCACCAAACCACCGCCAAATTATCCTCTCACACAAAAGCCTCTATACTTTGTCCCCTTCTAGGCTTCAACTTTTACCAAATAAATGTCTTAGAAAATCCTGATATCTTATTTAATTCCAGCCCTCTTCTCGAGGCTGCTACACTCCTTTCCATGGCCACCAATTATGATCCCCCATCCCTGCTCTTGCTGACAGGGCTGCTAAAGAGGTCAGCAAACGTTCCTAACTTCTATTTTACTATTTTCTCTACCAAGATTAACTCCTAGTTACTCAGAGTTCCCAAGGCTATAAAGTTGATGTGGTCCCCAAGGCTAGCTCTTTGTATGGAACAGACACCCTCTCCCTTGCACTTGAGCAAAGTCAATCCTGATAGCTATTCACAAGTCCTTCCAAAATTGGCTTCTGACCTTCTTGCAAACTCCCTTTTTCCACCCCAGCCTTCTATCCCTTCTTAAGAATATCAGGCATTAAAGAAGATTTCAGAAGATGGAAATATCTCCCATGCTCATGGATTGGCAGGATCAATATAGTAAAAATGGCTATCTTGCCAAAAGCAATATACAGATTCAACTCAATTCCCATCAAAATTCCAACTCAATTCTTCAATGAATTAGAAAGGGCAATTGGCAGATTCATCTGGAATAACAAAAAAACCTAGGATAGCAAAAACTCTTCTCAAGAATAAAAGAACCTCTGGTGGAATCACCATGCCTGACCTAAAGCTTTACTACAGAGCAATTGTGATAAAAACTGCATGGTATTGGTATAGTGACAGACAAGTAGACCAATGGAATAGAAATGAAGACCCAGAGAAGAACCCACACACCTATGGTCACTTGATCTTTGACAAGGGAGCTAAAACCATCCAGTGGAAAAAAGACAGCATTTTCAACAAATGGTGCTGGCACAACTGGTGGTTATCATGTAGAAGATTTCAAATTGATCCACTCCAATCTCCTTGTACTAAGGTCAAATCTAAGTGGATTAAGGAACTCCACATAAAACCAGAGACACTGAAACTTATAGAGGAGAAAGTAGGGAAACGCCTCGAAGATATGGGTACAGGGTAAAAATTCTTGAATAGAACAGCAATGGCTTGTGCTGTAAGATCGAGAATCGATAAATGGGACCTCATAAAATTGCAAAGCTTCTGCAAGGCAAAAGACACTGTCAATAAGACAAAAAGACCACCAACAGATTGGGAAAGGATCTTTACCTATCCCATATCAGATAGGGGACTAATATCCAATACATATAAAGAACTCAAGAAGGTGAACTCCATAAAATCAAATAACCCCATTAAAAAATGGGGCTCAGAACTGAACAAAGAATTCTTACCTGAGGAATACGGAAAGGCAGAGAAGCACCTGAACAAATGTTCAACATCCTTAATCATCAGGGAAATGCAAATCAAAACAACCCTGAGATTCCACCTCACACCAGTCAGAATGGCTAAGATAAAAAAATTCAGGTGACAGCAGGTGCTGGCAAGGATGTGGAGAACACTCCTCCATTGTTGGTGGAATTGCAAGCTTGTACAACAACTCTGGAAATCAGTCTGGCATTTCCTCAGAAAATTGGACATAGTACTACCAGAGGATCCAGCAAGACCTCTCCTGGGCATATATCCAGAAGATGTCCCAACCGGTAAGAAGGACACATGCTCCACTATGTTCATAGCAGCCTTATTTATAATAGCCAGAAGCTGGAAAGAACCCAGATGCCCCTCAACAGAGGAATGGATACAGAAAATGTGGTACATTTACACAATGGAGTACTACTCAGCTATTAAAAAGAATGAATTTATGAAATTCCTAGGCATGTGGATGGACCTGGAGGGCATCACCCTGAGTAAGGTAACACCCAATCACAAAGGAACTCACACAATGTGTACTCACTGATAAGTGGATATTAGCCCAGAAACTTAGGATACCCAAGATATAAGATACAATTTGCTAAACACATGAAAGTCAAGAAGAATGAAGACCAAAGTATGGACACTTTGCCCCTTCCTAGAAATGGGAACAAAACACCCATGTAAGGAGTTACAGAGACAAAATTTGGAGCTGTGACGAAAGGATGGACCATCTAGTGATTGCCATATCCAGGGATCCATCCCATAATCAACTTCCAAATGCTGACACCATTGCATACACTAGCAATATTTTGCTGAAAGGACCCAGATATAGCTGTCTCTTGAGAGACTATGCTGGGGCCTAGCAAACACATAAGTGGATCCTCACAGTCAGCTATTGGATGGATCACAGGGCCCCCAATGGAGGAGCTAGAGAAAGCACCCAAGGAACTAAAGGGAACTGCAACCCTATAGGTGGAACAACAATATGAACTAACCAGTACCCTGGAGCTCTTGTCTCTTGCTGCATATGTATCAAAAGATGGCCTAGTCGGCCATCACTGGAAAGAGAGGCCCATTGGACTTGCAAACATTATATGCCCCAGTACAGGGGAACGCCAGGGCCAAAAAGGGGGAGTGGGTGGGTAGGGGAGTGGGGGGGTGGGTATGGGGGACTTTTGGGATAGCATTGGAAATGTAAATGAGGAAAATACCTAATAAAACAAAAAGAAAAAAAAAGAAATAAGGAGGAAAGCTGAGAATATCCCAAGTATCTGGAATTTAAATAATGTGTTCTTTAAAACTCTTAAATCATTGAGAAAATTATATTCAAAACTTCAAACTGAACATTAATAAACCAAATAAATGGAACCCAACTACAAAAAAAAAAAGAAAAAAAAAAAGAAAAGAAAAGAAAAGAAAAGTAAAGAAAAGAAAAGAAAAGAAAAGAAAAGAAAAGAAAAGAAAAGAAAAGAAAAGAAAAGAATATTAGCCAGGAATGCTTCACTGGTAAGCAAACCTCTTATCAAAAGGCCTTGAAACACCTTCCTTCATTCAACCTATACCAAAATCAACAAGCCCGGGTCTAGCTTCCAAAAACTGGCACTCACTTTCATCTTATTTAATGAAGAATGTTGTTACTATGTGAACCAATCTGGCCAAGTGGAAGAGAGGATAGAAAATTTATATAAGATGGCTCACAAACCATTATGATCTCCAGGGAATGACTCCAATATGGAATTCTCAAAATAGTCCTCTCTGGAGCCCTGGTTCCAGCTATCCCTCAGTCTACTAGTTTCTATCCATCTCATAATAATGATCAAATAATAATCATAATAACAATAATGAGAGAATAATATATAATATGTAATAATAGATATGATATACATATCATGTTATTTATCATACTATATATCTACTATGTTATATATCATATATAATATTTAATTATATAATTATATAATATTATATGATACATGTGAATATTACATATAATATAATATATTATGATATATATCTAATATGTATTATAATATAATAATAATGAGAGAATAAGAATTCTTTCTCTTCAGTTTCTTCATGAAATAATTTAAAAAATAACCTTAGTCAGTAAACCAAATGTGTCTGATATTATATTTATATATAATATTATAGTATATAAATATACAATATGTAATAATATATAAATATCATATGATATATGATATATGCTACATGATATCATTGCCTGCTGGCTTAAGGCTTTGTTTTGGACCAGTATTCTAAACTCCTCCTCTCAAGTCCCCAATCAGCAAAAGTAGCCAGAGGACTGTCATTGCCCTCTTAGCATCAACAAAAGGCTGAAATTTTAGGTCCAAAGTGAATCTACAAAGTGTCAGTGCTGGTGACAATATCCTAGATAGAAGGACTCTGAGCATGTATACAGGCATTTTCATTAGGTAACAGAACCTTGAGCTCAGCATACCTTGGAAGGTAGTTTCTGCTAATCACAAAATCAGACCTCCTATGGCAAGTTCCTGTTTACCAGGAAAAACAGTGCTCAAATACTTTGGCCAAGGGTATCTAGTTTGCAAGTAATCTAGACAACCTGTACTATCTCAAAGACTGCCCCCCAACCTTGCTATCATATATAATCTGCATGCTTTCCTGTCAAGTTGCTGTCATTTATTCTTGGAGGCAACCTGCAGTTTCCCCTGCCAGTATACTTTTCTTCTCACATGAAGAGTGGTTCAATTTGGTGGTTTCACTGTGCCCTCACTTAAATAATCTCAAAAAGAAAGTCTAACAACAATAAAAGTGAGACATACCTAGATGTAGATTACTTGGGCAGATCCCTGGGTTATTTTGCCTAAGGTCACTTCCTGTCTGCTTTACAGTGTCTGCTTCCAGTACATAATAAAATAAACAATCTTTCTCTGCACATGCTTTTGATGTCTTGATGTTCTACCCAACAGCATTGGTTAAAGCCATAATAGAATAAACTATCGGAAACTGTGTATTTCAAAAATACTGTGCAATCCAAGTAATTTTTATTAAACAAAAGTTAATGGAGAGAAGAATGCTACTCTGTACTATCATATCTTGGGTGCATATAAAATTGTTTTTAATTTTTATAGGAGACTATAGTCAAGAGATATTTTACTTTTAGGGAGAGTTTAACATTTTAAATTTGGACTGTGTTTTACATTAAGTTGATAATGAGAGTTTGGTGCCAACATGAAGGAAAGTTATACTTTAAAATAATATATTTGAGTGTCCTGTTTGACAAAGGGTGGGGTTTGATGGTTAGTTTCAATTTTCAAGGTTCAAGTTCCTGCTGCTTTTCCTTTCCAACCTGTGATGAACTGAAGCCTGGAAATATCAGCACAAGTGAACTGAAGTGGAAACTTAAGGATTCTTTGGAAAGTCAGGTATGTTAGATGGTGTTTTGCTAAAAAAGACACAGGTTAAAGGTTGTTCTTCTAAAGCAAGCTCATAAAAGGACACTTGATGAAGGATTTTTTGCTAATGACATGCATGTTTACATTGCGTGGTTAAGCTCCATTTGTTGGGACTCCATAGAGAGAAACACACCAAAAGCCTTCTGGTGGTATGCTGCCAGCTTCTTGCAGCTTCCACAGATTCCAGTCGAATGGCAGAGTGCTGAGACAGACTCAGGAACCGGAACAAGACACTTGGAGAGACAAGTCCCATGGAGGACACATAAGTTCTGGACAAGCCCAGAACTTTTCCTGGTGTCCCTCCTGGTCCAGTCTGCTGGTGTAACTGTGAAGTGTTTGCAAGTAGATCAAGCCCAACACAGGGCACCACCACTTTAATTTTTTCAAATCTTATTTTTAATGATGTTCTTAAATGTTTTAACATTCCTTCTAGCCTACCACCCACCAGATGTAGTGGAAAAGAAAGGATACAGGGGAAGTAGACAAGTTTAAAAATGGTTCTTTTGAAAAACTCCCATCTGTGTAGTCTGGGCTATGCCTCTCTCAGCAAAGTGAAGACCAGTTAAGACGAAAGACAAACAAGTGTTTAGCTATGTAAGGAAACCATGTTCAAGCCTCTGTCACTGTCCATTCCATCTTATTTATACTCCCTCCAAACATCATGTGTTCTCCATGGATCTTGTCTCTCCAAGTGTCTTGTCTCAGTTCCTGAGTCTGTCTCAGCTGACATCACTCTGCCATTCCACTGGAGTCTGTGGAAGCTGCAAGAAGTTGCCAGCATACCACCAGAAGTGTTTTTGGTGTTTCTTTTTATAGAATCCTTAACAAATGGACTGCAACTATGCGGTGTGAGGTGGGCCAATACGTGGTGTGTCATTAGTAAGCATCCTTCATCATATGCCTTTTATATGCTTGCTTTAGTAGAGCATCCTTTTACCTGTGTCTGCTTCAGCAAAACACCATCTAACATAATTGACTTTCCAAAGAACCCTTAAGTGTCCACTCCAATGAACCCACTTTCCACTCAGTTGTTCATTGTCTGAGTATTTTGTTGCAGCAGAAATGAAACTAAAAGAGACACATTAATCTCTCTCTCTCTCTCTCTCTCTCTCTTTCTCTCTCTCTCTCTCTCTCTCTCCAAATTTAAGTAACTTTCAATAGGGCGCTAATTATTTTAAATTTCTTAAGTCTTGGGACTATGATTACATGTATATTTTTTCTTATATGCGAAGCTGAATCAAACGTGTTTTAAAGAGTGGGGTGGCCCTTTACCGTATAAATATCTCATAGCATATATCTAAAGATGACATAGAGAAACATATATACTGATAACAAAAATATAAAAACATACATGTAGGCTAACAAAAGTACCAGATGACAAAATGATGCATAATCAGTTACATGAGGGCTGGAGAGCTGGCTCAGAGGTTAAGAGCACTGACTACTTTTACAAAGGTCCTCAGTTCAAATCCCAGCAACCACATGGTGGCTCACAACCATCAATAATGAGATCTGACGCCCTCTTTTGATGTGTCTGAAGATAGCTACAGTATACTTATATATAATAATAAACCTGTTTAAAAAAACAAGCAAACAAACAAAAAACAGTTACATGAGATTAACAATTACTATAAGCACCCAGATAAAATTTTAAAAGAACATGTAGCATAATTAAATGTAAACTGAGATGAAAGGAAAAAAAATCTACTTAGTAGGAAAGAATCAGGCAAAGAGCTAGAATTAGTCTTACATTGACAGGAGATATTGGATGGTATTTCAAGATTAGGGTTTAGGAATCAAGCTAGTAAGTGAGGATGCATACAGTGTTGATTTAGAGGAGGTATAAAACATAACATTTATTGTAGGTCCCACCACAGGTGTAGGTAACCTTTTCCAAAAATCATAGCCTAGGGGCAATTGGCTTCCTCTGTTTTCAGGGGTGAGACCCAGTCACTTTACACGGACTTTGAAAGTGGGCTTTTATCTGGGCATGTCTGAGAAACAGGACCTTCCTAGACCATGGATGTGAAACCAGTTTCACTGTGCAGCTGGTTTATC
The DNA here is from genome assembly GCF_000001635.26 of Mus musculus. Taxonomy (NCBI): domain Eukaryota; kingdom Metazoa; phylum Chordata; class Mammalia; order Rodentia; family Muridae; genus Mus; species Mus musculus. The sequence continues at coordinate 15,090,526 of NC_000086.7, read as the reverse complement.
ACCTGATTGATCAAAAGAACTGTGGCTTAGTGGTAAGGATAACGATGACTCATTGTTCTACAAAAAGCAGTTAATGTAGTTGGTTACCCATAGTTGAATCAGAGCATAGTTCAAGAAGAGAAGATGTCAGATGTAAACACCATCAACCAAGAGCTCTGTTTCCTTGTCTTGAAGAAAACAGCAAGTGCTGGGAAACATAAGGAGTGAGTCAGAGAGGGAAAGAGACTTCTCACAGTATGTGTAAACTCACTCAAGAAAAGCCATCACTAAAACACATTGAGAGGGAATAGAGTTTTCTAGAATAAAGAAAAGTCAACCTTTTTGCCCCACAGAATATAGTGGGTTTCCTTTTTTCTGTTAACTTGAGGCCTCATAAAAGTTTGATATGAGCCAGAATCATTCAATTTCAAATGGAAAGTAAAGCTTTCCTCAAGGGGTTGAAAGGAATTCCTTAGCTCTCTGAAGCAATAATTTCCCACAGCAGTACTACAAGAGGCTATCCTATTTCACTAAAGAGCTACCTAAGCCAGATATTCTCAATTGCGCATGGGCCACACATATGGGGACAGCTCACCATCTCTGAATTCCTCACACTTCCTCCTGAGTGTCAGAAAAGGAAGTATCTTAGAACCTTTGTTCTCCGAGGTTTCTCAGTTTTGGCATGCTAAACCATCTAGGTCATAGAAATTGTCTGAGTTCACAAAAACACATGGACAGTTCTATCACATAAGGTTAAACACCCAATCTATATGGGATAAACTCAATATTCTTACTAACTGTTCTGGAGCTCAGAGTGGGTCTCTAGCATCTACAAAAGCTAGCTGGATTGAAGATAGGCAGGATACCAGAGACAAATCAGCATGTTCTATCTGTCAAAGATGAGTCTTTGTGTTTGAACCGAGACTCCAGCTGTAACCAAATTAGACTTTCTTAGTAACTGTGCTTCACCGTCTAGATGCCTTTTTGTATCACAGCTTCCTATAGATTACCTCTCACACATACTTCACATTTGTTCCCTCCCAACTCTCCATAAATACCTTAACTAATGGAATACATTTGACTTAAGGTCACATTGTCTCGCTCAAATGGCACAAACTCAAAAGAGTCTAGGGGTTCTGTCCATTTGGGCCCAACTTGAGACCATTCTGAAAGTACTATGGCTCCAGAGCATCCTAGTTATCTGGCTGATGGGCCCTATTGTAACTTCATCATAGACAGACTCCACCCCCTGCTCAGGCATTTTCTTTCCCTTTCCTATTCCTGGGATTGCTGGCAGACTGCCCCCTCTTAATAATTCTTTGAATACTAATCTCCAACTTAGCATCTGCTTCACTGGAAAACCAACCTGCAACAGGTGTAGAACTGGCGATAAACTAATACAAAATCAAACCCCTGGACCCAGGCCTAAGAGAGCAATTACCTGATGGACTCTGTGGTTGCTGATGTTTCAGAGCCATGTGTAGCTGCGGAATCATTTTTGGCAGCATAGACAGCAAATGCTAGGAGTTAGGCAGTAATGAGCAATGAGCACAGGATAGAACACACCACTTATTTTGATAGGATTCTTCCACCTCTTAAAATGGAACTTCTAGAGATCATGTAAGACCAATGAAATCTCCTTTTAAAAAAAGAAACTCATAAGTATATAAGGATTTTTGGTCCTAATTCATCAGATGTTAGTTAGTAGAAACTGTTAGTAACTGACACAAAAACAAACCAAAGTCTATCTGATAAAGTATATATTGGCCACATTCTTAGAAACCAATTGAATGCACTAAAAAATGGGGACAACCACATTATTCGTGATCATCCTGAGGTAGAAATTCTTCTTTGTTACCTTTGAAATTTGTTGAAACATGATCACAGTTTAAGTGCTATATACACTCTTTATGCACTAAGTCCAAGACTCTAATCTATGTCCTTCTGGCACCTTGTATTAAGGAAAAACCATCTATTTTTAAATTCTCTATTTTTTATTATCTCCTCTATGACAGTGGAAAAATATGATCAAAAAGAATAACAGTAAAATATGTATAGTATTAATATTTCCTAGCTAGCCTGTGTATATTATATTTATTTTCTTCCTGATACAAACCAAACTTCCATATCCTAGAAAGTTTCCACACCACAGCTCTGTGTCTTCAGAAAGAACATGTACAGGTTACTCTCCAGTTTATATATACCTTAGGAACAGAAGGAACAAAATGAAAAACATAACCATAGTGGTATTCTGGAAGTTATATCCTCAAACTAAGTTTTAGGAACAGAATTGAGGGTAATATAAGAATTAAGGCAAATATGCTTTAACGTGTTTGTAGAACCTAGGCTTCTGGCTGATATTTATCACTTTAAAAAAAAAGCTATCTATTCATCAATTGGTGGCTGAGCCCTTTTGACATGCAAAGAAAATGAGTGGTGTAAGTTTCCTAAAGAGACTGCCACACCCGGGGGTCCATCCCATAATCAGCCACCAAATGCAGACACTATTGCACACACCAGCAATATTTTGCTAAAAGGAACCTGATATAGCTGTCTCCTGTGAGGCTTTGCCAGTGCCAGGCAAATACAGAAGTGGATGCTCACGGTCAGCTATTGGATGAAACACAGGGCACCCAATGTAGGAGCTAGAGAAAATACTCAAGGAGCTGAAGGGGTCTGCAACCCTATAGGTAGAACAACAATATGAACTAACCAGTACCCCCAGAGCTCGTGTCTCTAGCTGCATATGTAGCAGAAGGTGGCCTAGTTGGCCATCATTGGGAAGAGAGGCCCCTTGGTCTAGCAAACTTTATATGCCCCAATACAGGGGAAAGCCAGGGCCAAGAAGAGGGAGTGAGTGGGTAGTGGAGCAGGGTGGGGAGAGGGTATATGGAAATTTCGGGATAGCATTTGAAATGTAAATGAAGAAAATATGTAATAAAAAAATAAATTAAAAAAAAAGAAGTGTACATGCTGACAGTCTCACTTTCATAAATTCATTGTCTCCAACATGCAAAATGTAGAAGTTCATATATAAGGTTAGTTTTGTCTCTTAAAGACTATTTGACACAGATCCCCCAGTTTGTTTTTTGTTTTTGTTTTGTTTTTGTTTTTGGGTTTTTTGTTTGTTTGTTTGTTTTGTATCCTGTACTGAGAAAGCAAAAATAAATGAGCTGGTCCATGTTCCCAAGAAGCTCTATTACCTGGGACAGATGTTTGCTTGCTAACTGTGACACATTAGGAAAAGACTTAATAGTCTAATGCTAGAAAAGCATAGACAAAAGATGCTGAAGATCCATTTTATAGAGATACCACCCACTTCGATCCGTACAGTTTTCACAGCATCACATCTTTGGTTAGTGCTTAAGAAGAGGAGAGAGCTTTATGTGCTAATCCCCAACTTAAATAGCCTTTGCTGACTCTTTAATCTTCTTATGCACACTGAAACAACAAGGACTATTAGAAAGAACTTTACTTGGAGTAAGAACACATATTTGTGTCAAGGATCTGTTTCATAGTAATTGAATCTGAAAGTGATTTTACTGACGCTCAGTGGTTTTATCATTGGTGGATAAAGAGACAATGATAAAATACTACTACACAACTACTGCTATTACCCAACAGTTCTTAAGCAGTTGCCCAGTGCTACACCCCATTTTAAGAGATAACAAACATTATAATTACATAAAGTCACCTTTTGAGGGAGATCCTAATATAATTCTAAGTTTACAGTTAAAGATATTGAGTACTAGGGAAGGGGAGAAGATTCTGGAAGATTAGCATAGTTCACAGCAAGTTAAGTAGCCACTGTCTGACTATGCAGCATTCAAGATAGGCTGATGCATCTGCCATAAAAACTTAAAATAAGATTCTACTGAGATATATGTAAATATTTGCTAAACAGCAAACTTTGTAAACATGTGAACATAGAAGCTAATTGTGCAGTATGGGTAGTTTAATAACAATTAACATATGCACGTAATTGTTCAACTTGTACCACATGTAATTTGGCAATAGTGTGTGCGAAACAGCATTTTAATGTTAAAAATACCAAGAAAGCTTTTGGAAACACAATTGAAAAGATAGACCCATTACATAACAATTAGTATAAACGGTCTTTTTTTTTTTTTTTCAATAAATCTATTTGCCATAGAACAGACTTCAGTAGAAATAAGCTTTACTTAAGATTCAGTTATATTCCCTTAGAATCTCGGGCTCGACTTCTTTTCAAGCACCATTGAAATAACACTAAAGACATAAAAGGGAACAATAAATGTATATAATAAATGTATCTTATAAAAAGGATAAGGGCTAGGACTGACCAGCGAATTTGACAAAATGTCAAAAGACTAAAATATTAGGTGCCATTTGACAGGTAAGTTCCTAGTGGATGCTCAGCTTAGCACACAGTCGAAACCAGAGGGGAAGCGACAGCTGAACAGTGTCTGAAAATGAGAAATCTGGAAATTACCAAGTTGGCATGGGGCTAAGGTGGAACTCAGAGTAACTGATGAGACTATCAACACATATAATAGTTGTAGCAGATATGACATCCTCACATCCTTGTAAAAAAAAGACTCCTTTAACTTACAAATATGAAAATTAATACACAGAGTTATGGAAAGTTCTGAAACCCTATAGTGCTTCTTGATTACCCTGTAGTAAAAGCATGCTTATTCTGGCAACTGAGAAAATGTTCAACCTATTCTGTCTTTTCATCTTCCAGAATAAAGCTTCCCCAAATATGCTATTCCTTCCATCTCAAGCCAAAAATATATCAAAACACACTAGTTTCTATTTTTTCTCTCTCAAAAAACAACCTGTTCCCACTTTCCAAAGTCAAAATACACAGAAACTAAAACTGTAATGCATTTGAGAAAACTAACAAGTCACAGTAGAAGCACCCAATGTAATTTTAAAGAACTCATGAAAAAAGGAGATAATTCAAGTCATGGAAGTTCAAAATAAAGCCACTTAAACAATGTCTTTTAAAAGTTTTTACAATGTTTAATTTTATTTTTCTATGTATGGGTTGTTAGCCTGAATGTATGTCTGTGTACCACACGTGCATGGTGGCCTTAGAAAGTGTGTTGGACCTCCTGGAATTGAAGCTCAGGATTATTGTGAATCATGGCTTGGGTTCTACAAATCAAATCGGTTATCTGGAAGAGCATCTAGGGCACTTATCCACTAAAACATCTCTCCAGCCACCCATCTGAAATCCTTAGTTACTTCTAACCACTTTGCTTCAGGCTCATATTTCTCCTGTTTTCATAATGGACAGGGATACATGATTGAGTTCTGTTCTCTTCAGTGACCTCTTGTTCCCTCATGTGGAGCATGTGTACTCTACCCGTGAATATGACTTCCTTTCCTACAGACCTGTGTCTGACAGACTTGAAGCAGAGTACAATTTCCAATTAAGATGTAAACTCAAGTGTGACAGGAAAGATGGTCTGTCAAAATAGGACCCACCAACTCTTTTACATGTCATTTTCCTTAGGGCTTCTGATCTCATCCTTAAATGTTTATTTCTGGTCCAAGACTGACACTCCATTCATATCTTTCTGGAGTTCTGTTTTAATCCTTCATACACAAACCAACAAAAATAATGCAGTGTTTATTTCTCAAACTCTGGGCCAATGACCTAAAGTTATAATGAAATACAGCCAAATCTCATTTCTATGTCTAATATTCTCTAAAGGCAGAGTGCAATCCTTGCAATCGTGTAGACCTTGTAGATTCAAAATATTTACTCCATTGTCTCTTTAAAATAAAGTTACTGATTCTCAAGTGAATCCTAAAGAACAATCCCTAAGGTGATTGTTACAGCTATACTTTTACTTTTGTAGGCCTTAATACTTAAGTTTAAAGAAATTTGCTGCATTAAATTTTTTTCTGGAGAGATGTGAGCTAAAGTCTTCAAACTCTAGATAGAGTACATATAGCAGACTAAAGAAATGGTTACACTCAACTCTAGCTCTTCAAACTTCAAGCAATAAGGAAATACTTATAGGGGATTATACTATCAGATAAAAGTCTCCCTACCCAGATACCATCAATTACTTATATATCTATGAGGAGAGACTCATGTATCTTCTCCCAAACCCCTGATCAGTATATATTTCTTATATGTCCTCAAATAAGGGTGGGGTTTTGTAAAACCCCTACTAAGAAACTGTTAACTGCTTATATATCCTTAAGGAAGGCTGGAGATATTTAAGCCCGACCTCCTTCCAGCAACTATAAGCTGCCTATGTGTGAGTCTCCTCTATAGTAACTATTAACTGCTTATAGATTTTTAGGGATGAGTGGGGCCCTTGAGTCCCCTTCCCATTAGCTGTTAAATGGTAATGTATTCTTAGGGAAGGGTAGAGCCTGTGAGTTCCTCTGCCCAGTGTCCCTTAATTGCTTATATATCCCCCGGGAGGAATGATCCTTGTGTGAGAGGTACATGGTATATGCATTTCATCATATATTCATTTATCAAAACAACCACATAGTTTTCCTACTAGTACATATGACATATCTGGCCATGGGCTTTTGACTAGGTTTACAGTAGTCCTTCCTGTGGGGTGGGCCTCCAATCTAATTGGAAAGTAGCTCTTTGTTTTCTTAGTAGGTGTACTGTTTCATCTTGCATAGTAGCATGTTGATCGTTTAGCTCACAGAGTTCACAGATGGATAAAGACAACCAATGACAATTCTTCTTCATCATTCTGCATAGCACCATCAAGCTATCTTCTTGGTTCCATTTTGATTTCTCTTTGTCCCATAAACAAAGAATATGACACCTTCAGCAATAGAGACTAAACATCTAGTTCTTTTGAGAAACCCACATCAGTGGCAATTGGTATATATTGTTTTAGTGACATCAGATACACCCCTGTCTAATAATTTTCACATCCCTACCACTTGGATTCTTTTGTATCAGTCATATTACCTCATTATTTCTGTAAATGCCTTTTTCCACATCCAAGTTTCATTCAAACCACTGTTCTAATGCTTACAAGCACACGTTGTTATACTGTGTTCAGTTTCAGTTACTATAAAGCCACCCTCCTCAAATTTCACAGTCATGTCTGGACCTTGTACCCTGTATTAACTGCCTATCTTTATTCCTTTGGTGGTGCTTGCACAGCTTTCCAATGCTTTTCTAAATCTGTAAAATTCTTAGAGACTATCATTATATCATCTATAACATAAATCCACTTAAAAGTGTGTAGGAAGGCTCTCTGAAGGCTGACCACTCTTCATTCCAAGCAATTTCCAATTGGTCTCAGAAGTCAGCAGCTAATGGGATACTGAAGAAAAATGTTAGCATGTCCAACACAGCATGGAAACATTTCATCACTTGTATCAATTGTTACCTTGAAAGATCTATGTTGAGCACTGTCAAGAGGGACAGGAAAAAGGTGGACACACTGTCAGCTACCACTTAATGAGTTTCCCTAATATTTTATGGACTTCAACTTGGGCTAAACTAAGATATATGTCTTCCATGAGGAGAAGAATTTTAGGGCAAGCCAGTATGAATCAGAGTTGTAGTGTAATAAGGAAAATTTAATATAAATGTTAACCAAGAAGTCTAATAGAACAAAGGTGGTAGTGTTCAGGAAGAAACTCAGACACACTCAAGAACATTGGTGTGGCCTTGATTGGGAGAAAAGTGTACTTCATTGTCTTTATAATAGATATAGAACTCCAGTGGAATTTGAAGCTATTTTCTTCAAAGGGTTCATAAAGAACCAAAATGAGATCATAGTGTGGTTCCTGAGGGTGCTTTATATGCTTATAATCTATATGACCCCAAGGATGAAAGGAAGTAGAGTACCTAAAGTATGTGGAGGTAATGGCCTTGTTTACGATTCCCAAAAATTGTACTTGAAAAGGACTGAGGCCTTACCCAAGGTCATATTCATTTGGACCTTACACATGGTTCATTGTCACTTTGACATAAAATAATCTTATGTTAAAAGAGTGTCACTTATATGTTGGCAACATTTATAGTCGGTGTTGCTAATTGTACTGGAACTCTTGATTCTTAGCTGGTGAAAAGGTTCTAACTGATAACAGAAGATGGGGTGGTTAACTTCCTATATCACCAGCATTTTCCTTGCTGTTCTATCCTGCTTTAGGCACAGTGGTGTAGATGGGAAGCATTATCATAGTTAAGCTTTCACAATCTATAGTCATTTTCTATCAGCTCTTCTACTTTCTCAACATGTGCTGCTGCCATTGAGTCTTCATGCATCTTCCTACCTCCGACCTCTGACATGTTTCATGTAGCCAATATAAGCTTCTCATCCTGGTACAAGGCCAAGTTGGGGACAGAGATGGGATCCTGTCTGCCATGTCTGCAATAATTGCTGATGAGCTGGCACTTTAATCAGGGCACGTTGTAGGCTTAGAATTATAGCTGAAGCTGCTATTCTTTCAGCAAGTCACAATTGGGTGCTTCAATAGTGCGAGACTTTGGTGAGCAATATCTAACCTAAGTACACTTATTAAAGGAAAGAATTGTAAACAGGACACACTTGTAACCTGTTTTCCAATTCTTAGCCTTTTTCACTTGTACCATTTTAGCATTTATGTTTTACATGAACTGCTGCTCAGGCAATAAACCTTCCAATACTTCATTTGCACTCAACTTGGCTTTTTGTCAAGTGTTCCCTAGAAATTTTGGCCAGACACAAATCATATCACACTTGATTTTGAATGGCCTAGATAAAACCCATTTATCTGATTTTGCTTTTTCTCATCTCCTTTTGAGTTCTTTAGCTCTTTGGGAAACCACTTTACATGCTTATCTTAAATCATTCCACTCTACTTGAGCTTCTTCTTCCTTGTAAAGATTGTGTACTGTCATGGAACTGAGAAAAATTGTTAAAGCTACATAACTGTAATAAGGTTATCATTGAATCAACCTCTTTCCTAAATCCTGTGAGCACAGTGCTACATGGGCTAGTGAACTGTGCATCAAACATTGCCTCTCTCATGTCTAGTTTCTATAATAATGCCTGTTCTTCCTCTATTGTCCTCTAATGCCTGATATTCATGAAGAGCTGGGGTGATGATGAACAAATGATCCTCATACCTCATGGGAGTCAGTCCATGACAACTGATTTGCCTTCTATTGGTACAGAGGAAGCAGGTTTTGTCTTAAGGATGAAGTGAAGAATTATGCTGCTCAGCTTTTGTACATTTACAACTTTCACACTGACCCATCTATGACTATCAGTCTCCCAAAGACAAGCTGTGACAGCCTACTTTATGTGTTGTTTAAAAATCTGTCTCAGTTGAAGCAGTTCAATAGTTTCCTCTTCTATGCCACCACTGAGGCTCTAATTTGTATACTGTCTCATTGAGCTTTCGCTTGTACTAAATGAAGGGTTGGACATGAAGTTTTCTTACATCACTTCTATCATACTTTCTTCTTCTTCTTCTTCCTCTTCCCAGAGGTTCCGAGTTCTTGTATGCCAGGGGAAGACTATTTATTATAAACCTAACTTATCCTCTTTTTATGATGCTGTTAGCCACAAGAAATAGCAAGGCAATACCTCATCTTTCATGTTTTTCACGTTTCCTGCCAATCCAGAGGTAAGTGCAGAATTTAACATTTATTTTAATTCTCTTACTACAGGTACTACTTTATGTGAGTAAATTGTTTGGGGTCAGAAAGCTCAACCTCAGTTGCATGTTTTCTTGCCCAGAACAAAACCCACATGATCCCATTTCACACATGCTAATTTCATCAAGGATCATTACTTCATGTCACCATGGAATCTTGTCCAAGAACAATTTGCCTTCTGGTAGAACAGCCTTAGTTGAATATCATTTCATCCATGGCTTGGATACTTCAACTGCTATTGTAAAAATTAGGTGTGCCATTGCATACCATCGGAAGAATGTTGGCCACATTTGCATAACCACTAGAATGCTTCCCCTTGGGCAGATTAGTTTCAGTGCCCCTTTTATCACAAAGTCACAGGACAGATAATTCAAGTGTTTGCCTCCAATGCATCTTTGGTTCTGCATGACTTCGCATAGGGCACCAAACGTTATACAAACTTCTAAGGGGAAATATGAGTAAATATGAACTTATATCAGATAGGGCACTAACAAGAAAGTAAAAAAAGGAATTCAACCCTTGTCAGGTTTGGTTAATCAATGAATTTAATCAGACTTACACAAACATGGGGAGTAGGGGTTAGTTAAAGACTATAAACAACTTACATGTGGCTATACCACTAAAGAAAACATCACTCCCCTCACCAACTATTAACCACCTCATGTAAGGGCTCAGAGACTCATATATCTCAAAAGATAGTTAGTGGTTGATAGATAGTACGTAGAGGGGTACTTTTTTCAGTGGTGTAGTCATCCAAAAGTGTACATGTACCTATAAATAACCTCAATTAAAGTTATTGTTTTACGAGGCTGGACTTGGGTAGAACTGGTTCTTTAGGCTGTGATTGGTGATGTATATAAGAAAATAGAAATTTGTTCAAATCTCTCTATAAAAAGTTAATGTTAAAAAGGTACTTGTATCAGAAGACAAAAAGATGGGAGGACTTTGTCAAAACACTGTCTATCATGGGACTCTTGAGTGGATAGCCTGCTTCCTTAATACAATTTTGAGATGATAAATTTTAAGGGTTTTTAAAACATGGTACTGGGATTGTTGACATGTTAAAGATTCAGGTTTTTAGGCACCATTAACAGCCTCTGAATGAACAACTTAGGATGAAGCCAACAATAGGTACTTTAACAAGACCTCCAGTAATTCTGAAGGATATAATCATTTGAGAATTATAATTACAAGTGAAAAGTTTTTCTAGACGTCAAAGACAACACAGATTGCTTCAGTGTGAACAAGGCAGAAGAAAGAAGAGAGACAAGTATTGACCTAGAATTTCTATCTTCTTCATGTATTCCAGAAGTACAAAGGGATGCTAAAAATGGTATAGGGGAGAGCACACAGATAACTGAACAGCCAAGAGAGAGAGGGAGGAAGGGAGGGAGAGAGAGAAAGAGAGAAAGGCAGAGACAGAGGCAGACAGAGAAAGAGAGAGAGAGAGAGAGAGAGAGAGAGAGAGAGAGAGAGAGAAGGAGAGAGAGATGTAGCAAGTATTCCCAGCAAAGATTGCTATATATAAGCTGCCTTTAATGCCTTTCAACCTTTGTACTAAGATTAAAAGGTGCAGACTTGGCAATAGTCTTTGACCCACAGGTAACTACAAATATTATGACAATTAATTCCTATTTCATAAAGTTAAAAGATGAAAATCATGTTCAGACATTAAGATTACTCAGAATACTCATTGAGGAAGTGATATACAGGACAAAGAGCTAATCAGCTGGCTGAGGAGGGGACTGCTTTGCTGAAATTAGGCAAAAATTGTGAGTAGGTTTACAGTTTGGACTAATCACAGCTTTACCTCTTAGTATCAATCATACTGTTTCTCTCTTAAGCCACCAGAGACCCTACTGCCCCTCTTGCCTAGGTACAAATGCTTTTAAGTGTCATCTAGAGCTTGCCAAGTCTTGTGATAGCAAAAAATCTGGTACAAACTGATTCAAGCATCCCTGGCTAAGGCTGTGCCTACAGGAGCCAGGATAATCAGCTGCAATTGTATTATAGTTTTCTAAGGGTGTCAGTGGAGTGTTCCAGATGGCTGGTAGTAACATAAAAGTTGTCCAGTTGGCTGTTTGAATGACAGTCTTTTTGCTCAAGTCAGCCAAGGCAGCAAGCAAGAGTTCAGTGAATGCTAACTAAGAAATCAAATTATACCATCCCACAACTGATCTTTGCTTGATTACAAGAAAATGAACATCATGAGTGATTAAAATATAAACTTAAAGAACAAACTATGTATAGCCGATCATCATGCAATTCAGAATTGCTCTAAGAGTGGCCTAGTCGGCCATCACTGGAAAGAGAGGCCCATTGGACACACAAACTTTATATGCCCCAGTACAGGGGAACGCCAGGGCCAAAAAAATGGGAATGGGTGGGTAGGGAAGTGGGGGGGGGGTTTGGGGGACTTTTGGGATAGCATTGGAAATGTAATTGAGGAAAATACGTAATAAAAATATTAAAAAACAGAATTTAATAAAATCATATTTACAATGTGAAAGATTTCCTCAAATGTAAAGTGGGATATGCACAAAAATCCAAACTGAGAGAAACATAATTAAAATTTCAGAATCATGACAAGAAATTCATAGATGTTACAACTTTTGGAGGATCATAGGTTAGGTTAGTGAGTAATGGAAATAAAAAATTGAATTATACATAATATAAAAAGATAATTACAAGAAAGAAATATCCCAAAGTTTTGAGGGAACTTTTAATCAATATAGTATTTTATATTCAGGAAAATTATTTATATATCAGATTTGGAAGCCTTTAACTTTTAAGACAGGTAATGGTTGAGGAAGTCTGAAAAATGTAAAGATAACTTGAGAATGTGATTTATCCAAACAAAAAATATGAGGAATTCATGTATGAGAAAAAATAAGGACCACTTATGATTCAGTTAAGCCCCACAGTGAAAAAAAATCTAGAGTGAGAAGTCTATAGCTAGTCTCCAAAGCCACAGGTCAATATTAAACATAGTCATTTGGAAGATCTATGGTTAACTGCCTTAATTCTGTGGATTCATTTTGACAAAATGTATGATTCTGAAGTGGATAATTTTACTGATTAGATAAGAGCACATACTGCATTTACCAACAGTTTGAAAAGTGGTGAGCTGGTAAACATCTCAAGAGTATAAAAATTATAAAAAGAATATGTTCAGTTAAATATGTAACATGATTTTCATCAAGAAAGGAACACCAGGATAGAAAATTTGAGGACTTTTTGAGGTGCATATAAAAGCTATAAAACTCTTCTAGCAATTTCTCAAATATTCTCTTACATACTATATTGGATACTAATGTCCAGAGACAGGGACAGACTATATCTCATAAAGACTGATGCTTTTTTATTTTTTCAAAGAAGTAGAAGGAAACACAATGCATTTAAAATTAAAGCCAAGGTCAGTAGAAGTTAATCCTTAAGGGTACAGAAAACATGCTAAGATCTCACATTTTGACATGTTGACACAGCCATATATTATCTCAGTGCTTGCAATGATGAGGTGGGGAAATCAGAAAATGAAGCAAGAGTATCAGAAGGATGGTTTGTATCTCCCCTGCTACCACATGGAGATCCAACACTCACTAGCCCAAACTTTGAAGAAATGGTAAGCCCCCTTCCTCCTCTTGTCAGAGTAAATGTCCCCATGGTCCTAGGGGAGAGTTCTTGAGCTCGGAGGTACCACTGTGCTGCCCTTGAGGATGGAGACATTTATACTTTTCGTTGACCCTCATTTTAGGACTTTTTCCCTTGGGTGAGTTTTTCCTCTTTCCTTTGAGACAGATTCTTTTTCATTGCTGAAAAATCCCTGGGCCTCGGTGAACTACTTTCAGTAGCTCAGGGCAACAGCCCAGAGGGCAGCCCCCAGCCTATCACATGATGACCTGGTGCTCTGGCCTGTGCTAGAAATCTCTCTGGTTATTGATGATGCCTGCAGGATGCTGGTAGAGGCAGTTAATAACCCTTCTCTCACCCATTGGTCTGTCTTTGTTGCCTTGTCCCTACTTACTGGGATGTCTTGGTCTAATTTAGAGTAAGCAGAAAGCAATATCTCTACATAGCCCCTAAGCTGGCACTCTCACTTCCCCTCTCTCATTCATTTACTCCCTCGCTCCAGATGCAGCTGCAGCAAGCGCCATGCCATTCCATGACAGCTCTTCTCCTGGGTCACTGCATGAAAAGTAGGTCTAGCCCTGTCTCTTGCATCCTGCCAGTGACTCTCTCTACTGAGATGTTGTTTTTGCACATGTATGAAACCATCCTCTCTCCCACCCACCATGTGCGATTTTTCTCTCTGTGTGTCCGGGACTCTGCTCCTGTGCTCTACCACCTATAGCCACGAGAAAAACAGGTTTTGCCCTGTCCTTTTTGCATTCTGTTCACTGAGAAGCTGCTTTCCTGGGCTCTACCTGTGCTTGTTCAGTTTCGCACACACCTGTGTATGAGTGAGTTCCTCTCTTTGTCCATGACTCAGGAAGCCCCTCTGCCCACTACAAGAAAACTGAATGGCTGTAGTGCTGTGGCCACAAATGCCATCATTGTGGCTCCTCGAAATCTGTGCTCTTCGGGTGGCACATTAGTTCCATCCCCACCCATGCTTGAGTACATGCCTTGTGCCTCAACTGCACATGCATGCATGCCTGATGCCTCAATTGGTTGCCAGCTCAGTACATGTCAGAGGCCTGAACCCTCCTGGACAAACTCACTTTCTGTCACCATGATCTTATGCCACCACTGCTACCAACTTCCTTATTCCTTTACATTCTTGTCCTCCATACCAACTGTAATCCAAGTGTTTCTTTGCTAATGAAAGTTTGTTTTTCTTTACTTCTGCAACCTGTCAAAGTTATTTAAGTTCTTTGTTCCTATCATATCTAGGTAAATGATTTTTACTATTGCTACTAAATTAGTGTCCTATATTTACTATATTCATTCTCAAATATGTAATTTAACAAACACAAGTTATATAACTCAGTTACAACCAATTGATTTAGCCCTCAATCATGTTAGAAGCCTGCCAATTATTAGTATACTTAAGTTTATGACAGAATCTCCCAAAGTTTACCCCTCAGGTCTCAGAAGTTTTGGACACAACTACAGGATACCGCCTGAATTGTGACACAATAACCACTGAGAAACACAGTGGACAAAACTGGATACCCTGAGAATCAAATGACTTATATTGTCTAAATCACGGTATGTCATTTCTCATGTCAAATGTATCCATTCCACAGAGAAAAAGGCTCTTTGTCTTCTGGGCTTGAAAGACAGACTGACTCCACCCAAGTTGCCATGGAGACCACAGGGACCTGGGAATTATTTAGAGTCTAGATGAACTCTGTCATTTAAAAAAAAATTAACACATGACCCTAGATTCTAATCTATTCTTCCCCAGATTTCTGACTACATTGACAGCTAAGGTAACTATAGCTTGACAGCTAAAAAACAGACCTCTTAACTTGGTTTCTAGCGACTAGGTCAGATGTAAGCTTTCACAGATGTACTATGTTACTTCCTTACCTAAACTCAGTTTCCATCTATTAAATGCTTCATATTTCCTCATCTTGCTATGCCACTGGACTAACATTATTTGAGTTCTTATAAATTTGCCTAACTTTAATAAAACATTCCACTATATGATCCAACTATCTAATCAGAAATTCTTGTTCCTTATGATCCACAAAAGGCTCATCTTAAAGACTGTTCATGTTGTTATCTCTTTTGTAAATGTTTAAGCTAGAGGAAACCTACTCAGATCTACCTCTCATGGACCAAATAGACTCCATCCAGATAAACACATCTTCTAATCAATAGCCTAAAGATCCCACTAACTACCTATTTGAGAGTCTAGGATTCCTCCGGGTTTCAAATGTACATCTAAGATTTTTTTCTCCCAAACATAGTTAATCTTATTCTCCACCTATAATATATGTATGTGTGTTTCAGCATTTTGTCAAGTCTAGGCACTTACTATATCCAGGACAGCTCCAGAAAAGCAACCTCAAGATGCTCCAATCTCCTCTCACAGACACCTTCTGATCTATCCACAGACATTTCCATAGATTCTGAACAAGAAAACAGCCAACTCTCCTAAGACTGAAACGACATACCCACTATCCTAGGTTCCCAAAAGACATGTCACCCAAAAGTCAACAGGAAGTAGTTAAAGATCACAATGACACTATTCCTGCTCCACAGGTTCCTATTTTTATTTTCCTTTTTAGTTAAACCAAAGCGTGGGAATGTTAGCATTCTAAGTTCTGCCCCACAGTTATGGGACAACAGCCAGGTATACCTGACTCCTGTTTGTCCCCTGCTCTCTCTCTTGTTCTCTCTTGCCTTCCTGCTCCCACACTTTCCCCATTTCCCTCCTCCCTCTCTCTCCACGTGCTCATCACTGGCCTCTACTACACTCTTCTCTCTCTCTCTCTCTCTCTCTCTCTCTCTCTCTGCCTCTACTATCCTCTTGATTCCCCTCCCTATACCCTGAATAAATTCTATTCTATACTACATTATCATATGGCTGGTCTCACGGGGAAAGGGATAACTCATCATGGATCTGCCAAGGTACCTCCTTCCCCCATACATGACTGAGTACACCTCCACTAAACGTATCCCCTCCTCTCTTTTTATAAACACATCATCTAGGTGTGTATAGATGTATAGATTATTGTTTGCTTAAGGAAAACAATATTAAAAGAGTATACACTGATTGAAGGTTATGATAATAAGCACATTGTCCAAACAAAGCATGGGCTAATTAAATAATTTTATGTGGTAGATACAAAGGAAAAAAAGAAATCTTTATTTTACCTTTGTTTTGTTTAAGACACACATCACTCATTTTTAAAAGAATTATTAGAACTCTGAACACTTAGACATGTTGATTATGAACACTTAGAAGTAGAAATTACCCTCGGCAACTTTCAATTCATTAGTAACAAAAAAAAAAAAAAAGGAAAGTATGGTTCAACTCACCCAATCTGATACCATGGTGCTTTAACTCAATCATAGTCTTTGCCCACTCTCAGGTAGCATAGTATTTTTGTCTGAAAGAGTACTATACAGAGCACCAGAAATGAAATAGATAACCTCAGGGTTCCACATCTTAGAGGAAAGTAGGGTACCCATGGTTCTAACCTAGCCATATAATTTTTATTTAATTCTTATCTGATACAGTTCCTCCCTGTTAGATGATCACCTGGTACAATAAAAAAGAAGAAGAAGGAAAAAAAAACAAGTTTGTTTCTGCTTCAAGTAACTACCATGTAATATCACCATGCATCTCTCTGTATCTACAGGTTCCATGTCAGTAGATTCAACCAACCAAAAATTTAAAGTGGTAATTTAAAATGAATGAATGAATGAATGAATGAAGAGGCATCTGTGCTGAAAAATGTGAGGACTTTCTTTGCATTATTATTTCCTCAACAGTATATATAACCCACATTGACATAGCCTCTATATTGTATTAGGCATAAGTTAGAAATGATGTACGCTTATAGATGGTGTTTGTAATATCTGTACAAATCTGCACTCCTAATAATGTTTACATACTCACAGATTTTTTTATCATTACCGTGTCCTGAAACCAGTCTGTTGTACATACCAAGAAACAAGTGTCTCATGATGAAATACAGAGTGGATATATTGTTCTTAGAAGAATCAGTATCCTTTGGCACATGAAAATATGGTTTTGGGGACTCAGCAGAAAGCACAGGTGAGAGTGTGAACTACAGAAGCTAACAGCTTCTGGAACAGGCAAGAGCCACAGAGCTTCTGAGGCAGCACCATTTTCAGGCTCCAGACATCCAGCCACCTTCCCGGCCAGAGGACAGGGGTGGGCCTGGCCCGGGAGGTTTTTGCCTCAGGATCTGTGGGAGCCATCTTGGCTCCGGACTCCACAGAAAGTTGTCTGCACAGGCGAGAGTGTGGACCACAGAAGCTAACAGCTTCTGGGACAGACGGGAGACACAGAGCTTCTGAGGCAGCTCCATTTTGGGGCTCCAGACATCTAGCCGCCACCTTCCTGGCCAGAGGTCAGGTATTCACCCGGCCTGGGAGGCCCTAGCCTCAGGATCCGCTAGAGCCATTTTGATTCCAGGACCACGCAGAAAGTAGTCTGCACAGGTGAGAGTGTGGACTACTGAAATTAACAGCTTCTGGGACAGGCCAAAGCAACGCAGCTTCTGGGAAAGGTCCTGTTTTGGGCCTTCATCTTCGGCCAGGAGGAGGTCCAAACTTCAGATAACTGTGCACCTTCCCTGTAAGAGGTGAGCTTGCCTGCAGAGACTGCTCTGACCACTGAAAATCAGAGGAGAGAGCTAGTCTCCCAGGTTGGATGATAGAGGGTAACAGAATCACCAGAGGAACAATCTCTAAACAGAGACAATTATAACAACTACCTCCAGAGATTACCAGATGGCGAAAGGTAAATGTAAGAATCTTAGTAACAGAAACCAAGACCACTCACCATCATCAGAACCGAGCACTCCCACTTTGCCCAGTCCAGGGTACCCCAACACACCCGAAAAGCTATACACAGATTTAAAAGCATATATTATGATGATGGTAGAGGACATCAAGAAGGACTTTAATAACTCACTTAAAGAAATACAGGAGAACACTGCTAAAGAGTTACAAGTCCTTAAAGAAAAACAGGAAAACACAACCAAACAGGTAGAAGTCCTTATAGAAAAACAGGAAAACACATCCAAACAGGTGATGGAAATGAACAAAACCATACTAGACCTAAAAAGGGAAGTAGACACAATAAAGAAAACCCAAAGTGAGGCAACAATGGAGATAGAAAACCTAGGAAAGAAATCTGGAACCATAGATGCGAGCATCAGCAACAGAACACAAGAGATGGAAGAGAGAATCTCAGGTGCAGAAGATTCCATAGAGAACATCGGAACAACATTCAAAGAAAATGGAAAATGCAAAAAGATCCTAACTCAAAACATCCAGGAAATCCAGGACAAAATGAGAAGACCAAACCTATGGATAATAGGAGTGGAAGAGAATGAAGATTTTCAACTCAAAGGACCAGCAAATATCTTCAACAAAATTATAGAAGGAAACTTCCCAAATCTAAAGAAAGAGATGCCCATGAACATACAAGAAGCCTACAGAACTCCAGATAAACTGGACCAGAAAAGAAATTCCTCCTGACACATAATAATCAGAACAACAAATGCACTAAATAAAAATAGAATACTAAAAGCAGTAAGGGAAAAAGGTCAAGTAACATATAAAGGCAAGCCTATCAGAATTACACCAGATTTTTCACCAGAGACTATGAAAGCCAGAAGAGCCTGAACAGACGTTATACAGACACTAAGAGAACACAAATTCCAGCCCAGGGTACTATACCCAGCCAAACTCTCAATTACCATAGACGGAGAAACCAAAGTATTCCAAGACAAAACCAAATTCACACATTATCTTTCCATGAATCCAGCCCTTCAAAGGATAATAACAGGAAAAAAAAAAAAACAATTCAAGGACGGGAACCACGCCCTAGAAAAAGCAAGAAGGTAATCCCTCAAAAAACCTAAAAGAAGACAGCCACAAGAACAGAATGCCAACTCTAACAACAAAAATAACAGGAAGCAACAATTACTTTTCCTTAATATCTCTTAATATTAAAGGACTCAACTCCCCAATAAAAAGACATAGACTAACAAACTGGCTACACAAACAGGACCCAACAGTTTGCTGCTTACAGGAAACTCATCTCAGAGAAAAGGATAGAAACTACCTCAGAATGAAAGGCTGGAAAACAATTTTCCAAGCAAATGGTATGAAGAAACAAGCTGGAGTAGCTATTCTAATATCTACTAAAATTGACTTCCAACCCAAAGTCATCAAAAAAGACAAGGAGGGGCACTTCATACTCATCAAATGTAAAATCCTCCAAGAGTAACTATCAATTCTGAAGATCTCTGCTCCAAATGCAAGGGCAGCCACATTCATTAAAGAAACTTTAGTAAAGCTCAAAGCACACATTGCACCTCACACAATAATAGTGGGAGACTTCAACACACCACTCTCACCAATGGACAGCTCATGGAAAAAGAAACTAAACAGGGACACATTGAAACTAACAGAAGTTATGAAACAAATGGATCTTACAGATGTCTACAGAACGTTTTATCCTAAAACAAAAGGATATACATTCTTCTCAGCATCTCATGTTACCTTCTCCAAAATTGACCACATAATTGTTCACAAAACAAGCCTCAACAGATACAAAAATATTGAAATTGTCCCATGCATCCTATCAGATCACCATGGACTAAGGCTGATATATAATAATAAAATAAATAATAGAAACACAACATTGATGTGGAAACTGAACAACATTCTTCTCAATGATACCTTGGTCAAGGAAGGAATAAAGAAAGAAATTAAGGACTTTTTTAGAGTTCAATGAAAATGAAGCCACAACATACCCAAACCTATGGGACACAATGAAAGCATTTCTAAGAGGAAAACTCATAGCTCTGAGTGCCTCCAAAAAGAAACTAGAGAGAGCACACACTAGCAGTTTGACAACACACATGAAAGCTCTAGAACAAAAGGAAGCTAATTCACCCAAGAGGAGTAGACAGCAGGAAATAATCAAACTCAGGGGCGAAATCAACCAAATGGAAACAAGAAGAACTATTCAAAAATCAACCAACTGAGGAGCTGGTTCTTTGAGAAAATCAACAATATAGACAAGCCCTTAACCAGACTCACTAGAGGGCACAGGGAAAGCATTCTAATTAACAAAATCAGAAATGAAAAGGGAGACATAACAACAGATCCTGAAGAAATCCAAAACACCATCAGATCCTTCTACAAAAGGCTATACTCAACAAAATTGGATAACCTGGATGAAATGGAGAAGTTTCTAGACAGATACCAGGTACCAAGTTGAATCAAGATCAAGTTAATGATCTAAACAGCCACATATCCCCCAAATAAATAGAAGCAGTCATTAATAGTCTCCCAACCAAAAAAAGCCCAGGACCAGATGGGTTTAGTGCAGAGTTCTATCAGACATTCAAAGATCTAATCCTAGTTCTTCACAAACTATTCCACAAAATAGAAACAGAAGGCACTCTACCCAACTCATTCTATGAAGCCACAATTACACTGATACCTAAACCACAAAAAGACCCAACAAAGATAGAGAACTTCAGACCAATTTCCCTTGTGAATATTGATGCAAAAATCCTCAATAAAGTTCTTGCTAACTGAATCCAAGAACTTATCAAAACAATCACCCATCCTGACCAAGTAGTTTTCATCCCAGGGATGCAGGGATGGTTCAATATACAGAAATCCATCAACGTAATCCAGTATATAAACAAACTCAAAGACAAAAACCACATGATCATCTCATTACATGCTGAGAAAGCATTTGACAAAATCCAACACCCATTCATGATAAAAGTCTTGGAAAGATCAGGAATTCAAGGCCCAAACCTAAACATGATTAAAGCAATCTACAGCAAACCAGTAGCCAACAGCAAAGTAAATGGTGAGAAGCTGGAAGCAATCCCACTAAAACCAGGGACTACACAGGCTGTCCACTCTCTCCATACCTATTCAACATTGTACTTGAAGTCCTAACCAGAGCAATTAGACAACAAAAGGATATCAAGGGGATACAAATTGGAAAGGAAGAAATCAAAATATCACTTTTTGCAGATGATATGATAGTATATATAAGTGACCCAAAAAATTCCACCAGAGAACTCCTAAGCCTGATAAACACCTTCAATGAAGTAGCTGAATATAAAATTAACTCAAACAAGTCAATGGCCTTTCTGTACAGAAAGGATAAACAGCCTGAGAAAGAAATTAGGGAAACAACACCCTTCTCAATAGTCACAAATAATATAAAATACCTTGACGTATCTCTAACTAAGTAAGTGAAAGATCTGTATGATAAGAACTTCATGTCTCTGAAGAAAGAAATTAAAGAAGATCTCAGAAGATGGAAAGATCTCCCATGCACATGGATTGGCATGATCAACATTGTAAAAATGGCTATCTTGCCAAAAGCAATCTACAGATTCAATGCAATCCCCATCAAAATTCCAACTCAACTCTTCAATGGTATTAGAAAGAGCAATCAGCAGATTCATCTGGAATAACAAAAAACCTAGGATAGCAAAAACTCTTCTCAAAGATAAAAGAACATCTGGTGGAATCACCATGCCTGATCTAAAGCTTTACTACAGAGTATTTGTGATAAAAACTGCATGGTACTGGTATAGTGACAGACAAGTAGACCAATGGAACAAAATTGAAGACCCAGAGATGAACCCACACACCTATGGTCACTTGATCTTTGACAAGGGAGCTAAAACCATCCAGTGGAAAAAAGACAGCATTTTCAACAAATGGTGCTGGCACAACTGGCTGTTATCATGTAGAAGATTGTGAATTGTTCCATTTCTATCTCATTGTACTAAGGTCAAATCTAAGTGGATCAAGGAACTCCACATAAAACCAGAGACACTGAAATTTATAGAATAGAAAATAGGGAAACACCTCGAAGATATGTGTATAGGGGAAACATTCCTGAATAGAAGAGCAATGGCTTGTGCTGTAAGATCGAGAATCGATAAATGGGACCTCATAAAATTGCAAAGCTTCTGCAAGGTAAAAGACACCATCAATAAGACAAAAAAACCACCAACAGATTGGGAAAGGATCTTTACTTATCTCAAATCAGATAGGGGACTAATATCCAATATATATAAAGAAATCAAGAAGGAGGACTCCATAAAATCAATAACCCCATTAAAAAATGGGCCTCAGAACTGTACAAAGAATTCTCACCTGAGGAATACGGAATGGCAGAGAAGCACCTGAAAATATGTTCAACATCCTTAATTATCAGAGAAATGCAAATCAAAACAACCCTGAGATTCCACCTCACATCAGTCAGAATGGCTAAGATGAAAAATTCAGGTGACAGCAGATGCTGGCAAGGATGTGAAGAAAGAGGAACACTCGTCCATTGGTGGGATTGCAAGCTTGTACAACCACTCTGGAAATCAGTCTGGTGGTTCCTCAGAAAATTGGACATAGTACTACCAGAGCATCCTGCAATACCTCTTCTGGACATATATCCAGAAGATGTTCCAACTGGTAAGAAGGACACATGCTCCACTATGTCCATAGCAGCCTTATTTATAATAGCCAGAAGCTGGAAAGAACCCAGATGCCCCTCAACAGAGTAATGGATACAGAAGATGTGGTACATTTACACAATGGAGTACTACTCAGCTATTTAAAAGAATGAATTTATGAACTTCCTAGGCAAATGGATGGACCTGGAGGGCATCATCCTGAGTGAGGTAACCCAATCACAAAAGAACTCACATGATATGTACTCACTGATAAGTGGATATTAGCCCAGAAACTTAGGATACCCAAGATATAAGATACAATTTTCTAAACGCATGAAACTCAAGAAGAACAAAGACCAAAGTGTGGACACTTTACCCCTTCTTAAAATTGGGAACAAAACACCCATGGAAGGAGTTACAGAGACAAAATTTGGAGCTGTGAGGAAAGGATGGACCATCTAGTGATTGCCATATCCAGGGATCCATCCCATAATCAGCTTCCAAATGCTGACACCATTGCATACACTAGCAAGATTTTGCTGAAAGGACCCTGATATAGCTGTTTCTTGTGAGACTATGCTGGGGCCTAGCAAACACATAAGTGGATGCTCACATTCAGCTATTGAATGGATCACAGGGTCCCCAATGGAGGAGCTAGAGAAAGCACCCAAGGAACTAAAGGGAACTGCAACCCTATAGGTGGAACAACAATATGAACTAACCAGTACCCCGGAGCTCTTGTCCTTAGCTGCATATGTATCAAAAGATAGCCTAGTTGGCCATCACTGGAAAGAGAGGTCCATTGGACTTGCAAACTTTATATGCCCCAGTACAGGGGAATGCCAGGGCCAAAAAGGAGGAGTGGGTATGTAGGGGAGTGGGGGTGTGGGTATGGGGGACTTTTCGGATAGCATTGGAAATGTAAATGAGGAAAATACCTAATTAAAAAATAATAATAATTTTTTAAAAAGAGGAAAAGAAAAAGAAAATGTTGTTTTGGAGTAATGAAGTTGCATATTAGCAAGCCATGGATAGCAACCTGTGGTATCTGATTCTGACCAGGGATTCTTTTGTTAAAGAAATTTCTTTTCTTTGAGTTCTTTTTCTAGCACATCCTACCATGACGTCATGTACAAATCTCCACACTCACTTCGTGGCCACTGACAACAACATCCCATTATATAGCTCTAAACTTGTAAAATCTAAATTTCTATCATTCCTACTGCACATATTGGCATACTTTCAGATTTGGAGAACCGTTGTCAACCAGAACCTCCCAGCCACAACCTCTGAATCCCAAAAGCACAGCTGAACTTCCTTTAAAAATGCAACAATGCATTGTTAGAGTTTTAATTTGAAATGCCCTCTCTAGACTCCTGTGTTTCAACAGTTGGTTTCTAATTTGTAATACTCTTTGGAGAGACTTTAAAAAGTTTAGAACTAGACATATAAAGTGGGTTTAATGGAGGGAATTTTAGGCATTGTACTCTGGCCCTGCCTTTGACCACATGGCCATCTCTGTTTCCTGGCTGTTGCTTATGATGATCCTGACACCAAAGCCACAAGTTATTCCAACTGATATTTCTTCCTAACCATGATGGACAGAATTATCTTTCAGACCATGAGCCAAGATAAATCCTTGCTCTTTTAATTTCTTTCTTATCGGATATTTTCTCACAATAAAGAGAAAAGTAGTGAATATACACAAACAGAGCTAAAAAAAGAATACAAGTTCACATGGACAAGCCTAGTATAGATGTTGAGAAGGTAGGCCTGCTAAGCATTCTCCAAAGACCATGGGTACATCCATATAATATTGCATTGCCTGAAAGATAATCTCTGACCTACTTATTCTGTGACTCACTCAGCACCTTTTCCTTTTGGAATTAACCCAAGGAAAAGAGTCCTCTCAGCAGAACCAAGTTGCCTGCTTCTTTATATGTGGCCTGCTTATTTCACTGTTTGAGGGCTTTGCTTCAGAAGTACAGAACAGCCCAAGGGTGTTTTTCTCTATTTTATATTGTGTGTCTTCTTAAAATTGTATCTTGGCTAAAGCTACTCTTTTCCCCTGGGTGGTTTCATAACTCAAGAGAAGATCTACAATGCCTTGGAAAATCAACAAGAATGTCCCTGGGGTAGTTAAAGCAAGTATCATATATAATAAACATTCTTGCTGCTCTGGAACAGGAGCCTCAGGAAGCTAGGCCATCATTCTGTGTAAGTTGTGAGCAAATTGGAACAACAGGGAATGATATGCAAATACTTCAGGATGAAATCAGGGAAAGGCTCACCAGGTAGCCAGAAGTGATCTCTGAAAATGGCCCTGTTTGGGGTATGAAGTAAGAGGCAGTGGATGTCTTTAGTCCACTGGATACCTTACTACTCTAACCTTATTCAAATGTCACATCCAATTTGAAACATTTGACTTTATAAACCTTAGCCTAGCTTGTCTGTTGCCAGAGGTAACAAAGCTCGTTGCTGCCAATAGCAAGTCTAGGAAAAACAAGGGCAAGAGTGAAAGCACACTGGCTTAGAGAAAGTGGGAGAAAAATAACTCAGGATTAGCTTCCATTGTACTGAGTATAGGGTCCCTGATGGAGGAGTTTTAGAAGGGACTGAAGGAGCTGAGGGAATTTGCAGCCCCATGTGGGGTGCAAGAGTGTCAACCAGCCAGACCTCCCAGAGCTCCCTGGGACCAAAGAGTACACATGGAGGGACTTATGGCTCTGGCCGCATATGTGGCAGAGGATGACCTTGTTGGACATCAGTGGAAGGAGCAGCCCTTGGGCCTGAGGGTCTTCAGTGCCCCAGTGCCCAGTGTTAAGGGAAAGCCAGGGCGTGACTACGGGAGTGGATGGCTACTTGAGGGGGGAAACATCCTCATAGACGCAAGGGTAGTTATGGGAGATGGGATAGGGGATTTCCAGACGGGAGACCTAGAAAGAGGATAACATTTGAAATGTAAATAAAGAAAATATCCAATAAAAAAAACTAAAAAAAAAAAAGTAGACACTACATTGTAATGAATGGAGGCAAGTGCCTGCTCTTTTGAGACATCTTCAGAAAGGATATATGAAGCATTATACCTTACAATAGTCTAGAATGTAGGGAGAATCTTTTGCCTGGCCTTCCTTGTGTGGTGTTGACTTTCTGTAGTATATGAACTAATCCTCAGGATGAAGACAGGAGCTTCTACATTTGCCAAGGATGCTGTGCACTGAAAGTTCAAGCCATTGTTGTCATTCATCTCAGGAAATTGCCCTAATCACCACAATCACCATAATCCTTCTTTTTATGGGTGGGGCTACAGGGACAGGCTGCCAGGTAGTCAGGACTTTATGTTTTGAAGGTAATGCCATTGCTGCTACAGGTACTGAAGTCTACCAATATGTTCAGTTAGCAATTAGAGACTATATAAAATGAAATCTATGTGCTTGTGTTCCAATAAAGTTTTGTTTGCACAAAGAGATAGATGGCAGCATATGGTCTATAGACCACCATTTGCCAACTGCTGACCTAAGCTAAAGGAAGCTGTTTTGAACAAGGACAGGCTCCTTCCAGAGACTTCTATTTATGATCTGATTGATGGGAAATGAGTAAAGAAAAGGCTCACCTTGATCCCTTAATTCAAGGTGTTTCTGAAAGAACCTAACCTCTTTTGGCTGAATTCTTTGCTCTGAGTATGTTGGAAAGTGATGTTTCCCCTATACCCAATTTGACAGTCAGGAGTTTCTTTCTCCCTTATAAGCTTTGGTTTGATCAACTTATCTAGTACACTTCCTGTATGAAAATAGCTTTCTTAGACTTCATGTCTTACAGAACCTATGCTAACACTCACAGAATTTAGTGATTGACTTCTTACAAACTTCTGGAAACAGAAAAAAAAATATCAGCAAATGTGACGGATTCTCACTGAGGTTAGTTTGATCCCTTGAAGCTTCTAGCAAAGCTGCTAAGCACTAGGAACCACCCACACTGAACTTGCTTGCATTAGATGCTAGGAGAATTACCAGAGACCAAAGCATAGAAGCTCTGTCAAACTCACTCATTGGCCTGAACTGCTGTGGCAGAAATTGGCTTTCTATACCCAGGTTATTAGCTAAGGTTCATATTAGTCCTAGCTCTCAGAAGCAGCTCCAAGAATCCACTTTTTTAAAAGTAGAAAACCAAGTTTGGAGAGTGTGATCAGAAGCAAAGAAATATTCTTATTTGAAACTAACTACTATTTTTCATCACAAAATTTGGTAAATGATGTTTCCAATAAGTGCCTTGCCAGACAATATCTTATCCCAGGGGCCTTGAAAAGTGTGAGAAGATACCAGTATCTTAGATTATTTTCCCGAGAATCAGGCTTAGACACAAAAGTCTGAGTGCAAATACTGTGTATTTTAAAGGTCATCCCAAGAAACTCCAGTAGAATAGTAGAGAAAAAAGAATTGTTACTTACCTAGTTACTACTGTGAATAATTGAAGAACAACCTTTCACAGCAGCTCTGGGAGCAATGTGGGACATACCTCACTTATTGTTTTTTAAATGATCAAATGAACATCTTTACTGATGCCAGTTTTCATGAGTCATTGATAGAAAGCTAATCATAGGGGATTTTATTTCAAAATTTATTTTAAACTTATGGCAGGCATGGGCAAAGCAACCTTCCATCAGGAAAAAAAAGGTATCAAACACAGAAACTTATGTGCTACATGCTGGGAGTTATGCTAGACCTTCTGTTGCTGTGATAAGAGATATGAAATAATCAATTTATAGAATGATTTATTTTACCTTATACTTTCAGAGGCTTTTGGCCATGGTTATCTATCTCCATTACATTCAGGTATTCAAAAGATTTGTTTATAAGAACCTATTTCTGAACACCCACGCTCTTTGATCATAGGACATGAAGAAATCAAGCTGCAATTTTTCTGCAAGTATCATTCTTGCTGGCTAGCTTACCTAGATCCATAAGGAGCTTTATAGGCTACTGGGAGAGAAAAGTCAAGATTTTTCTAGTTCTCTTTTCTATTGTTGCAGTATCATACTCTGACCAAAAGCAACTCAAAGAGTAAGGATTTATTTGGCTTATGCTCTAGATTCAACATTGAGAAAAGTCATGAAAAGACCTCAGGTTAGGAGTTTGCATCAGTTATCATGGCAAAAATGCTGCTTGCTGACTAATTCATAAATGCTTAGGTAGTTTATACAACTCAGGAGCATCTTTCCTGGGAATGGTGTCTCCTAATGTGGTCGGAGACATTCTACATCAATTAACAATCAACATAATCCCCCATAGACATACTCACAAGCTGATGTGAGGTCACTCTAGGTTGTATTGAGTTAACAGTCAAGCTAATTAGCACAGCAGTTTTCCCAAGCTGTGGGCTACAGTAATAAACAGCCTGGTAAGATATGCTGACTGGTGTAATAATGCTATACAGGTAACCAACAATTTTCTAATTGTATTTATAGAATGTTCCACAGCAAAGAAGTTATCTGGTACTGTTAATCTGACTATGGTGGTTTTAATAAGAATGGCTGCCATAGACTCACATATTTGAAAATGTTGGTGCTAAGCTGTAGAGCTTTGTGATACTTTGAAAAAGATTAGGAGCTGTGGCCTTGTTGGAGGGCTGTGTCACTGTGGGTGGGCTTTAAGCCTTCAGAAGCTCATGCCATTCCTAGACAGATTTCTCCTCCTAATAATTAGTGGTATCTTGAGACACCTAATTCCTCCCCCTCGGTCCTAACTCCTAATTGGCCTTTTAACGCATGAACTAATGAATGGAAATACACCATCACTCTCACCTGTCTATAGTGCCTCTGCCTGAAAATCAAGCCTTCCACATATGAGCTTTTCAGAAATATACTTCAATATCTAAGTCACAATAGCAGTTGCTTCGACAATTAGAGCAGATATAATTGTAACTTCTGTCATCTTGGCAGATTGCCTCCTTTCCTGATTTAATGAAATTGAGCCACAAAGGAAGACTTGTGTGTGTGTGTGTGTATATATTTATAGGCTACGTGGCTGAAATATATATAAGCAATCATGTAGAAATATATTGGTTCTTATTAGAAATTCAGATGAGACTCAAGGCCTAGCCAACATTCACCCTCATGACAGACCCCAATGTTCATGTGAAAAAACTAAGTTATGCAAGATTCCTGACTCCTAGAAATTGTGTGACTTGGAGCACATGCAAGTAATGAGAAGCTATGCCCAAGTGAGCTACTTTAGGGACTAAATAAAACACTAGTAAGTGTTAGGAATTTTGAATATAAGGTAAAATGAACAAAGAAATTGTTAGAATGAAACAGGGCAGAGTGAATATAAAGAGAAAAAATATTTTAGCAGCAAAAAGGATCCTAAAATGCCACTATGATATACCAGGACCATTTTAGCAGGTTCCCAGTTGAAATGGCCAATAAAAAAGAATATTTAATGAAAATGTGTGATATGATGCACATGTTAAGACACCAATAACCAATAATGAAAAATCATGTCATTATATATCATTGCATTTAAGACCTCTTTTTTATATATTTTTATTGGGTATTTTCCTCATTTACATTTCCAATGCTATCCTAAAAGCCCCCCATACCCTCCCCTCCCACTCCCCTACCCACCCATTCCCACTTTTTGGCCCTGGCTTTCCCCTGTACTGGGGCATATAAAGTTTGCATGTCCAATGGGCCTCTTTTTCCAGTGATGGCCTACTAGGCCATCTTTTGATACATATGCAGCTAGAGTCAAGAGCTCCGGGGTACTGGTTAGTTCATATTGTTGTTCCACCTATAGGGTTGCAGATCCCTTTAGCTCCTTGGGTACTTTCTCTAGCTCCTCCACTGGGGTCCCTGTGATCCATCCAATAGCTGACTGTGAGCATCCACTTATGTGTTTGCTAGGCCCCGGCATAGTCTCACAAGAGACAGCTATATCAGGGTACTTTCAGCAAAATCTTGCTAGTGTATGCAATGGTGTCAGCGTTTGGAGGCTGATTATGAGATGGATCCCTGGATATGGCAGTCTCTACATGATCCATTCTCCTGCCCTCCCTCCCACCCTCTGCCCTTTCATTCTCTCTCTTTTTCTTCCTTCCTTCCTTTCTTCCTTCCTTCCTTCCTTCCTTCCTTCCTTCCTTCCTTCCTTCCTTCCTTCCTTCCTTGATTTCTATCTACCTTTCTTTCTTTGTTTAGTTTCTTTTTTTTCTATCTTGAGAGAAGCCCTCCCTATGTATTTCTGGCTGACCTAAAACTTACTGGGTAGACCAGAATGACCTCCAAACCACAGAGATCTGCCTTTCTCTGCCTCCCATATCCTGTAGTTGAAGGTATACATGACTATGCCCAGCCCTTGCTTTTCTCTGTAAGTCATTTTATGCTTATAATAATGGCTATGGTTGTTTAGGAGTTAGATGAAACAGTTAATCAAAGGTCATATCTTCTGTGAGACACAATGAGAAAGAGGAAGTGCTGCAATGTAGGCAAATTCTATACTTGCTGCCTATCCCATAGGCGCCCTTGAAGGAACTGAAGACAGAAAACTACTACCGAATACAGATAAACCAAACTCACAACCTTAAAAGGTGATGGAGTGATTAATGTCAATTATTTTCTTTGTGTTTTATGTATGTGCTAGTCAGGTCTATCTTACTTTAACAAATACACAAGAAAATAAACTTATAAGGAAGAAAGGTTAACTTTTGGCTTACAGTTCCAGGGGTCCATAATCATCTGACCCTGTTGTCTTTGTGCCTGCACCAAGGTAACACATCACAGCA
Organism: Mus musculus; assembly: GCF_000001635.26. Classification (NCBI taxonomy): domain Eukaryota; kingdom Metazoa; phylum Chordata; class Mammalia; order Rodentia; family Muridae; genus Mus; species Mus musculus. The sequence continues at coordinate 15,059,989 of NC_000086.7, read as the reverse complement.
AGTATTCCTTTGATTCATTATAGATAAAGCCATTGATATCATGGATAATGGGAAACAAACAGAGAAAGGGGAAGACATCAAACTCCCATAATCCTCATGGGCTAATAATCCAGGCAACATGTGAATCTTTGAGAAATATTCCAGATCCAAAGTACAGGAATACAGTGATAATAGGCACACATACTAATGGGTGAATACTAACTGCAGAAAGAAGCTACATCACGGTTAAGACTATGAAGGAATCTATGTTTGTTATAGCTGATGTTTTTCTCCTTAGTCACAAAATCTGGCAAAAATACATATTTTGTCCTTCCAAAAGGGGAGAGAGAGAGAAGGGGACCCTCTCCCTCAGTAATCCACCGTTCTAATAGGAATTAGAGCATCTTTTATTTTCATCTGCCCTCTTAGTGGCAGACAGACTACTTCCTCACATTTCTGACATTTAAGGTCCAGAATAGTTCTTGTGTGACTATATGAAAGAATTGAGAATTGGTAAATGTGTTATCTATGCTCCATGAAAGAAGAGTTAGTAGATAATGGGTGAGCATTATAAACCACCAAACTCCTGGCTCTAAAACTAAGGTTGAAAAAGTCTATTTATAAAGTGCTATTAAAATTCTTTCTATATTTGAAAGCATTGTCCTGGGCTTTTTCAAATTATCAAATAACTATAAAAATAAAATAAAAAAGAACTTAGCAAACATTTGAAACACAGAGATAGCACCATTGAAACAATTTGGGATAGAATAATTGGTAGGGAAATCTCCCCCAGAACAAATAGATTTTGTTTCTCTGTATTTAACAACTGCCTAATAGTTATACCCATCAACTTAAGGGGAAAGTATATACTACTGTAGAATCCTCTGAATGTACTTTACAATAGCCACAATTTCATAGAAATAAGACCTTATTTAAAAGATGGATTCTTAAATCCATGGCAGTTCTTGAGTCATACTAATAAGCAGGGTAAGAGAAGGTTGCTTTAGTAATAGTGCTTTATGCGTCTGTGAAAATGCTACTCAATAGCCCACATGCTATTTCTTCTCTGTGATTCTTGATGCCCAAGGTGGGCTATAGGGAGAGAAAAGGAGCTTGAAATATCAAATATAACAATGAAATAGGAGGGCTTTAACCAATAGGAGCTCCTCCTTACAATCTCACTAGTCAATTACTTACTTTCAAATTTTCTTTCAACTTTATGTGCATGGATGTTTTGTCTGAACACCGCCTGTATAAAGTGCCCACCAAAGCCAGTCTGGGGCTATCAGTTGCACTGGAATTTAACTTATATATGGTTGTGAGCTGCCATGTGGGTGCTCAACTTTAAGCTCAGGTCCTTTGAAACAGTAGTCAGTGTTCTTAACTTCTGAGTGATCACTCTGGTCTGTATTTTTAATTTGTTGACAAATTCATAGATGTTTATATAGCATTTTAGTCATTTTCATCCCTTGTTATACTCTCTCATTGTAACCCTACCCTTCCTATACCTAAATCAATTATTCTACCCAAAAATCATCCTCTCACTTCAAGATTCTTTGTTATGTTTTTTTTTTCTTTTGGTTATTGCTGTTGTTGTTTTATATTTGTCTTGTCTTGTCTTGTTTTGTTTTGTATATGTTACCCACTGAGTTTAATTAGGGCCATTTATATAAGCACAGGAAGGTGTTTATTTATTGAAGCCTAAGTAAGGTTACCAGTGACTACATTATTGAAGTAAATGACTCCCCTCTTCCAGTAACCATTAGCTGCCAATAACTCCTATGGGAGGGGTGCAGCCTCATGAGCCCTCGAATAATGCTGAAAAGTTGGCAGGCTTCAACTTGTGAAGATAGTCACAGCTGCTGTGAATCCATGAGTGTAGTGTGCCCTATCCAGAAGACAGCTTTCAAGGTACTCCACCCAGGCTCCTGGCTCTTACATTCTTCCACCCTTTCTTTTGTGATAGTCTCTAAGCCTTGGCAGATAATCAACAAACTTTTCTTCCAACTGTTTTCTAAATCTGAACCATATACATTGTCCTGTAAGTGGAAGAAATAGCCTCCCCTTTTGCCTTTACTATTTTTATTGTGTTATTTAAATATATAGTATGCTGGTTAGTTGCTATTGCTATTGGTGTCGACTTGAAATAATCAAGTTATCTGGGAAAAAAAAAAAAAAACTTCAACTGACAAAATACTTCAGTCAGACTGGCCTGTGGGCAAGTCCATGGGGTATTTTCTTGATCAATGATTTATGTAGGAGGGCCAAGCCTAGAATGGGCAGTTCTCACCCTGAGCAAGTAGTCCTGGGTTATATAAGAAATCAGGCTGAGCAAGCGATGAGTAGCAAGTCAGTAAGCAGCATGATTCCAACTTTTTGCCTTGAGTTTCTTCTCTGACTTTACTCCACAATGGACTGTTATCTAGAAGGTGTAACATGAAATAAACGCTTTCTTCCTCTAAGATGGTTTGGGTCATGGTGTTTATCACATGTAAATATTGAAAACTGAACTTTAGATATGAGAAACTGCTAAGATATGTTTCTTTTAAACATGCATAAATCCAAAATAGATTTACAAACGAAAAATGAGCAAAAGCATAAACTGACACAATAGCAATTCATAACACAGCAAGTATGAATCAAGTGGAAGGAATATTAGCCTCATGGTTCACACAGTGGAAACCTGCATTTATCAATGCACACTAGCTGGCACTTTCCAAGGAGGTGTAGATACATCCATTAGCTAAACAAAATGCCCTACCTTCATGGAGCTCACCTCATATTAGGGGAGGAGCAACAATCAATCAGAAATAATCAATCAAGCTTAATCCATAGTGTAGGAGATGATGAGAAGTGAAGAGGAAATTCAAGGGAGAAAAAGAGTAGCAGTTTATAATACGAAAAAGGCTTCATTGCAGACAGTGACACACTTGAGCATGATATTTGGAGAAAGTGTACCAGATGTAGCAGTGCTTACCTATAATCCCAGCACTCAGGAAAATTAAGCAATAGGGAGAATTGCAAGTTGAAGGTCTGCCCTGGCTACAGAGTGAAACCTTACCTCAAAAAACAATCAAACAAAAATCCTTAATCAAGGTGGAGTGAATACTTGCCCACACAGCCCAGTGACTCTGGTCTTATTTCTGTGCAGTACAGCTCTCTAGTATATTGAGCTCAGCAAATTTTTCAAACTTGTTGCTATGGGGCAGTTCACTTCCCCCATTTTTCTCCTTTAAACTACAGATCATCCTGGATCAAGAATGGCTTGACCTTTGGGTCTCTGGCTTTCCCATGGTGCAAAAGCCTCCTGCACACAAATGAAAACACACTTGGGAATTTTTATCTTGAATTTGAATCATTTTTTACATGCTAACAATATGCTGTCCTCTCTTGTGTGGCTAGTTGGGTACTGTCGGTGATCCCCAGCTCCTGGGCAGACCTGTGGCCCTGAAGGAAAGCAACATGTACTCGACTGTGGCCTGAGAGTGGTCTGATTGTGTCATAGAGGACTGCATTGAAAAAGTATGATTTTAAGAAAGTTACTTTCCAAAAACATTGCATAAGAGAAATAAATCAGACATCCTCATTGATATGAATGAAGCTAGCAGTATTTGAGGAACTACTTGGGGGTAGTCTATGATATTTAAGATAAAACTGGGAAAGCCAGGCATGGTGGTTTAGGCCTTTAGTCCCAGCACTTGGGAGGCAGAGGCAGGCAGCTCTCTGTGAGGTTCAGCCCAACAATGGATGAGATTTTCTCAGAGAAAATTAAGATGTAATTGGGGGAGAAGCTGGGTAATGCCTGACATCCCACAACTTGAAAGACTGAGGCATAAGAATTTCTTTGAGTTTGAGGCCAACCTAGACTCTACAGTGTGTTCCAGACCAGCCTAGGCTCTAGTATAAAAACCTGTCTCAAACAATATTTAAAAGAATGAAATTTGGAAAGAACTATGATATATTTTGAAAAGTAATTGAGCATAATGAAATATACAAATTTACCAGACTATGGTCTGTATAAATTGATTGTAATTTTAACCAAATTTTTTAAAAGCTTCATATGGGAATGTAGGTTATGGTAGTAGATTCTCCTGGTTAATCTGAACTGTATAGAAATGCTTTAAGTTATCTTTCTTCATACAGAGTAAATCCAGGCTACATATAAAGATTTTATCATGGACTTCATGATATTCTGTGATGCCAACATGAATCTAATTACTATTTGTAGATCACTTAGTATAGTGTCTCACACAGAATAAACCCTTAGAACCAAGTAAGTACAAATAAATAGATGAAAGTATCCTTATCTTAGAGAAATTAGTACTGATTACAAATTATTAAGATTCAATGATAGAGATATTCACAAAATGTCGGTTGTATGAAATAGTAACAAAGTTTTCTGTTTCAGTTTGTGGGATATTTTGACTGTGAAGATCACATTGTTTTGGCGTTTGAGGGTGTTTTGTTTTTTTTTGGGGGGGGTGTTTGTTGGGTAGTGTTCTTTTTGGTAGAAAGCAATCAGTGCCTCAGAACTATGTGGTATTATTTTTCCCCTAAGGTGAAACATGGGTTTATATGAAAAAGTAATATATATTCATGAAAACGCACTGATAGTCTGAGAATTCAATAACTGCTTGACATTCTTGTAGCATCTTTTTCAGTATATCACAAATTAGCTCAGAAGAGGAACTGCCTACAGAATAAAACTTTCCAAATATCCTTTGTTGTTTTGGGGATTCTTGCTTTACATATTGTAAGCATGACAGTGGATGCAGTGGTGTGCTGCTAGAGTGTAGCTAAATTCCTCAGTTTGGGAGAAAATTGAAACCAAACAGTTTTCTGTAACTAACAATCTAAAAATTACCTCTAGGTGAAGAGCTGTGCATCACACAAGGCCATAGTCTCTTCCTGTGGGGAAGTGACATTCAATGATAGAGCTCTCTGGAAGTATAATGACTCACATGCTATGCTCAGTTTATGAAAATTCTTTTGGTTCATTTCAGGTCATCAGATTCCTATAAGCTTAGTTGAATCATTCGTTATACATAGTTATCCATTCAATAGATTTTGCTGTCTGGTCTTGTTTCTTTCAATCCCAAATATCTGTTAATTCCCAAAGGTGTTCTCATCAGACCTGCATTGAAATTTGTCTCAAGGTCTAGTTTTTGAGATTTGACCTGAAACTTGTATTAGAGTATATGCCAGATGTCATGATAGCAATTAAGTTGTGGACATGATTTTCAACATACTTTATTCACAACGATATTATTATGTGTTTCCTTGTAGATCTGTGAAAGGCAGCCTGGTGTTTGGTTGAGCTAAGGCTTGAAATCCTGGAGACCCTTCAGGTGGTAACCCTGAAAAGAACGGTAGGCATTTTACCACACTCCTGGACACAAGGTTCCTGACACAAGGCCATAGCTTTCCTTAGGTCTGTGGCCATCAGTCACATAAGGGCAGCCAATGCCCCAAGCACCTCCACAGGTAGAAGACTTGACCTGTGGTCACATAGCCTCAAGACAGATCTCCATTTTAATGAGGTACCTAAAGACCTGGAGGCTTAGCCAATAAACTCCCCTTCCCAGACACTCCTCCATGCAAAATGTATTTAACCTCAGGCCTGCTCTGAAAAAAGTGGGGTATGGTTTTACTCACCACTCGCCACCATGACAATAAATGCCTTAAAACCATGGGCTGTCTCTTTTCATTGAGATCTGCCATGGGGAACAATGGAGCAGGCCTTCGCCTAAAGAGCTGGCTGCCTAGTATCCCACAGAAAGCCTCTCAGCATTCTCAGCCAGGGCCCTGCAGGACCCAGCCGGAGCTCTCCCCTCTTTTCTCCTTCAGCCCCAGGTTAGATCTAGCCTGTGGTCCCCCACTCTGTTCTCAGCTCTTTAGTGGCATCCAGAACCACCCAAGAGTGCCCAGGAGTCTGAAAATCTGACAGCTCTGGCTTCTGCACAGGCCCTGTGAATCCTGAGTTAGCTCCAGTGGTTGCAGGACCTCAGACTATGCTCCCCAAATTCCAGAGCAGTTCCAGCAGCTTCCCATAGCCTGACACCACCTGGCGACAGCCTGAGGTAACTGCAGTCAAACTCCTGTGTCCTGTCACCATTAGTGGCCCTAGCCCTTTGGCAGAGTGGATGCAGGACACCCATAACCCAACATTTCCTGAAGCCATCTTTATGTATTTCTTAACTTCTTCAATAATGTCATCTTCTGTTGATCCCTACATTAGAACCCATGAAAGACCCCAACCATACTCAGAATCAACACAACATAAGCAATACCTAAGTTGAGGATAGAGCCAAGTGTATTATATCTAAATAAATCTTTGATGAGTAGGAGGAATTGGTCCTGATTATTTTCCCCTGAGTACTTATGATCATTTTCTCTGCTTCCTGGCTCATCATAGCAAGAATAGACCTGCTGTTCCATACTTTCTACACCATAGTGGATTGAATCCTATGAAACCTTGGAACAAAATACATATTTCCCCCCTTTCATTTGTTTTCCTCATGTATGTTTTCACAGCAATGAAAAAAGTAATTGATTCAATGTATACTCAACATCCTCAATAATTTAAGCAGATCTTTACATCCTGACTATGTAGATATGCATCCAAGGTAATCAGCACATTTGTCTATGTTAACCAAGTCAAGATGACAAAAGATTTATGTTTGTGGCTTACGCATAGTACCTACTTCAACAAACAGGTTTTGTATCTTTTATGACCCTTGCCCTCAATGTCATCTACATTGTGTGAAAAATCATTTCAAATCTTGGTTAAGCCCAAGTCTCATTTGATAAACAATTCCCTTGGGCATTGGCAATTAGGAGATTCATTAAATCAAGAAACAATATTGGATTGCTTTGTTGTAGACTTAATACACACGGCATGCCTTCATATATTATGTAAGGACACTCTCTTAAATTATGGTGTGAAAATAGATGATACAGCACTATGAGATAAATAGCAATTCCTTTACCAGCTTGATTCTGTTTGTGACATTTAAGTCTCTAAATCATGCCTGATTATGCTGGGCAGAAAGAGAGTGGGCAGACTGCATTACTTTAACATGGCCTACATCATGTGTTCTGCAAAGTGACCTTGTCACCAACTCAACAGAAGTTGGAATCTTTCTCAGTCTTGTAAATGGGATAAACTCTGAATTCTTGGAACCATTAAACTATGGAAGAAGTGACACATGTATTCTTTCAGGTAATCCTCAAAGTCAACTGAACTAGGACTTCACTTTGGCACACTTTGTATTGAGCATTGCTAAGGAGATGAAATTCAGCCACTGTTTTAGTCTGACATTCTCACATCTTCTGTAGAATCAGATTAGTGTGCCTAGCAACTTCTTATTGCTGTATTTTAGAATGTAGCCATTAGGTTAGAAAGTCTACATACTTTAAGAATGCCATATATTGACCCTTTTGCATTTTTACTGGGAGACTTCAATACCTCACTCCCACCAATGGGCAGGTTATGCAGAAAAACACTAAACAGAAAAATAGTAGATAACAGGCTTTATAAACAAAATACAATAGATATTTACAGAATATTTCACCCAAAGGCAAAAGAATTCATGTTCTTCTCTGTACCTCCTAGATCTTTCTCCTAACTGACAACATACTTGGACACAAACCAAGTCTCAATAGAAACAAAACAAAACAAAACAAAAACCAAAAACTGAAATAACTCCCTGCATCCTATCAGATATTCATGGTTTAAGGTTGGACATTAACAAGTCCAACCCAGAAACAAGAGAAAGCATACAAACTGAACTATTTATTGAATGAAATGGAAACTGAACTATTTATTGAATGAAAAATGGATGAAGACAGAAATAAAAGGAGAAATTAAATACTTTCTAGAATTCAAAGAAAAAGAATACACAGCATTGTCAAACTTATGAAACACATGAAAGCAGTGCTGAGAGGACGCTCATAGTACTAAATGCCTTTATAAAACAATTTAAAAAACAAAGAACTGAAGGGATCTCATAATAACTTAACAGCACACCTGAAATCTCTAGAACAAAAAGAAGCAGGCACACCCAGGAGGAGTAGATAGCAAGAAATAATCAAACTTAGGGCTGTGATCACTAAAATAGAAAGAAAAGAGAAAAATATAAAGAATCAATGAAACAAAGAGCTGTGGGTTTGTTTGTTTGTTTGTTTGTTTTGAGAAAACCAACAAGATAAACACATCCTTACCCTAACTAACTAAAGTCAGGGAGAAAATATCCAAATTAACAAAATCAGAAATAAAAAAAGGTCCATAACAACAAACACTGAGGAAATCCAGAGACTCAGAAGCACATATTTTAAAAGCATGTACTGCACCAAATTAGAAATTTTAAGAGAAATGGATAATTTTCTTGATAGGTACCACTTACCAAACTTAAATGGAGATCAGATAAACAATTTAAATAGACCTATAACACCTAGTGAAACAGAAGCAATCATTAAAATCTCTCAAGCAGAAGAAGAAAAGGGGCAGGAAGAAAGGAAGAATAGTTAATCTTAACCCAATACTTCTCAAATTACTCCACAAAATCAAAAGCCAAATGAATATTGCTCTGAAGTGGAAACTTCTAGATCTTTTGGAAAGTTAGTTATGCCAGATGGTGTTTTCCTGGGTCACACAGGTGAAAGGATGTCTTGCTAAAGCAAAAACATGAAAGACCATTTTCCTGAAGTAGACACAGGTGAAAAGATATTTCTATATAACAGACAAGTGAAAGGACTCTTGATGGAAGAATATAAATAAGACCCCACAGACAGTGGGAGATGGGCACTGAGCTTTGGTTTGGCTTGCTCTGCCTTTACTTTCTACTAAAGACATGCAAAGTGTTGTTAAACACAACTTGTGAAAATACTGCCATTGAAAACAGCTTGCCCAAGAACTGCTCATGAGGTTCCTACAGCAGCATGCAGGTTCTGTGGCCTCATCTCAGGCCAGTTGACAAGCCTGACTGTTTCTTCAGGATTGAAATACAGCTGCTGTTGTCTGCTCGCTGATAGGACTGGACTGTAGCTGCTGGTTCATGCCTATTATTTGCCTGCCTAGAGGAGTCATCTGCAGCTTCTAGGTTGTGTTTGGTGCTTGCTACAGGACTGAATTATGGCGAAAGAAGATTAAGCTCACCCTCAAAGAACGATTGCTGAGCAGGTCCACTTCCCCATATCCTAATAACTTTTCTTTTCCACTACCTCTGCTGGGTGATGGGTTAGAGAAGTTGAATCCTTATTAAAAGTAGGTTGCAAAAACGTGCCTACATTGCTCTGTTCATTTTATGAGGCCATAGATACCCTGATACACAAGCCACGTAAAAAAATCAATAGAGAGAATTTCATAGCAATTTCCCATATGAACGTAGATGCAAAAAAATAAAATACATGCAAGACAAATACAAGAACACATTAAAAAGATCATCCATTCTGATCAAGTAAGCTTCATCCTACAGATATAGGGATGGTTCAATACATAAAAATCTATCAATGTAATCTACCATATGAAGAAACTGAAAGAAAAAAAACACAGGAGCATATCATTAGATTCAGGAAAAGACTTTGACAAAATCCAACAATACTTCATGATAAAAGTCTCAGAGATCAGATATATAAGGGATATACTTAAATATAATAAAAGTAGTTTAAAACAAACATATAGCCAATATCAAATTAAACGGAGAAAAACTCAAAGCAATTTTACTAAAATTTGGAACAAGATAATGCTGTTTAGCTGGGCGATGGTGATGCATGCCTTTAATCCCAGCATTTGAGAAGCAGAGACAGGTGGATTTCTGAATTCTAGGCCAGCCTGTTTTACAGAGTGAGTTACAGGACAGCCAGGACTACAGAGAGAAACCCTGTCTCCAAAAGCCTATACATACATACATACATACATACATATATATATATATATATATTGCTATTCATACTCTCCATATGTATTTGAAGTTTTAACTGGTGACATAAGAGAAAGAAATCAAAGAGCTACAAATAGAAATAGAAAACAAGGTGTTATTTGCAGATGGTAGGATATTATAAAAATTATAAATAAGTGACCCCAAAAATGTACGCAGGAACAGGTGATAAACACCTTCAGTTACGTGGCTGAATACAAAATTCACTCAAAAAATCAATAACCCTCATTGTTAGAAATGATGAACCAGCTGACAAATCAAGTAAACAATGTTCTTCACAATAGCTACAACAATATAAAATAAACTTGAGGTAACTCTAAGCAAATAAGCGAAAGACCTGTATTAAAAACTTCAAATCTTTGAAGAAATAAATTAGAGAAGATATCAGAAGAAGGAAAACCATCCCATGCACATGGATTGGAAGAATTAATACAGTAGATGGCCATCCTACCAAAAGAAATCTACAATTCAATCCCTATCCCATGTAAATTGCAACACAATTCTTTGTAGAGCATGCAGATCATGAAAGAACAGTTATCAATTTCAGCTGGAAAAATAAAATCTCAGGATGGATAAAACAGTCCTGAACCATTAAAGGTCAACTTAAAAGTATTAGCATCCCTGATTTCAAATTTTAGTACAAAGCTATAGTGGTAAAACACGCGCGCACGCACACACACACACACACACACACACACACACACACACACATGGTACTGGCATAAATTCACTTTGATTAATGGAATCAAAATTTTGAAGACCCATACATAAATTAAAACACCTATGGACAAATGATTTTTGATAAAGAACCCAGGGGTTCATACTAAACAAAAGACAGACTCTTTAAAAAATGGTGCTGGTTAAACTGGATGTCTGCATGGAAAAGAATCCAAGTAGACCCATACTTATCACTCTGCACAAAACTTATATCCAAATGGATCAAAGAACTTACCATAAAACCAGATACATTGAATCTGATAGAAAAGAAAGTAGGGAATATCCTTAATTGCTTTGGCATGGGAGATGATAGAACAGAACAGTGATAGTGCAGGCTAATAAGATCAGCCATTAATTATTGGAACCCCCTGAAATTGAAAACCTTCTGTATGGCAAAAGAAACCATTAATCAGGCAGTGGTAGATTACATAATGTAGATTTTTACAACTCTATATCTCATAGAAAACTAATGTCCAAAATATATAACGAATTTAAGAAACTAGATATCAAAAAATCCCAAATAATCTAGTTTAAAAATGAGGTACATATCTAAATACAGAGTTCTCAATAGAAGAGGCTCAAATGGCTGAAAAACATTTAAGAAATGTACAACTCATTTGGAGGAGGTATGGAAAACACATCCTCTAGCCCTATTCACCTTAACTGATATCCAGCTGAGTGTTTACTGAATTCCTGAAACATCAAATTAAATAACAGGGGAATACAATCCAAAACTCCTTTGAGATTCCATCTTATCGCTGTCAGAATGGGAAAAATCAATAACACAAATGACATTTCATGTTGGCAAGGACATGGAGCAAGGAGAATGGTCTGTAGACCCAGAGAGGTTAGGTAAAGAGCGGAAGTCTTAGGTGTGGGCACATGGATCTCCCTGGGAAGGGGAAATAGAATAGATTTTATGGGTAGACTAGGGATGGGTGAAGACTAGAACAGAAAGGATCAGGTTGAAGGCAAGGTAGGATAAAGGGAGAAAGTACATGGAGAGATAGCTAGAATTGGGAAAATGTAATGACAATTTTGCCATTTTAGTTTCTTTAAAAATACAGAACAATTCTAGTATTTTAATTTTAACCCCAGGTTGGGGATATGATGTTGCTTGAAGATTGTCCATAGCAGCTATGATTTGCTGTGTGCTCTAGCAGGGGTGTAATTTTGTCAGCAGCAGATAATTTCTATGATTTTGTTATTTGGAATTCTGTGGTCTTTTCATAGGCTATAAATGCTAGGGCCCTAAGAGGCATGGTGGGCTGGTTGTTGGTGGTTGGTTGCTATTGGTTTTTGTTGGTTGTGGTTTGGTAAGAAGTCATGCTCAAAATAGAAACAAAAAGAAATTAGATCCTGATGGCAAAGATCAAATTTGCCCCAAGGGACTCAGCACCCCAACCAGCAGGAAGCAGTCACTCCCTTTCCCCTCTATCCTTCTTTCTCATCTAATTTTATTGGATTGAAAGGCTAGAAAAAAAGTGGAGAAGGGTAGAAGAAAGAAGAACCCACAAAATAGCAAAGGACAGCTACAGTGGCCATTTGGAGACTAGTGTGAAAATGTAGTGCAGTGGAAATTTCCTGGAATCTGTGAAGGTAATCATAATGAGGTATCCTAGTAATAGAAGATATTGAGTCTCACTTGGCCATCTTTTGTAGCCAGGAAAGACTTCCAGTGGAAGGACTGGATTGCATTCAGTTGAGTTGTTGGCCAAGGGGATCCCATGGAAATTCCCAAACAACATAGGCTGACACTATGACAAAAGGTAGCTCTCCACAAACTCACAGTGAGGAAGACATCTACATAATTCATTGAACATGGAGAAGTCAAGCTAGTTCATATATGAAACATTCCACCTATTTTCTAGTCTCTCAGGTATGTGAACATTCCCTGGAGGTTGCCAAAAACAAATATAGACACCAACCCAGCCAGAAAACATTTGACTTATAATCTCTCTTGCCTGTAAAGTATGCTAGGGCAATGGAGGCACAGAACTTGTGGGAGTAACCTACAGATATCACTTTTGACTTAAGGCCCAGTCCATGAGATGGAATCTATATCTGTCACTGCTTGGGTGATCAAGAAAAAGAGACTAGACAACTCAGAGAACTAGGATAAAAGCAAACACTACTGACCAAAAAATATGAATAGAAAGGTTCCTAATTTTCTGTATAGATTCATCTGTCTTGGGACATCTATGTTGTTTCCAGCTTCTGGCTATCACAAATCAAATAAGGACACTATGAACAAAATAGAAAACGTGCCCTTGTGGCATGGTGGGGCATCTTTTGGGTATATTCCCAAGAGTAGTATAACTGGGTCTTCAAGTAGATCTATTTCCAATTTTTTAAGGAGCCTACAGATGGATTTCCAGAGTGGTTCCACCAGTTTGCAATCCCAACAGCAAAGGAGGAGTGTTCCTCTTTCTCCATATCCTCTCCAACATGTGTTGTCACCTGAGTTTTTTATCTTAACTATTCTGATTAGTGTCAGGTAGAATCTCAGGGTGTGGTTCATTTATACAATGGAATAGTACTCAACTATTAAGAATGAAGCCATCCTGAGTTTTGCAGGAAAATGGATGGAACTAGAAAATATCATCCTGAGTGAGGTGACTCAGACCCAAAAGGACATGCATGGTATGTACTCAATAATAAGTAGATATTAGCAAAAACAAACAAAGAACAACAACAAAGTACAGAATGCCCAAGATACAGTCCACAGAACTCAAAAAGCTCAACAAGTTGAGGTGCCCAAGTGACGACACCTCAATCCCACTTGGGAGAGGGAAGGAAGCAATCAGAAATGGGGAGGGAGGGAAAGAAAGTGGATGGGATTATGGAGAGTAGGGGAGGAGAGGGAAACCTGATCTGGTATTCTGTGAGGGAAACGGACTGAATTTCTGAGGGCCAGTGGAAACAGGCAACTTTGGGAAAATGGAGGTTGGAGGTACCCCCTAGAATGCACAAAAGACCTGGTAGTTGAGAGACTCCAAGGACTCATAGGAAGGGACCTTAGTTGAAACACTCAAGAGGGAACTTAATAGAGCCCACATCCAGCAGGAAGACAGGACATCAAGTGAGGGATGGGGTTGCCATCCCACAGTCACATCTCTGACCCATAATTTTTCCTGTCTGAAAGAATTACAGGGATGGAAATGGAGAGGACTCTGAGGAACAGAAGGTCCAGTGATAGGGCCAAAGTGGGATCCATCTCAAGGGGAGGTATCAAGGACTGACACTATTATTGAGGCTATGGAGTGTTCACAAAAAGAGATCTATCATGATTGCCCTCTGAAAGACCCAACAAGCAGCTGAAAGAGTCAGATGCAGATATATGCACTCAAGAAATGGACAGAAGCAGATAACCACTGTTGTTGAATTAGAAAAGGCTGAAAGAAGCTGAGGAGAAGAGTGATCCTGTAGGAGGACCAGCAGTCTCAATTCAGACCCCGGAGGTCTTTCAAACACTGGACCACTAAACAGACAGCATACACCATCTGATATGAGACCTCCAACACACATACAGTAGACGACATCCAGGTCTGTATTCATTCAGAGATGATGCACTTAACCCTCAAGAGACTGGAGGCCCCAGAGTGTTTAGAGGTCAGGTATGGTGGGGGATTGAGACATCCACATGGAGACAGGGTGGGATGGGGAGGTGTGGAATGTAAAACAGATAGAGGGGAGATGGAGGATGGGGGATGGAATATGCAGTGTTAAAAATAAATTAAAAAGAAAAGAAAAAAATAGTAAAAGAAAAGTCCTAATGATATTCTACTATACTCATAGATCAGTGCCTTTTCCAGTCATCATCAGAGAGTTTTCCTCCAGCAGTAGATGGAAACAGATGCAGAGACCCACTGCCAGAAATTATGAAGAGGAAGAGTCTAAATAGGAGTTCTCCATCAAATCACTCCTATCAGAGTTCAGGGAATCCCAAGAAGTGGCAGAAAGATTGGAAGAGGAAGAATGGATGGAGGACACCAGGAAAACATGGCCCTCTGAATCAAGTAAACAAGGCACATAGGAGCTCACAGAGATTGAAGCAGCAATCACAGAGCTAACATGGTTCTATACCAGGTCCTCTGCATACCTATTATAGCTATAAGCTTAATATCTTTAATGGGACTCCCAAGTAGGAGAAAAAGTGGGTCTCTGACATTTTCCTGCCCTAGGGACCATTTTCCTCCTTCTGGGTTGCTATGTCCAACTTCTATATGAAAGTTTTGCTTCATCTTATTTTATTTTATTTCATTTTTGTTTGGTTGTTATCTCTTGGGAGCCTGTTCCTAATGAAAGACAGAAAGGAAGTGGATAAAGAGGGAAAGGTAGGAGGGGAATTACTACTTGGAAGGTACAAGGAAGGAAAATTATTATCAGGGTATACTGTATGAGAAAATAATCTATTTTCAATAAAAATAGATAATATAATGAAAAAATATGTGAACACGAAAAAGAAGTTGGAAATAAGCATATATAATCTTCAGAAGAGCTGCAAAAAATGGGCTATGGTTTGTTCTACTGTTCCCTAGATAATTATGTCTAGTCCTCATTCTTATCCATTAAATAGTTGTTGGCCCTTTAAGGACCCATGGAGTTAAAGGAGTTTGCAGCCCCATAGGAGGAACAATATGAACTAACCAGTACCCCCAAAGCTCCCAGGGACTAAACCACTAACCAAAGAGTACACATGGAGGGACTTATGGCTCCAACTGCATATGTAGTAGAGGATGGCCTAGACAGTCATCAATGAGAGGAGAGGCCCTTGGTCCTTGAAGATTCTATGATTCAGTGTAGGGGAAGGCCAGGACCAGGAAAGGAGTGGGTGGGTTGGTGAGAGGGGATGGGGGAGAGAATTGGGGGATTTTGGAGGGGAAACCAGGAAAGGGGATAACATTTTAAATGTAAATAAAGAAAATATCTAATATAAAAATAAAAACTTAAACAATAAATTCTCAAAATATGGAAAGAAAGAAAGAAAGAAAGAAAGAAAGAAAGAAAGAAAGAAAGAAAGAAAGAAAGAAAGAAAGAAAGAAAGGAAGGAAGGAAGGAAGGAAGGAAGGAAGGAAGAAAAAAAAGGTCAAATTCTACAATAGTTAAAATGTTACATAACGTTCATACCTGGTCAAGTCTTTTTTGGTGATGTGGATAGTCTAGAGTCTCAGGATGATGCAGAATGCCACACAGCAAAGCAGGATATCTTAGCACTGTTCTCGTTCTGCTGATGAAGTCAGGATGTGATTGGAATAAGCTACCACCCATATATATATATATATATATATATATATATATATATATATATATATATATATTATAATTGCTACCTGCTATGATTTAAACTGGAAATATCTGTTACACTCTCATGGTTTAAATAACTTATAGTGTTATTTTGAAGGCTATAGGCCAAATGTTATACTTGCCTCTGTTCCAGTCTGTTAACTCTGCTTCCTCATTCACTGTGAAGTGAGATGTATCCACAATAAAAGCCAACAGCCTGTATTGTCATAGTGTCTTCCTTACCATGATAAGTTGAAATTCCTCCAAAACTCTGAGCCTAAAGAAACTTTCTCCTTTATGTCATTCCTATCAGATAATTTGATCATACCAATGAAGGGAACTAATATATTTCTCAAAAATCTCACTTCCAGGCTTTTTATTTTGTTAATTTTCACCATCTCAATACCTCAGAATTGAAATTAAAACTCAGACTGAGTCATGGTGAAGGCATTGCAACCCATATCAAGTATCTGTTATCAATAATAGCGTGCTGAAGCCTAGTTTCCTCTTGAACAAGGTATTGCTCTTATCATACACAACTATCTTTTTTAGGCATTGGTAACCAGGAGGAGCCGAGAAGCATGTATTATCTCTTAAACCCTCAAAATATCAACTAAAACACATGTTACTTCATATGTCCTAGGTAATTAAAGGTATCAAACTAATAAAAGCCCAAAAGAATTTCCAAGCTACAAAGTTCCCAAGAAGACACATCACAATAGGGGCCCTTAATTCTACCCTGCCCACTCTAAGTGATATAAGATGTAGGTAAAAGGATGGGGTAATGTAAGAGGTAGAGGGGAGGGGGAACCCTGAGTCTGAAACAGAGGTAAACTCAACAGAGAATGTAAGCATTGACTGCTATACAAAATAATGAAATTTTCATTAAAAGATAATACAAAAAGCATTCATCAGTGACTCCTAGAGACTCGACCCCAGTCAAATGCCTTAGCAAAACTTGGAGTGATGTCTGCTCATGAGAAAATAATGGCAAAGTCAGAATATATAGAGAAGTGAATCAGAACAAATTACCATTTAACTGAGCAGAGTCAGGTACAAGGATGGTCAAAATTCCCAATACTTGTTTTAAAGTAGCAAGGGAAACTAGCTCATTTTAACCTGTCATTGTACATAAATCACTCCCAAGCTTGGTGCAGTCAGGAGTTCCTCATCTAATACATCATATTTACCTGATAAAGGTCACCAAAAATGATAATAGTGGTTTTTGTTAAGGAGTGTGTTAAAATAAGTGTTGGCTCCCAAGAGATGACATGTATGATGGTAAAAGTGAAAGGTGTTCTTAGAAAATAGTAAAACGTATGTAATTCTTTGTATAATGAGAAAATAAAGGTGGCTATAATATAGGGAATTCAAACTCATGAGAAATGAAACCCAAATTCCAGATTCCTACAGTAGTGACATTATTCCTACTTGATAATCTCAGTAAATTCTA
The DNA here is from genome assembly GCF_000001635.26 of Mus musculus. NCBI lineage: Eukaryota > Metazoa > Chordata > Mammalia > Rodentia > Muridae > Mus > Mus musculus. The sequence continues at coordinate 15,042,616 of NC_000086.7, read as the reverse complement.
AGCAATGAAACTCATGTTTATAACCCTAGCACTTGTAGCAGGAGAATTTTCATAAACTTAGGGCTATCCTGAGCTAATATTGTGAATTCAAGGCAAACCTGTGACATCCCACCTCAAAAAATAAGCAAATCTCAGTGAATCGTAGGGAATTTGTGGAGTATGAAATGTGTGACTAGCTTACAGCCTCTCTTTTCAAATATGTGCTATCCTTTCACTCCTACAGCAACCCTATGATAAACACTTTTAAATTCTGACTATTTATTTAGATACATTGATTAAGATAGAAAAAAGTGAACTTATGCCCAAAGTTACACATTGCTATTCTAGCGATAGAAACAAGTTTGAGTTTAAAACTCTTATTCCTCACTGTTCACTCGCAAGCTCTAGGCTGCTATTTCTATACACTCTACATAGTAGCTTTGTCCTCATAAGGAACCTCAGAATATGATTAACAGAAGGCACTTGATATACTCAGATAACTTTTACATTCCATAGCATAGCTATTGCATTAAAGAATGTGATAAATAAATATAAGTCTCATGTAAAAACATCATGATAAAGGACACATACTTTGGACTTTAAGAACATTCTGTACTATTTGAGCATGTGTTTGTCTTCTACAACAATAAACAATAAACACACATTGTTCTTTGTCTGGCAAACTCCTAGCTGACCTTGGAAGCTATGTTTTCATTAGGTCTCTGTAAGTAGGCCCCCAATGGTCCCTACCTTATAGTGTTCATCCCTTTGTGTAATCTCTCCATGAGTAGGATAGATAGGATGGTTTGTTTTTCATTACAGGTGCTTTTCCACCTATGATAAATTTCCATCCTGACATATCAACTCATTATAAGATTAAAATACTATATATATAGAAATAAGTTGTAGCTTATCACCCATCTCTTCTTAGCAGTACCATTCTGTAGAGTTTCAGTTGTTTTCCCTCATGATCTCAGGGTTGATAGGGAGCTCCAGCTACTGCTGACACCCAGCATCACTAGGGAGGATGGATCATATCATCAGACAAAGGAGAAAAACGATCCAAATTCAAAATGTGATTTTTATTGGTTGCAGCCACATCATGATCACAATGCCACCACCATCACCACCACCACCACCACCACCACCACCACCACCACCACCCCCCAATTAATTTGGGCCATTACTGCTCAGAGAACATTTGGTCAGATATGTCAGATCATGGGAGATTCCTTTAGAGATTAGGTACAAAAAGTATCCCCCCAGCCTGGCATGGTGGTGCACGCCTTTAATCCCAGCACTCTGGAGGCATTGGCAGAGGGATTTCTGAGTTCGAGGCCAGCTGGTCTACAAAGTGAGTTCCAGGACAGCCAAGGCTACACAGAGAAACCCTGTCTCGAAAAACCAATAAAAAAAATCTCCCTCTTCTTTTTCTTTCCCTCCCTCCTGATTCTAAGAGAATCAAACTAACACACTAGAAATGTTTGTGTGGATATGTCACATGTTGAGGAAATAAGACCCATCCTGAAACACTCTTAGTCCAGTGATTTCCCCAGTATCCCCACCAAACTGAATTCTACCAATGGTGGGGCAAGTAGTCTTGTAAACTGATCCTTCCCCAGAGGAGTCTATAGGCCATCTGACATATAATATGGCATGCTAATTACTGCCTTTTGAGAAAACTCAACTTAGAATACAGTCAAGTATATCCTAGATTGTCAAACCATGAAAGAGATGTTTGTTGTTTGTTACTGTTAGATTTTGGAGTAATTTATTATGTGGCCATAGATAAAAAATACAGTATTCTTCTGTCCTTGTGGTAATAAAGGGTCGCAGAGCTGAAAATGTTTCCACTTAAGAAAGTTTTTTCACAGAGCTGAAAATGTTTCCACTTAAGAAGTTTAGTTAGGAAAAAAAAATCCTCAAAAGAAAGCTTGTTTCTATGGCAACAAGTTACTGTTTCCTAATGCCCAGTATAAACACTGCATAATAATTCCAATGATTTGAGCTCATAGATTTCCTCAATTTAAGGAAGAATTAATGTCAAATGAGGCAGAGATAGTAGGCAGTTCATATGGCCCCATCTCCAGGAAGCCGTCCATGGTGGCCTCCATATATTCAAAGATTGCTTCAGAAAGGAGAATGCACAGTAGGGGAATTGGAATGAAAGAAAGACAGCTTAGTCCTCCAAAAAGGTATGGCATTACCTGCTTCCAGATACTTTCAGAAGAAGAAATGGTAGTGAAGGAAGAAGATGACTGCTCTGACCTTGCTAAGCTCCTCGATTCTTTTCCAGTCACTTCCATGATGACTTCTCTAGCACCTCACAATGACCTAATCCAATAGGCAGCAAAAGACATGCCTTTACATTTGAGATAAGAAATGTATATTTTAGCCAGGCGTGGTGGCGCATGCCTTTAATACCAGCACTCGGGAGGCAGAGGCAGGAGGATTTCTGAGTTCGAGGCCCGCCTGGTCTACAAAGTGAGTTCCAGGACAGCCAGGGCTACACAGATAAACCCTGTCTTGAAAAACCAAAAACCAAACCAAACAAAACAAAACAAAAACAAAAAAGAAATGTGTATTTTGGTGCCTTCCATTAAGGAAAGAACAGCAATCAAAGAAATAACCTTTTTAATATTGTGAAACCAGTGGTCAGCTGAAGTAGATGGAGATGAAAGTGATGATTTTCAAAGATCTAGGCCTTTTTTTCTACTGCTCCATTCTGGTGACCAGACTGGTCCCTCACCAGTCTTGATGCAGTACTACTAATTCAGGGGTATGACACCTTTGCAGTTAGTCCTCCATAACTGTGGGATCTTTATCCATGGATTCAACCAACCATGGACTGAAAATATTTGTGAAAAAGAAATACATGCAATTCCTTAAAAAAGTTTTTCAGTATTCTCTGAATAATTAAGAGTAATAACTATTCATTAAAGCATTTACACTCTAAGTATTCCAGATATAAATGTAGAGTGAGGGATATGAAGATATATGTGGGGTCTGTACAACTACTATGACATTTTATTTTTGCTTATTTCTTTATTCATTTTTCTTTTTCTTTTTCTTTTCTTTTTGGTTTTTCGAGACAGGGTTTCTCTGTGAAGCTCTGGCTGTCCTGAAACTTGCTCTGAAAACCAGGCTAGCCTCGAACTCAGAAATCCACCTCCCTCTGCCACCCAAGTGCTAGGATTAAAGGCATGTGCCATCATTTCCTGGCTGCTTATTTATTTATATTACTTGTGTTTGAGGTGGTAGGGAGAGCAAGGGAGAGAAAGAACATGGGCACATGTATGCAAGTATAAAAACAAGAAGACAACTTTCAAGGACTTCAGGAATCAGTTCTTTCCTTCTACCATGTGGATCCCAGGAATCAAACTCAAGTTTCAATCTTAATGGAAAGAACTTTTACCTTTATCTTGCCAGCCTGTCATGGTTATGGTTTCTGTAATGAAATACCATGGTCAAAAA